>NC_053041.3:524439500-524742530 GCF_002575655.3 Aegilops tauschii subsp. strangulata
CGCCCATGGCGGCACCCGTGATGATTGCTACTCCCCCTGCTGCTCCTATAGAGGCGACCCCCGTGGTGCCCATCGCGGCAGCTTTGGCGGTCTCTACCGAGGCCCACGTCGCCATGGAGGTTGACCACATGGCCGCCTCGGCGGCGCCGCCACTAGACATTGATGCTGCCTCCAAGATAATTTCTGAGGAGGATTAGCTCACTAGTATGGAGATTGCGGCGGAAGTGAATGGCTTCTTCACCGAGTCCACTTAGCATACCTCTTTGGTTATCACGATTCCGTGCTTTGATACAATAAAATTGAATAAATTCGATTTGGTTGTAAGCTCTATGAGAGCATAAACTTATTCTTTACTTTGGCGATTGGATGACAATTATTCATTTATTCCATTATTTATACATGATAGCATGTTATGTTCTGAGATGTGTGCATTTATTTTTAATGTATTTTCTTCCTCATTACATTAATTAGATGTCATATTTTAGAACGCGTGTGGCGCCCGAATGGAGGAAACGTGCCTTGCCGATAGCGCCACCACTCATACCATTTTACGAGAAACTAAGTACTTTGAGTCCATTAAAAAATCTCCGGGAAGTATTATGACAATCGCCGGCTGCGGTTCTCACATAGTTGGCTCCGGACGAGCCACTATTATACTCCCCATGGGAACAACTTTGCTCATTAATGATGCGTTGTTATACCCGGAGTCGACTCGTACTCTATTGAGCTTTAGAGACATCCGCGCTAATGGTTTCCATGTTGAGACCGATGATGAAAACGGCAAGGAATGCCTACTCATCACAAAGCGGGATGCAGGTGGTAAACATGTTATCGAAAGGCTTCCTTCGTTTGACACATGGCTATACTACACTAAGATAGTAGCACCGCCCGTGTACACTACCCTCAAGACCGTCTTTAGAAGCTCTGAACTCTTCTGCCTCTAGCACGATAGGTTAGGCCACCCCGGACTTAGGATGATGAGAAATATAATTAACAACTCGCATGGCCATAATGTTAACGTGAAGAACTTCCCGAATCCTGATGATTTCGTGTGCTCCGCATGCGCTAAGGGGAAGTTAGTCATTAGGCCATCACCCCTCAAGGTGAGGGATGAAATCCCCGCGTTCTTGGAACGTATCCAAGGGGACATATGCGGTCCAATTCAGCCCCTCACGGGGCCGTTTCGGTACTTCATGGTGCTCATTGATGCTTCCTCTAAATGGTCCAATGTTTGCCTGCTGTCAACAAGGAACCATGCCTTTGCAAAATTGATCTCTCAGATCATCCAAATGCGGAATAATTTCCCGGATTATCGTATAAAGTCTATTCGAATGGACAACGCCGGAGAATTTACTTCAAAAGCGTTCGATGATTATTGCATGGCAATGGGAATCAAAGTTGAGCACTCGGTACCACACGTTCATACACAAAATGGACTTGCCGAGGCATTGATTAAAAGAATTAAATTCATTGCCCGACCGCTCCTTCAGGGTTGTAATTTACCAACTACATGTTGGGGCCACGCGGTGTTACACGCGGCTAATCTCATCAACTTTCGACCGTCGGCCTACAACATCCACTCTCCTGTTCAACTTGCGCAAGGGTCGGCACCGAAAATTTCCCACCTTCGTAGGTTCGGTTGCCAGGTATATGTACCAATACCACCCCCCTCAGCGATCGGCGATGGGCCCGCTCCATAAGTCGGGGATATACGTTGGTTATGAGACTGTGTCCATAATCAGGTATCTGGACCCCATGATAGGAGACTGTCACACGGCTCGTTTTGCTGATTGCATTTTTGACGAGGATCTTTTCCCGACTTTAGGGGGAGAGAATCAACCCCTTGATGCTAAAAGTCGAGAAATCACGTGGCAAGCCACGGGGATCCACGCTCATGACCCGTGCGCTGCTGAGACTGAGGGAGAAGTCCAAAAGATAATAGATTTGCAGTCTTTAGCAAATCAACTGCCCGACCACTTTAGTGACTTAAAGACTGTGACAAAATCGCATGTGCACGCGCGCAATGCACCGGAAAGGGTTGAAATACCGAAGAAAAATGATGGTATGCCCGCTCCCGTCCAAAGGCCTAAAAGGACGAGAAATCCGGCTTCTCAAATCCCAAGTACTCGGGGACGCCCGACGAAAAAGGATAAGAGAGATTTATCACAGCCTGTCACCAAAGTACCCCAAATTGAAACGGGGAGCCAGTCGAGACCTGGCACAAGTACGGAAAATTCAGTGCACGAAATTCCGGACTTAAACTTTCCCATAGGGGAAACACCCAGCGGAGATGTGAGCGCACACATCGGCACGGGAAATCTAAAGGACCTTGCCCCCATAATGGGAAATTTGGTAGAGCAAGTGTTTGCGCCTGATGCGCTCCATGATGAAATGGCCATAAATTATATTTATACGGGGGAGTCCCTGAACCGAGCAACGGTGATTGTCGACATCAACTTTGCTACGAAAATTGCCTCAATCATGATCTTGACCCTGAGCCTAACACGCTCGCTGATTGCAAGAAAAGGTCGGATTGGAAAGATTGGCAGCAGGCAATTACTGCCGAATTATTATCTCTCAACAAAAGGAAGGTGTTCGGACCAGTTTGTCGAACTCCTCCCCACATTCGCCCTGTTGGCCATAGGTGGGTTTTTGTTCGAAAGAGAGATGAAAATAATAAGGTAGTACGGTACAAAGCAAGGCTCATTGCTCAAGGGTTCACTCAACGACCAGGTGTCGATTTTGAGGAGACTTATTCCCCAGTCATGGATGGAGTTACCTTTAGATACTTGATCTCGATGGCAGTAAACATGGGCTTGAAAATGAAACTAATGGATGTTGTCACTGCTTACCTATATGGTAACTTGGATTCGAACATATACATGAAGGTTCCAGAAGGTATCCCTGTTCCGAACCATGATAGAGCAAATAGGGGTCTATACAGTGTTCAACTTCAAAAGGCACTGTACGGACTCAGACAGTCTGGTAGAATGTGGTACAATCGCTTAAGTGATTTCCTTCATGAGAAGGGCTACACGAGCAATAAAGATTGCCCATGTGTTTTTATACGGCGATCCCAAGATGGATTCTGTATAATCTCGGTGTACGTGGACGATTTAAACATAATCGGTACACCTGAGGATATTGAGGAAGCGAGTTCCTACCTGATGTCGGAATTCGAGATGAAGGATTTGGGTAAAACCAAGTTCTGTCTGGGTCTGCAACTTGAACATTCCCCTGATGGGATTCTAGTGCACCAGTCGGCCTACACCCAGAAGGTGTTGGAAAGATTTGGATTTGATAAGGCATATCCTTCTAAGACCCCGATGGTCGGAAGATCTTTACAGCCAGACAAGGACCCGTTCAGGCCAAAGGAAGAGGGGGAGGAAACTCTGGGACCAGAGGTTCCTTACCTGAGTGCAGTTGGAGCACTCATGTACCTCGCAAATTGTACACGGCCAGACATTGCGTTCGCCGTCAGTTTGCTTGCTCGGTACAGTTCTGAACCTACCAAAAGACATTGGAAAGGTGTCAAGGACGTCTTCCATTACCTGCAAGGGACCAAAGATCTTGGTCTATTTTATAAGAGGAATCAAGACCTATCTATTATAGGCTATGCCGATGCTGGGTACCTGTCGGACCCGCATGATTGCAAATCGCAGACTGGCTATGTTTTCCTTTGTGGTGGAACTGCGTTTTCCTGGAAATCGTCCAAGCAAACACTTGTGTCGACTTCCACGAACCACTCGAAAATCATGGCACTATTCGAAGCGTCAAAAGAGTGTGTATCGCTTCGGCGGATGATCGGCCACATTCAGCAGACATGTGGGCTGAACACCGTACAAACCCCTACCATTATCTATGAAGATAATGCTGCTTGTGTTGCACAAGTCCAGATGGGTTATGTGAAGAGTAACCTCACAAAGCATATTAGTCCCAAGTTCTTCTATGCACATGAGCTGCAACAGTTGAACGAGGTGAGAGTTTTGCATACTAAGTCCTGTGACAATCTTGCTGATATGTTCACTAAATCATTACCGGCATCAACCTTAGAGAGGTGTGTGCGTGGGATCGGTATGATGAGACTTAGAGAGATGCAAGGTTCAGGGGGACAAACTTCACAAACTCGTCGCTAAAATCTCAATCCTGATGATCGAGTACTCAACTTGATGGTTGAGTGGATTGTACTCTTTTTTCCCTTGAGTGAGTTTTCCTGATGTTTCTCACACGAGGTTTTTGACGAGGCAATTCGTGCAATACAACAACGTATACTGTGTGCTATTTCTCCACATTTTTTCCCACTGGGTTTTTCGGAGTTTTGAGGCATGGATATACGGATAATTACCCAAGGGGGAGTGTTGGGAAACCGGGTCAACCCGGAGGGGTGGCGGCGGCCGCGTGCAAAACGCACGGGCCAGCCTCTCCCGTTTCCCCTCTTTTATTAAGTGGGTACTTATCCCTTGACCACCTACCCCCTATATAAAGCAACGAGGAACCATCATTGTAACACCTGATCATTGATTAATAAAGCTGGTCTCCTCCATCTCTCTGTGTCATTTTACTTTCGCATACTTCGACTACTTCGTCCACGACGCTCGCTCTCGCTCCGCAACCTCGGACCGGACTTGCCGGCGGAGTTGCGGAACAGATCGAACGTGACGTGTGGACGGAGCTGATCGGGGCGGTTCTCCTCCCGTAGTTTTCCACGCATCGGTGGATGGAAGAGGAGACCAAGGACGCCTTTTCGCAATGACGCAGCAGCTCGTCTGTGTTTGGGTGTAGACAAATCCGTGCGTTCCGCCCATGCACCATGCGCTCGGCATCCCATGGCCCGTGACTATCAGCCAGCCAGCCAAGATAGGTTCAATCCGCTCCATGCCGTGCTCTCTCTCATGTCCAGCTGCTGGCTTTCGGACGGAGCTACTAAGCGTAGTAATCAGAGTCCTCCGTCTGGTTGTTCATTCTCAAAGGTCCTTTTTTTTTGCGGAAATGGCTCCTTTTTTGTTTCAAGTCTAGCTAGCCGCCCGCTAAGCTAGGTGTATAAGTACTTCATTCCAAATAAAAAAGGGCTATAGTGCTAGGCACGGTAGCATGTTTTTTCAGTACAAGTGCCTCAACAACCATGATCGAATCGACAACCACCGCCTCAGCATGAAGGCAAACGAAACTCATTAAAAGGACGCGGATGAACAGACCTGGTCTCACAGAATCATAGGACAATCACAAGCAACCAAACAAAAAGCAGGGAGAGTCCCTAGTGTTCGTACTACTAACGGCCTGTTCGGAATCTCTCCCGTCCGCTCCACTCCACAGAGCTCCAGGAGCTCGGTTTAAGCTGCTCCGTGGAAATAAGCTGCAGTTTCCTCCGCTCCGGGAGCGCAGTTCAGGGAGCGGAGAGGAACCGAACAGGCCCTAAATCAACGGGCCATCGCCGGCAAAGGATAAAAAAATAGCTAGCCCCAAAAAGGCTTCTACAGCCTCTCCCATAAAAGGGGTTATGGATTGACGCAGCTCACCTGCTAGTAACCTCCGAAGGGGCTTTCCTACACCAACTTGAATTAATTTAAATAATTTATGTACGTGCTAGCTTGGCCTAATTTGATTGAAAGAAAATTTAAGCCCAGACCCACACCATAAAAATCACCGGGGGGGAAGGAACGAACGTAAGTTTACCTATTAAAATTATGTAGGCCGCAAACCAAGCTATAGTTGGATGGTTAGAGAGACAGTAAACCAGCCCACCAGGATTTAAGTCCTGGTGTTCGTATTATTCCTGGATTTGTTTCAGGATTTTCGGCGATGCATTTTCAGTGGAAGGATACGTTCGCGTTGACGACGAGGTATCTAAGGTGACTTCGTAAATCTCAAGATGATATGCCGGCTCGGTCTCTCGAAGGTGTTCATAGAGATAGGGTGTGCGCGTGTGTGTTCATAGGAGTGAGTTTATGCGCGTACATATAAGCGCTTGCGTCTATACTGTGTTAAAAAAGATTATGTAGGTTTAGCATTATTGTCTTTAGAAAGGCGAAAAGGCTAGCAAACAGACAACACAACTTTGCTAGTGGATGACGCGCACATTGATGACCCACGCCCACTGTCCCAGTTCGTTAGAGCATCTACAACCGAACTTTGCAAATCCGATGCTTCAAACGGGTGCGAAAGCGCCCGGGCAAGTCTGCGGAGATTGACCGGCCAAGCCTTAAATTTGTCTTCTCACAACCGGACACCTCAATTATCATATTTCAAATCCATACAAACTCATGCAACTATGTCGATGCATTACACACATCATCCGGCTACCACATCACTAATAACATGTCATCGGACTACCAAAATTTGGCATGTTTGGCTACGATGGAGATCATCCATGGCTACCCTTGCCCTTCCCGGAGCCATTGTCGTCCTTGTCGCGGAAGTACCGGTGTTTTGGGTCTCACGAGTCACAAACCTTGCGAACGTCGTAGGACGCACCATCCGTGGTTCAGCAAAGTTCGGGGCTAAGGGCATTTCCAACGACAACCCATAAATTTCCTCCCGCATCCGTCCACGGACAAGGGGGACCAGTCCGCAGACACGGATGCGGGAGGACGATATCCAACGCTAGCCGCATATATTTTGAACTCTTTTTCAACAAACCAGATGAAAATTCATGCAAACTCGGCCGGATTTCATATAAACATGACGGATTTCATAGAAACCGGACGAAAATGGTTACATTTTGGACATAGTTTCAACTAAAAAGGTAAAACCATGTGCACGTACAGTCGCGTGGAGCTCCACTCCCACGACAAGGATACACTACACACTAGTATATGGCCGGCCGCGGCAGATCACTTTGTCTTCCCCATGCCCGAAAGCCCACTAATCGGACTACCGGGAGTCCCGGAGGCATATTCTTCCCCCGTATCTTCCCTATGTCCGGTTGCATCGGTCGTCGGAGTGGCAAAGAGGGTACTTCAGCTGGAGGGGAAGTTTCTTCCGTGGAGCCCAGATGGGTGTTCCTGGGATGGTCTGAGATAAAGACCGGACAGGTCACAGGCTGTACAAGCCAGCGATGCGTCAGTGGTGGCCTCCATGGGATACAAGCGACGGCAGTCTCCCGTGTTCTACTTCTCCTAGATGATGGCAGCGGGCGTGAACGTGTTGGCCGTCACCTCGTCGATATCCGCGTAGCCGACTTCTTTCTTTGCGTGCATGGCACGGCTACGCATGAGTCGACGACGAATGGCGCGGTCGCAGACACTGGAGGCAGCGGTGCCAGTGCCACCGTGCCGGGATGGAGCAACTCGCCACTCCTCCGCGAGCTAGCTTGGAGCGGCGATTTGTTGAACCACGCGGCGCCTAGGGGTGGCAACTTGCTCCGTCCAGCTAGGCGAGGGAGGTGGAGCAGCAAGCTGCCTCGCTCGTATCCGGCGAGCTCGGCGGGCCACCAAGCCGGCTTTTGTGCTAGAGAACTGCTCTTCCGGCTTGTGGAATGCCATCGAAAGATTGAAGAAAATGGTGGAAAGAGAAAATGGGGAGCGGCGGAGTGGTGCGATTCTTTCCTGGCGCCTGGCCTAGTTTTAAAAAAAGGGTGGACGGGAGGTGCCTGATCGTGAACAGGCGTGTGGCCGGAGTAGGTTTCTCCGCTTCCACACGGGTTCAATGAAGGCGTTGGAATGCGGCGAGGAGGCGTTTTTTAGCCGAGCGTGCAGCGGGCGACGCCCTCGGTGGGTGCGTCACTTCAATGTCGGAGACAGTGAGAGGTTGGATCCGCCCTGAGGTGCCTTCAATATGGTGCAGCGCGCTCGGCAACGGCATGAATGCGGGCAGCTGAACGACGGGAGGGAAGCGCGCGCGGGTAGGTTTAGGGGTTTTTGGTGGGTCGGGGCGGTCAAAAGAGGGCTTTGGAGTGGTCCGGACTCTCGCAAAGCCCTCCACGTTTGTCTTCGGTTTGCGGGAGAAAACACGTCAAAACCGCGCCGCGGACCGATACATGACCGAGTTGGATGGCTTCCACGGTCTGGACAGCACGGGACGAACGCACGGGAAAGGTTTTAGGGCCGGCGTTGGTGATACCCTAATCTAATAATAAAATAAAAAGGCGCGATTTTGGATCGTCGAGGCTCGCAGGGATCGCACTCGGTCCGTCACCTTTTTTTCTTCTGAAAGTGACGAAGTTGGTTTCATCGTTGCCATCTGGCTCCACGTACATGGGATATTTTATAAGAGTGTGTCTAGAACTCAGTCGACTGAGACTTAACGAAGTCTCAGTCGAATGACGTCAGCGTGGTTTTTTTGCTACAAACGGCATGGCTAGATGCTACAAACGGCGGCGAAAATTGTTGCGACGGCATTGCAAGCAACAACAATAAATGCTACATCCGTTTTAACTGAAATGCTACAACCGTCAATGAAGATGTTACAACCATTGAGAAGACGTGCTACAACCGATGAGGGACGACATGCTACAACCATTCAAGACAGATGTTACAACCGGTAGAAAAAACTGTTGCAAACGATGGCATAAAATGTTGCATGGTCGACTGAGACTTGGTTAAATCTCAGTCGACTGATTTTTAGCCGGGCCGATTTTATAATCCTCATTTCAGCATTGCCTGCAAGTGCAGGTTGCAGACAGATATGCAGGTCCCTTGTTCATCCGATGGTTAAAGTTGCGGGCACGCCCATGATTTCACCTCCTGTCTGGTAATCGATCTAGTAATACCAAATGCCACTCCTGACCGACTAGGGTTTATGGTCTACCCAGCCTATGCATGCACTCCACCATAACCCGGGGCATTATGTCAACTAAAGTACACATGATGGCGACATCTCTATTATCCAGATGAGCTGGCTACGGCACAGCCTTTGCGCGTTCGACACACACACGACAGCGACAGAGGGCCGGGAGGAGAGGGAAAATTTCACTTTTGTCCACTCTACACGCTGTGCCAGCGTGCAGCCATGCATCGGTCACGCCGTGCATAGATTTATCTGGTGACCGGTGGCCGACTAGAACGCACGCATATACAATGGCCAGGCCGGCAGCTGGTGGATCGACCCGACCCAGTTCACTAGTAGGATATCTCTTCTCTTGAGACGGATCCCTTCGTTTTTTTTATGATATTAACCTTCTGTACGGTGCAGATTGTTTGGCTCTCCGCCCTCTCTTCCTTTTATAAGGGTAGTAGATAATTGTTGTGCAAGGGAGAGGAGAGATCGACAGCTCATGCACACTTATACCTGGCCATGGGCCGGGCCGGGCCTAAAAAAGCCCACGGCAGAAAACTGAGGCCCAGGCCTTACCATAGGGCCTACTTTTCAAGTCCAAGCCCGGCCCATCCGGTAAAAAAGCCCTGAAAAGCCCTTAGGGCTTAGGGCCGTGGCTGGGCCTCTTCCTTAAAATGTCAATATGCCAAGCCCAAGCCCGTCCAGGCCTTGCTGGTGGGCTCAAAACTCAGGTCCAAGCCCGGCCCACGGGCAAGCCCATCAGGCCTAGGCCCTGGATTTTAGGGCCGGGCCTGGGTGGGCTGACAGGGTCGGGCAGGAGATGGCCAGAACTATGCACACCTATGTTTTAGCTACGAGCTGTCAACCGATGGTAGCTTGTTTCCAGATGATCCCGGGCATTTCCCTGTTCTACTCCTTATGAAATGGCAGGCTATAAAAAGTACTCCCTCCGTTCCGAAATATTTGTCTTTCCAGCCATCTCAAATGGACTACAACATACGGATGTATGTAGACATATTTTAGAGTGTAGATTTACTCATTTTGCTCCGTATGTAGTTACTTGTTGAAATCTTTAGAAAGACAATTATTTGGGAACGGAGGGAGTAGTACTCACATAAACATCAAATCCTTTGAAAAGCCTTGAAGCTTTAGCTTGGTCACCAACTGGTATAGCTACAATATTTATTTTGGTCTACTTGTATAACGTACGTACATATTTTATACTGTAAGATATATAGGGGTCGAGTGAGTTGTTTACGCACGGCATCTTTTTTTTCAGTGCACACGGCATCTGATTTCGTTGACATGAGCCGAGCGGTCGAAAAGGCTCTTTTTGGCATGTTCTGCACAGCTGCTACACATGGCCTGGTCCCCGAAGATCCGGATGGATTCTTCCTCGGTTTTTCCGCTCCTGTTCTAGTCCAATTTGTACTTAGAAAAATGAGCAGTCTTTGTTGGCTGTATCATCTGTATGTACTACTACTACTCCAAGAAGAATGATACTCTATTGGTGTTGAAAATTGACGTTTGAAGCTGGGACCCGGTCGTCTAGAGCAAATATCCGCAAGAAATTAGAGAGAGGGAAATGTTTCGGAAAAAAAAGAAAGAAACGGGAAAAGAAGGTCCTTGGTCGCATCGCACAACCCAACACGAGAATCGCAGTGGAGAGAAAGAGCTGCTATTCTTTCTCCGCGAAATAGTTGAGTCCTCGAGCTCAGATTGTTGAAAGATTATAGCGAGTGAGTGCCCACTCGACCCTTTTTTTTTACGATGTACATGTAGTCAGAGGACTTGTTCTAAGTCTACGGTTTTAGTCCACACAAAAGACCAGCTGTATTAATGTATATGCTCCTAAAATAACCAGATACTAATAGGCTAATAGCCAAGGACAGACGGATGCTGCGGCTACTGCTACTGACCAACAGAACATGCGGCCAGCAGATTAATCCAACCGGCCCACTGGATCATAACATATACTCCATGGAATATTATTCCGTCCACTTCGCCGGCCATCTCTTGGCCCGGATACAGTGTCGAGGTCCCGTGCACATGTGCCAATCAATCAGAGCGAAAAGGCGATCGGTGGACTATGCAAGAGTATTAATTAAGCGGTTAAGACTGCAGCTTACGAGCACGAGTGGCTGGTGTACTAATCGTCATTACTCCTACTACTAATCATCGGGTCGGGGAGGTTAGGGCACGTGAGCCATCGTCCTGGCTCATGGCCCCTGGGCGTGCGCGAAGGCCAACAAAAGCCACCTTTTGGACAGCAATCGCTCGCTCGCGTGGCCACTTGCCAAAACATGTCGCCCCGGCTCGGCTAGTCTGCGTTGGCAGCCACATCTCGGAAGAAAGGAACACGCGTAGTAGTACGTTGATGTGTGTGGTGCGCGCCTTCCATCCAACCAAGACAGATCGATGCAGCATGAGTATTATTGTTGGGAGATTATCATCATTCATGAGAGATCTCGATCGCCTACCGCATAAATTGCAAAAGCAGAATGAATTCATGTAGGCGTACACGGAGTCGGTGAGGGTATCCATCGATCAATCCATCTCACCAGCTACAGCTACAGCTGCTGCTAGCAAGTGTTGAAATACGAGGGTGGGCCTTGGACCCATCTAACAATTTTAGAAAATTTCTAAGGATCTACGTGGGTTATATGACATTAGTCTCACCTTACTAGTCGGAGAGAAGTTGGACCTCCTTATAAGGGATTCTCTTCCACATGCTATTGGAGCTTGGGAAGAGAAGTGGTTCCCGCGCGCTTCACCCGCAGCCCGTCTCGCCTCGCCGCGCCGCATGTTGCGGGAATGAGACGAGCCGACCTAATATCTATGCGCTTATTTTTACCGGTGAGGAACGAAGAGTCTTTGACAGGTGGACCATAATCTGAGACGTCAGATCGTGGGCTGTTACCGGCTCAGACGTGGGTCCAGCCCACGTCTCTCCATGCGGCTGCACATACACATCTGGGGCGTCTGCCAACCCTAGCCGCCACGCGAAGCAGATCACATCTACCTCCACGCCCACGTCGTTCCATTGCTGCTGCTGCCGCCGGCGGCTGCATCCCGTTCACCGCGTACACAGTTGACTGGAGAGCAGGCCTCCGAAACCCCGCCTCTTCGGCTCCCGTATGGGAGAGGGACGATTAGGTTTTTGGAGAGCGACCACGCAATTGCTTGCTTCCGATCGATTACTTCCTCTTTGTCCACGTCCGCTGCATCGTCGCCATGTCTACCGCGGCCGACAAGAAGGCTGCCGCTGACCAGAAGGCGACCGAGGAGGCCGCCGCCATTGCTGCTACTACGGCCATCTGGCCAATAGGAGGGTATAACTCGTTTGCCCCTCTCCTATTCGTTACTGTTTTAGCCTTACTAGTGATTTGCGTAGATATTTCTACTATCTGTCTAGTACGCGCTAATATGGTCAAATATCAGTATGTGTTTAATACTATTTATGTCATGCTCATGATTCATTCTTGGATTAATTTAGTCAAAAAAGCGCTTATTTACTCAACAATAAGTAATATGCGGATGAACCTGTAGTTGGGCGATTAGGAGTCCAATGATTTCTTCAGACCACCAGAGTTCAAGTCCTAGACTTGACACCGGTGCTCGCATTTTTCTGGATTTATGTCGGACATTCCGGCGATGTGCGTTCAGTGGGAGGAGATGTTCCTGTCGATTACAAATACGTCTGTGACGACTTTGTCTATCTCAAGATGATGTGCCGGCACAGTCTCTCGAAGGTGCTCATTAAGGTAGGGTGATTGTATGTGAGCATGTATTATTTTGCATGGTAATATGTAATGTATCTCATTTATATATTATAAGGATCATATTACAAGCCATGTAAACACCGAGCTAACAAGACTGAAAAGACAGCAGAACGCTATCCTTTGCATAAAAAACACCAGCCAAGAAAAAAATTACAATCAAGACCGAAGAATTCCTTGAGTTTGACACCATCACCCGTCACCTGCCTTTGGCAGCACCACAACACCCACCAAAGGAAAAGAAATGACAGTTCCCCTCCTTACCCGAGCTCGACGCGGCTCCATCGCTGATGCAGCTTTGCGGACCTTCAATGTGGCTCACTAAATGTGAAGCCATTGCCGTTGAACAAATCAGACCGGGACAAAACCCTGACACGCCATCGAACTTCAGACCTAGCCCCTCGCATGAGATATCAGAGGAGGAAACCATATCGGGCAGCCATTTTTTTTTCCGACAAAGGGTGAAATTTTATTGGCTCAAAATGAAGCATCAAGATGATACAAACACAATGAGCATACACCCGGTCTCTGCATAGCTAAGATGCACAGAGCCAACACCAACACACGCACGCAAAAACACGCCATCAAATAGCAAAGTCATCTAAGACCAAAGCTATGCATGGGCGAGAAAAAAAAGAGAAACCCCAAAGCGATCATATCGGGCAGCCACTTACCATGAACCCAGCACACGATCCACCATCTTTCAGATGCCGTCGATGCAGACCATAATCTGCATCCGCTCTTGGACTATCCCCTAAGCTCTGCCGGCACTGGAGCAAAAGTCGTCGCAATGGCGGAGCCCGAGGACACAAGTTCACCACGAGGATATTGCGGCCGCCACACCATCCTTGTTTGAACAGACTGATTTTCAAACTCATCCCGAACCACAGAACGATCGCCTTTGTGGGAAAGGATCTGAAGCTTCTTTGTTCAACTCTGACATCGCCGTCGCCGGACCAAGACGTTGAACAACACAATAAACCTAAACTATTAGGGCATAACCTAAAGCTACACGATCCACAAGCGTAAATCCGATGATCCCCCTCACCACCGACGACCGAGGTCATTGGTGGAGGGGAGCCGCCGGAGAAAGGCGGTGGAGGAACTCTCCTGTCGGCGGCTAGGTTTCTAGTCGCACGAGCCAGAGAGAAAAACGACTCATTCTGTCCCGATTACGTGTATGTATGAGCGTCAGCGTATTGTGTTAAAAGAAGGTAATTTCTTTTTTTAGAAAAGGAGGATGACCCCCGGCCTCTGCATCTGGGAGATGCATACGACCACTTTATTAATTATTCTCGAGGACCTTACAAAGTATTACAAACAATATACCTGAAACTACCATCTTGGCAACATATGCCGCTCCTCTTATCCATATGATGTAGGGATGCTAGCTGGGCCACTACCCAAACCACTCACCTAAACCTAACATCAAAAGCCGGAAGCCCCAGCCGAGCCAGATACCGGGTCTGGGGCACAATCCGGTCAGACGCACTCTTGCGTCGTCGCCGCCATCTTCCACAGGTCCGTCTTCGGATTATATTGAATCTTCTACCTTGTGAAGGCCACTACTGCCATCGACGTCATCATGACGCCAGACATCTACCTCCTCCTGCGTGAGTCATCTCCGCGCATCGGACACCGAGCCTCCACGGCGCCATGCCGCCGATCTCCGCCGCCATCAATGAGTGAGATGAAGTACCGCTCCACCACGGCAAGTACAAGGTGAGGAAGGGCGAGGTCGCCATCGGAGACACGGCCAGAAAAGATGGGCCGCCACCAGGAACCAGACAAGCTCGCCATGCACACCCAACATCCCCATGCTCAAGTCGGCGCCTTCAAGAAGGTAACGACGCTGTGGCGCCGCCGCCGCTTAGCCACCGGGGCTAGGGTTTTCACCCGGGCGCAGGGGGAGGGGGGAGGCAGGGGAGGTTTAGCCTCGGCGCCGCCACTAAGGAGGGAATGGCGTCCGGGACGCCATCAACGCCGTGACCGCCACCGGCGGCCAAGGGTTTCCCCCGGCCAAGCACCCTGCCGCCACCTCCGAACCAGCCACAACATCAGCAGGCGCGTGCACGCCGGAGATCCAGGCCGGCCAGAGGTCATGCATCACGAGCGGACCAGATCGCCTCCGATCCGACGAGGGGAGCCCGGAACCTCCCCGCGCCATGACCAGCGCCCACCGGGACCTCGCTGCCCACGCAGCCGAGGGGATCCGGCCTACCTCACCGACGAGCACTCCCTGCCGCCAGAGGAGCGCCGTCCGCACCAGCGAGGCCGCCGCCTCAGATCCGACGCGCCGGTCGCCGCGCTCCGCCGCCGCGCCCGAGGAAGCCCCCCGCGGCCCCTGATCCAGGCGAAGGACCAGGCCCGAGGTGGATCCTTGGCCCCCGCGATGCGCCGCCACGACCAGCCCCGCCGGCTGCCGGACAGAGCTGACCCTGGACGCCGCCGGCACCAAGCCGTCCCCAACCACGCCATTGGAGGCCGCCGGCCGGCGCCCGGTCCAACACCCCCGCAACAAACAGATCTGGACAGGGGAACTCCAGATCCGCCGCCACCGGAAGCCACGGCCGGCCACCCACGTTGCCCACGCAGCCGTGGTTGCACAGCCCCGCCAAGAACCCCTGGGGCCGCCGCCCCAGCATCCGAACTCCGCCGCCCCGCATGGCGCCCAGGGGCACCGCTGCGCGCCAGCCAGAGGCCCCCTCGAGGAGAAAAGGAGGCGAGCCCGCCACCGCCGTCCGCCGGACAAGCTTCGCTCGCCGGCTTCCTCCGGCGGCGGCGGGGGAAGCAGGTGGATGGGGGGTCGGGGGCGGCGGCGGCTAGGGTTCGCCCGAGCCGCCCCCCTGGAGGCAGCGCGAGCGAAACCAGATCAGCTTGTATGCGAGTCTTTTTTTTAAACAAGCCGACCATCGATTTCCCTTGTTATCGAGACAGCGAGTGTGCGTGGCCGCTGTGGCAGGAAGAGGAGGGAGAAATCAGAAATGTGCGGCGCGGAGACCAGGCTGGACGAGCGCGACGAGAAAAGAGGTGGATCGGACGTGACGTGTGGACGGAGCGGAATGGTTCTCCTCCTTCTCTAGTTTTCCGGGTGGGCAGCAGTGGTGGAAGGGAGAGGATACGACGAGGAGCCGTAGGATGAGGTCGCCGACGAAGGGCGCCTTTTTCGCGATGACGCAGCAGCTATTCTGTGTCTGGGAGCAGACAAATCCATGTCTATCGGCCACGCCAGCCAGTTCAATATGTTCCATGCCGTGCTCTCATTCATGTCTCGTTGCTGGCTTCCGGACGGAATAACTACGTGCAGTAATCAGAGTCTACCATCTGGTTGTTCGCCTCCAAAGACTCCCTTCTTTTTCTCAAGCTACGTGCATACTTTATTCTAAAGAAAAAGTGCTATAGTTACTAGGCATGGTAGCATGTTTAAGTACTAGTGCCTGAACAACCATGATGGAATCGACAACCACCGCATCAGCGTGAAGGTAAACGAAACTCATTAAAAGGACGCCCATGAATATACTTACTCTGGCAGAATCACAGGACAATCACAAGCAAACAAACAAAAAGCAGAGAGAGTCGCTAGTGTTCGTACAATTGATGATAAATCAACAGGCCCTCGCCGGCAAAGGATACAAAATAGCTAGCCCTAAAAAAGGCTAGCTCCTCTCCCACGAAGGGATTCTGGATTGACGCAGCTCACCTGCTAATAACCTCCGAGAAGGCGACTAACAAATAGACTACGCAACTGTGCAAGTGAATGACGGGCCTGGCTTTACACACGGTTTGTCGAGGGCAACACTAACTGATCCCAATAACGGTTCGAGAAGTAAAAACCCGGTTTTGCTATTTTAGTCTATCCTTAATCGGCGTTAGTGGAGGAAAATCATCAGTCGTGCCTTACCTTCTTATTTTTACTTCACCGCTTGACGGTCCAGTAAAAATTCCCCATCTCTCTAGCTGCCTCCTCTGCCTCTCCTCCTCCCCCATCCTCGTCACCAGCGCGCCCCGCCGTTCCCCGACGCGCTCTCCTCCCAGTGAGTAGACCGCATGGCCAGCGCTTCCCACAGCCGATCCGCGGCGCAGATCCGTGCTGTCACGCCAGCCGCGCGGCATCCTCGAGCCGCTGTCGCCCCGCCAATGCGTCCCCCGCCCGCACCTCCGACTTCCCGGACCTTCCTCCGTTGCGGCGGCCGCAGAGAAAATACCTCGTCATCCACTAACGAGTGTGGGGGACGTGGGTGGCGGAGATCCCCGACCGGGAGACCATCACGAAGAATTGGATCGGGTCGTTCCACACGGCAGAGCTCGCCACCCCGAAATATGACCGGTGGCAGGTCCGTTTGGCGCGGACGCGCGACCCAACTTCCCGTGGGGCGGCGCCTGTCCACCTCATCCCGCTGCCACTGGGGGTGGTGGATGCGGCGACCTCTCTGGAGGACCGGGAGGCGCGAAGGAGGCTGCCGCCAGCACCCCGAGCTTGTTAAGGTGCAACGGGCAATATTCATGGAGCGGGCGGTCAACGGGAGGTCATTGTCATCTTCGAAGACGAGGTGCAAGGCGGCGACGAGGCCAGGACAAGAAGGAGTTCGACGCCGAGAAGTGGTGGCACATCTTCCCCAACTCCGGCGATGACGGCACCGGCCCGGATCCAATGGGCGGTGGAATGTCGAGGGAAGGTTGGCTCGACCTCTACTATAACAAGGATGACGATGAAGAGTAGTTTAGTTTAGGGTTTAAGTTTAAATTTATGTTTAAATTTTGGTTGTCAAGGCAATGTGTTCGACTAGGTTGAACTTATGTTTAACTTTATGCAAATTTCAGTTGAAACTAGGTTGAACCTATGCAAATTTGATTTTTACTCCTTATATAGGGGATCGACTAGGTCCAGCCAAATCCTAGGGGAGTAAAAATACTTCACTAAGGTTTTACTCAGCCAGATCCTCCGTTATAATAGAGGGTCGGTTAGAGTTAACCTAAGCAAACTAGTTTCCCCTAAACATTCCCCGGATTCCTTTTCTTCGAAAACTTTTCCCAGATTTCAACCGGTCTAAACTCGGCGGAAAGGTCTATGTGGCGGTGTAGTATGCTCGTATACCTGCACTCATTATCCACAATTTTCGCAAAAAAAATCATAAAAAGAAAGTGAATATGCCAAATTCCTAAATTAGATTGGGCCTAGCCTAGGGAGACCACAAATTTTGTGGGAGATGGTATCTCCTTGACTCCCTCGCTCTTCTCGATCAAATCAAATCAAATAGCTTAGCCAGCAAGGTAGCACCTCTACCTAAATAACCGTTTTGTTTGTCAAAGATGTTTTTCTTTTTCTTTTTCTTTTTTGAAAGGTTGTTTGTCAAAGAGAGAATTGCACTAGGAATTCATAAACTTGTCGCGTGGATTCAGTATATACATTAACTTGCAAAATGCAATATATGAACCACTACCACTATTCAAAAATAAGTAATTTGAACTAAGACGACACTTATTCTGAAACGTGGGAGTAGTTCATGAACTTGGCTTTGCACAATCACTTTAAACAAAATCAAGCCAACACAACTCTATCCAATGACGCATGTGTGGCACATGCCATGCCATTTCCGACGCCTCCTCCGGCTTCAGAAATTTGCAAATGTATCACATCTATCTTCGAATTGCATCACAAGGTCCTTCTCCTCTTGTCATAACCCTAGGGGTGGCCTCCTCGTGGGCGATGGCGGCGGCCATTCAGAGGGCGAGGGCGGTGACATCTCGGGGATGGCAACATTGATGACCCACGGGCTTTATTGGGGGTGCTTCCCCTTTTCTCCTCGTAGTGGCTCCTACTCTAGCCCGAATCAACGTGTCCCGCATACCCCTGCACTACCTTGAGTTTACGCGCGCGACAGGCGGCCCCACTGACAGCATGTATCGACCGATGTGACATATTGCCATGCTCTTAACTTTTGGAACCTTTTCATGCGATAGTTTGAAGTGCACACATCTCCATTTTCGATGCCTTAAGAATAAGAGTAGATTTTACTGGATGAGCAACATATTTCTGCTACTTGTAAGTAGCATTTTTTGGTCTACAACCTCACTAAGGCTCCTTGGAACACAAAGGAAAGCATAGGAATTTTGACGGGTATGATCTTTATAGGACTAATCCCCTTTGTACCATTTGGAACAAAGGAATTGTTGTAACATATTCTTGCCAAATTCCAATGGAATGGATCTACTCCATAGGAATTTTGGAGGGAACTGAACACGATGTTCTACCTGATGATTTGTCTCTGTTTATGCACACAATTGCTCTATTTCCAGTGTGAAACCAAAACGTCAACCTTTTTAGGGGGGTGGGGTGGAGTAAGGGTATGTGGTGTCCCTCAAAATTTAGAATACGTGACACCTCAATTTATGTGCATTTCTTATTCTTGCGTCTAGCACCGCCGGAGGACGTGTGACGGTTTATCTTAGATGGATCTCCAAGGATTCAGTAGGTGTTGGTATTTACCGGATCTATTTAGATCCATTCAGTGTTTTCTTCGTTCATGGGTCTTCAGGTTGGACTCTTTCAATGTACACTTCTTCTCATCGACAAGGGTTGCAGTTCTAGTGAACTGGTCCCGTGTGATCTTAACACGATGACTTACTGACTGTCTCCGCAACAATTTTTTCCTGGCTCCGATGTGTGAGGGGCGATGACTGCAGCACACACCTTCACATTGTTCCAGTGCTTGTAGTCGTACATAGGTGGTCTACGGACCTAGATGTAATCTTTGCTAATTCTTGTGTCTTTTTGTACTACCATGGCAGATGATGAAATATCGAAAGTTTTTATTATGGACTTTTATTTTGGCCTGCCAGTATAGCATATGTTTTTTTAAGATAGGGTGTCGAGTTGTTTACGTACAACATCTGAATTCGTTGACATGGGCGGGGTGGTCAAAAAAGCTTTCTTTTGGCCTGTTATGAACAGCTGCCTAAGATCTAGATGGATCCTTCTTCGCTTTTTTCTGTTCCTATTTTATTCTTGTACATAAAATAATGAGCAGTCTTTGTTGCCTGTAGCATCTATATATACTACTCCAAGAAAAATGGTACTCTATATGTTGAAAATTGACGTTTGGAGGTGGGATCTGGACATCTAGAAGCAAATATCAGCAAGAAAGGAAGAAGGAAATGTTGAATAAGAAAGGGAACGAAAAGGAGGTGTTTGGTTGCTTCGTACACCCCAGCACGAGAATCATAATCAAGAGAGCGAGCTACGATTCTTTCTCCATGAAATACTTCAGTCCTCCCACAGTCAGATTGTTGAAAGATTTTAGCGAGCAATGACCCATTCTACTTCTTTTTTTCCATGATGTACATGACATGTAGTTTTTTTTGAAACTGAGACCGTAGAACAATAGTTCTACGGTAATTTCATTAATTAAAAAGTCATCCATGTATTTTCCGATATGGAGAAGGGATATGTATGCTCCTAAAATAATCAGGTCATACCCAAGGGAAAACGTATGTTGCGGGCCTGCGGCTGCTGTTGCTGAGCAACAAGAACATGCGTGCGGCTAGTAAATTCAAGCCAACCGGACTGCCACTGGATCGTACTAAGACGGAGACCAATTGAGTGATGCCAGCTCGGTATTCATGAGATCCACAAACTATTATTCCACCAACGTTTCGCCCAGATACAGTGTGCATGGCGTGCGCGAAGGCCAACAAAAGCCACCTTTTGGACAGCAACCGCTCGCTCGCGTGGCCACTTGCCAAGCATGTCGCCCCGGCTCGTTTGCGTTCGCAGCCACATCTCGGGAAAGGAATACTACGCGTAGTACGTCGACGTTTGTGGTGCTTGCGCCCAGGCCAGCCAGCCTCCAACCAACCAAGACAGATCGATGCAGATGCAGCAGGAGTATTATTGTTGTGAGATTATCAGGAGAGATCTCGATCGATCTCCCACCGCATAAATCGCAAAAGCGAAATTCACGTAGAATGAGTGAGAGCATTCATCCCAGCCGATGCTAGTAAGTAATAGGCCGACCTCAGGAGGCAGGCGTGACGTGTGGACGAGGCGGAATGGTTGTCCTCCTTCGCCAACAATGGACGAAACTGGTCCTGCTTTGAAACTTCAACATAAAATGGTCCTAAATTAAAAAATATTTCTGGCCCTTTTGCATGACGTCCGGGACTACGGTGTCATGCTAGACAGCATGACGCGCCGGGCTAGCCCGAGACAGGTTAGCTAGCATTGATGCCCTAGCTCCAGACGCCTTGAAAAAGAGGGTCATTTTATGAAATATTTTTAAATTATGTTCAAGTTTCAGAAAAGGATCAGTTTTGTTCATTTTCACTCTTCCTTCTCTAGTTTTCCACGCAGCAGCGGCGGAACCGCGGAAGGGAGAAGGCAGAAGAGATGAGGGGTGGAAGGATGAGGTTGCCGACGAAGGATGCCTTTTCACAATGATGCAGTAGCTATTCTATGTTCGGAAGTAGACAAATCTCTGTGTTCCGAATCCCCCACGCGCCATGCGCGCGGGATATCCCACGATTCATATCTACTCCAGCCTAGATCGGTTCAATCTGTTCCATGCCGTGCTCTCATGTCCCGTTGCTGCTTCTCGAATGTGAGAATCTTGCATCTGGTTGCTCAGCTCCAATGGCTCCTCTTTTTTTTTCTCAACTCTAGCTAGCCGCCCGCTAAAACAGGTGCGTACTAGTAGTAGTACTTTATCCTAAAGAAAAGGAGCTACTAGGCAGGAGTAGCATGTGTTTAGTAGTGCCTGAACAACCATGATCGAATCGACAACCACCGCCTCAGCGTGAAGCTAAACGAAATCCATTAAAAGGACACCGATGAACAGACTTTGTCTCACAGAATCGCAGGACAATCGCAAGCAAACAAACAAAAAGCAGAGGGAGTCGCTAGTGTTCGTACCATTCATGATAAATCAACAGGCCCTAGCCGGCAACGGACGAGTACAAAATAGCTAGCTCTAAAAAGGCTACTGCCTCCTCTCCCAAAAAAGGTTTAAATGGCTTTTTTTCTGGATTGACGCAGCTCACCTGCTAACCTCCGAAAAGGCTGCTAGCAAACAGACAACGCAACTGTGCAAGTGGATGACGTGCCTTGCTTTACACATTGATGACTCGCGCCCACCGCTCCGGTTCGTTAAGCAAACTAGTTTCCCCCAACTTTTCCCAGATTCAGGTGGCCTTAAACTCGGCGGAAAAGGTCTATGTGTTGTGGTACGATCGTATGCGTGCGCTCACTATCCACAAACTTTACAAAAAGCTGATAAAAAGAATGTGAATATGCCAAATTCCTAAAGTGGACAAGGCCTAAGGGATAGTACAACAATTTTCTGGGAAATGGTATCTCCTTGGCTCCTCGTTATTTATCGAATCGAATAGCTTAGCTAGCAAGGTAGCACCTGTACCTAATTACTCCCTAGTGTGAAAAAACAGAGGGAGTACTTAACTGTTTTGTTTGTCGGAAAGCGAAAATTGCGTTTGGACCCCGAGCTCCATGGAGCTAAGAATTTTGAAAAATACAAAAACGAAAGTCTTAAAGTTTCAAAAAATTCTATAAGAAATGCATATAAAGTTTTCATGAAGAAATACAATGTGGTTCAAGCTAAACAAAAAATAAAATCATGTTTTTCAAACACATGCACTATTCACCATAAAAGCCACCAAAGCGTATTTGACCATGAACATTTATAGAAATGTAGTATACATCTAAGTGTTCATATGTAGCTTTTTTAGAATTTTAGAAAACGGGGCTTCATT
This sequence comes from Aegilops tauschii subsp. strangulata, assembly GCF_002575655.3. Lineage (NCBI taxonomy): Eukaryota > Viridiplantae > Streptophyta > Magnoliopsida > Poales > Poaceae > Aegilops > Aegilops tauschii. The sequence goes on from NC_053041.3 coordinate 524,461,754, forward strand.
GAGCTCGAGATCCCTTTTCCTTTTTGAAAGGTTGTTTGTCGAAGAGGTAATTGCGACTAGGAATTCATAAACTTGTTGTGTGGATTCAATATGATACATCAACTTGCAAAATGCAATATATGAACTAGTCACCAACTTGGGTCCGTACAATCACTTTGCGCGCGTTTGGTTACCTGCACCGTTTTTTGCCCTTTTGCATACTTGTCCCAGTTGGGCCTGGCTGAGTAAATGCAGGCCAAAAACCAACATCTGCACTTAGTTTAGTTGCCTGCATGTCCTCTCCCTGCATCGTAACGAAGCCTCTACGTATCGCGTTTGGTTGCTCGCATTGTATGTGGTCAGATGAGTGCACGTTGTTTGGTTGCTTGCACGGAATATGATTAAGACTTAATAGCTACCCATAACACACAGTGTTACACTAAAGTGCTTCGGCGACAACGGTAGGCGGTGGTTGCAGCGCCGCGTCCGACACGACGAGCATGGAGTCGCGGTCGAGCCACCTCATCGGCGGTGCAGTAAACTATTTGCTAGTGCCACCGCCGCAGAGAAAGTCCGTGTGGAGTAACGAATAGAAGGGCGTTGAGGCAGAGGATGATGAAGAAAAAATGCAGTGTGCCCTTCATGGTGACGTCAGTGTAGTAGGACGGGGAGGAGGAGGCCAAAAAGAACGACGATGATGACGGGGCTAGTGTAGTAAGACGCGGAGAAGGAGGCCGAGAAGAACGACGATGACGAGGGCGCCATTGTAGTAGGACGCGAGCGAGAAGGTCGAGAGGAACGACGTCGGTGATGGCTTCAGTGTAGCAGAACGTGGGAGACGACACAGAGAGGAATGACGATCAAGCGAGTGTAGTAGGACGTGGGAGAGGAGGTTGAGAGGAACGACACTGACGGTGGCGCTAATGCAATAACACGCATGAGGGAATGGCAATGACGACGATACCATTGTAGTAGGACGCAAGCAAGGAGGCGAGAGGAACGGCGTCGGTGATGGCTTCAATGTAGCAGGACATGGGAGAGGAGGCCGAGAGGAGGAGGTGGCGCTAGTGTAACAGCACACGGGAGAGGAGGCCGAGAGGAGCGACGCAGGCAGTGACGCCGGTGTAGCAGGACAGAGGAGAGGAGAATGAGCTTAAGGAGTGTCATTAACACAAATCACACATATGCGTATATACTTCACGAGGATGACATCGGATTTAATCGTCTACGATCATCGAAACAGAAAATGTGCAACACAAAAGTCGTGTGAAACTGTAAGGTGAAGCTACTGATAAGGAGAATTCAAAAGGTCGACCGTGCGCGATGAATTTGACAAAATTCATCCAAAATAGCTCCAAACATGAACACGAAATTAAACATTTACGGTTGAGAAACTATGAACTGATCACAAAAATGGAACCATAAAATCGATGCACATCTTTTTCATGTAGAGCTTATCTCAAATTGATGCACCGTTGTGTGGATTAGAAGGGACCTAAGAAAGGAGATTAGAGAAGGAGCTTACTGGAGGTGGAAGAAGAAACAACATACACGGTGTATAATGCTCGCATGCTCTCGTGCAAGAGGGCCCACCATGTGCGCTCGAAGGTGGCTCACCTCAGCCTGGCCCGGTGAAAACGGCCAATTTGAGCGTTCCTCCAGATGCAGGCTGAGAGGTGCTTTGAGTTCCGTACGGGCCAACTTTTCCATCCGACCCAGGTAACCAAACAACCAAAAAACATCACGCCCGGGCCTGGTTAGGCCTAATGCGACCAACCAAACACGCCATTTTAATCAAAACAGGATGATACCCCACACTTTGTTGTAGGAATGTTTTACAGTATATATTAGTGATATTTTTGTATGGAATATTAGTAATATTTTTGTTTGGTTATTGTATAGTTGTAAAACATATGTACAAATAGCATAATGGAATGAAAATTCTCATGCATTTTGCATGTTGAGGTGGACTTTTTATAATACAAAGTTACATGTTGAAGGTGGGTGTTTTTCTATGCATGTTGCATGCTGAGGTGACATGCTTTGATGTTGAGAGAAATACATTAGTCGGGGCAAGTTATTCAGTTATAAAATATCACACCAACATGGCTAATCTTGTCTATGTGGCCTACCATGCTATCCAATGATGCAGGTATTATGCATGCCATTTTCCATGCCTCCTCCACGCCCAGAAATTAGCAAATATCTCCCATCTATCTTTGAATTGGATCACAAGGCCCTTCTCTCCCACTTCCTCTCTATTAGTCAAAACCGTAGGGATGGCCTCCTCGTGGGTGATGGCGGCGGACATCAGAAGGGCGAGGGCGGTGACGTCTCAGGGACGGTGAGATCGATAACTCATGGGCTTGATTGGGAGTGCTTCCCCTTTTCTCCGGGTGGTGTCTCCTGGGCGAGGGCGGTGACATCTCCTGGTCTAGCCCAAGCTGACATGATTGGGAGTGCTTCCTCTTTTCTCATCAGATTTGTTTGATGGCCTGGGATCATGTGACGTCATAGCTTGCAGTACTGGGTATGTAATATCAGGCATGGTAACACTGGCCACAACAGTGTTAATAGTGGAATTCTTTTAGTATAGAAAAGGAAAACCAGGGGGTAATTGAACATTCAGACTCACTAGGAGAACCCCTCATAGGGGAAGTAGTTTGTACAGCTGGGGGCAAGAAACTTCTGTAGGTTATCCAAGGACAGGATATCTTGATTATTGGTCGACACCTTCTTTGGGGGCTTATCAGTCTGCACGTGCTCTGAGCTTTATATGTTCGTTTCAGTTGCCATCAACTGCCTAGCAGCACTATTTAAGGGGGCCATGACAGAGGGGGCGGGATGGGTCATCATGTTACACAGTTCAGGAAGCATGGGATCTTCAGAGACAACCAAAAGATCAGTGTCATCTTCTTTCTGCAGAATCGCAAATAACTATAGACCAGGAGCAATCTCAGGAGGCATCTGCGTCGCCAAGTTGTCATGTGGAACTGGCCATTAAGAAAATAGGCATGTTCAGCTTCCTGATCTGGCACAACAAGCCATCAATAAATTCGAATCACGAGCCCCTAAAAATGGGATCCTCTAGTTCTGGAACATTGTGTTGAGCACCCTCCCCCCATAACAGGAAATATCAAGAGATGTCGTAAGGTTAATGTGGTTATCAGCTTCTGGAATTTCGGCCAAATCATTCTGAGCTTGTCCCTCATCCAAAAGAGCCAGCGGATCATTTAGTTCAACAAATTCCCCATTAAACAGCTCCAAATCAACATTGGGTTGGACCTGTGATACGTCCATTTTGCATCATGCTTTTATATCTATATTTATTGCATTATGGGCTGTTATTACACAATATGTCACAATACTTATGTCTATCCTCTCTTATTTTACAAGATTTTCATGAAGAGGGAGAATGCCGACAGCTGGAATTCTGGGCTGGAAAAGGAGCAAATATTAGAGACCTATTTTACACAACTCCAAAAGTCCTGAAAATCCACAGCAGTCATTTTTGGAATTAATAAAAAATACTGAACGAAGAAAATACCAGAGGGGGCCCACACCCAGGCCACGAGGGTGGGGGGCGCGCCCTACCCCCTGGGCGCGCCCCCTGCCTCGTGGGCTCCCTGGCAGGTCTCTGGTGCCCATATTTGGCTATATAGTGTATTCTACCCTGGAAAAAATCATAAGCAAGCTTACAGGATGAAACACCGCCGCCACGAGGCGGAACCTTGGCGGAACCAATCTAGGGCTCCGGCAGGGCTGTTCTGCCGGGGAAACTTCACTCCGGGAGGGGGAAATCATCGCCATCGTCATCACCAACGATCCTCTCATCGAAAGGGGGTCAATCTTCATCAACATCTTCACCAGCACTATCTCCTCTCAAACCCTAGTTCATCTCTTGTATCCAGTCTTTGTATCAAAACCTCAGATTGGTACCTGTAGGTTGCTAGTAGTGTTGATTACTCCTTGTAGTTGATGCTAGTTGGTTTACTTCGTGGAAGATCATATGTTCAGATCCATTATGCATATTAATACTCCTCTGATTATGAACATGAATATGCTTTGTGAGTAGTTACTTTTGTTCCTGAGGACATGAGAGAAGTCTTGCTATAAGTAGTCATGTGAATTTGGTATTCGTTCGATATTTTGATGAGATGTATGTTGTCTCTCCTCTAGTGGTGTCATGTGAACGTCGACTACATGACACTTCACCATTGTTTGGGCCTAGAGGAAGGCATTGGGAAGTAATAAGTAGATGATGGGTTGCTAGAGTGACAGAAGCTTAAACCCTAGTTTATGCGTTGCTTCGTAAGGGGCTGATTTGGATCCATATGTTTCATGCTATGGTTAGGTTTACCTTAATACTTATTTTGTAGTTGCGGATGCTTGCAATAGGAGTTAATCATAAGTGGGATGCTTGTCCAAGTAAGGACAGCGCCCAAGCACCGGTCCACCCACATATCAAATTATCAAAGTACCGAACGCGAATCATATGAGCGTGATGAAAACTAGCGTGACGATAATTCCCATGTGTCCTCGGGAGCTTTTCCTTCATATAAGAATTTGTCCAGGCTTGTCCTTTGCTACAAAAAGGATTGGGCCATCTTGCTGCACTTTGTTTACACTCATTACTTGTTACCCGTTACAAATTACCTTATCACAAAACTATCTGTTACCTATAATTTCAGTGCTTGCAGAGAATACCTTGCTGAAAACCGCTTGTCATTTCCTTTTGCTCCTCGTTGGGTTCGACACTCTTACTTATCAAAAGGACTATGATAGATCCCCTATACTTGTGGGTCATCAAGACTCTTTTCTGGCGCCGTTGCCGAGGAGTGAAGCGCCTTTGGTAAGGAAAAATTTATATAGTGTGCTGAAATTACTGTCACTTGTTACTATAGAAAGTAATCCTTTGAGGGGCTTGTTCGGGGTATCTTCACCCCGACCAGTAGAGCAAATAGTTTCTCCTCAACCTACTAAACCCACTGAAAATGTTTACTTTGAAATTACTTCGGTGTATGATAGAGAAACTGCTGGCTAATCCTTTCACAGGTGATGGAACATTGCATCCCGATTTACACTTAATCTATGTGGATGAAGTATGTGGATTATTTAAGCTTGCAGGTATGCCCGATGATGTTATCAAGAAGAAGATTTTCCCTTTATCTTTTAAGGGAGAGGCATTGACATGGTACATGCTATGTGATGATATGGGATCATGGAACTACAAACGATTGAAATTGGAATTTTATCAGAAGTTTTATCCTATGCATCTTGTTCATCGCGATCGTAATTATATATATAATTTTTGGCCTCGTGAAGGAGAAAGCATCGCTCAGGATTGGGGGAGGCTTAAGTCAATGTTATATTCATGCCCCAATCATGAGCTCTCAAGAGAAATGATTATTCAAATTTTTTATGCTCGGCTTTCTCTCAATAATCGCTCCATGCTCGATACTTCTTGTACTGACTCCTTTATGATGAAGACTATTGAATTCAAATGGGATTTATTGGAAAGAATTAAACGCAACTCTGAAGATTGGGACCTCGACGGAGGTAAAGAGTCAGGTATAACACCTAAGTTTGATTGTGTTAAATCTTTTATGGATACCGATGCTTTCCGTGAATTTAGCACTAAATATGGATTAGACTCTGAGATAGTAGCTTCTTTTTGTGAATCATTTGCTACTCATGTTGATCTCCCTAAGGAGAAGTGGTTTAAATATAATCCTCCCATTGAAGTAAAAGTATTTGCACCTATTAAAGTTGAGGAAAAGACTATCACTTATAATGATCCTATTGTTCCTACTGCTTATGTTGAGAAACCACCTTTCCCTGTTAGAATAAAGGATCATGCTAAAGCTTCAATTGTAGTCAACAAAAGTAATATTAGGACACACAAACCCCCTGAGCAAGTTAAAGTTGAACCTAATATTGCTTTGGTTAAAGATCTCTTGGCTGATAATATTGATGGGCATGTTATTTATTTCTGTGAGGAAACTGCTAGAATTGCTAAACCTGGTGCTAAAGATAAACATAGACCTGTAGGCATGCCTGTTATTTCTGTTAAAATAGGAGATCATTGTTATCATGGCTTATGTGATATGGGTGCTAGTGCTAGTACAATACCTCATTCTTTATACGAAGAAATTATGCATGACATTGCACCCGCTGAGTTAGAGGATATTGATGTTACAATTAAGCTTGCCAATAGAGATACTATATCACCGTTTGGGATTGTTAGAGATGTTGAAGTCTTGTGTGGGAAGGTTAAATATCCTGCTGATTTTCTTGTTCTTGGTTCCCCACAAGATAGCTTTTGTCCCATCATATTTGGTAGACCCTTCTTGAACATTGTTAATGCTAGGATAGACTGCGAAAAGGATATTGTTACTATTGGTTTGGGAGATATGTCTCATGAATTTAACTTTGCTAAATTTCGTAGACAACCCCGTGATGAGGAATTGCCTAGTAAAGATGAAATTATTGGTCTTGCTTCTATTGTTGTGCCTCCTAATGATCCTTTAGAACAATATTTGCTTGACCATGAAAATGATATGTTTATGAATGAAAGAAGGGAAATAGATGAAGTATTCTTTAAACAGTGACCCATTCTGAAACACAACTTGCCTGTTGAAATCCTAGGGGATCCTCCTCCACCCAAGGGTGATCCCGTGTTTGAGCTTAAACCACTACCTGATACTCTTAAATATGCTTATCTTGATGAAAAGAAGATATATCCTGTTATTATTAGTGCTAACCTTTCAGAGAAGGAGGAAGAGATATTATTGAAAACTCTGAAGAAGCACTGTGCTGCTATCGGATATACTCTCGATGATCTTAAGGGCATTAGTCCCACTCTATGTCAACACAAAATAAATTTGGAGAAAGACGACAAACCAGTTATTGATCACAAACGACGGCTAAATCCTAAGATGAAAGAAGTGGTAAGAAAGGAAATATTAAAGCTCCTTGAGGTAGGTATAATTTATCCCGTTGTTGATAGTCAGTGGGTAAGTCCTGTCCATTGCGTCCCAAAGAAGGGAGGTATTACTGTCGTTCCTAATGATAAAGATGAATTGATCCCGCAAAGAATTATTACAGGTTATAGGATGGTAATTGATTTCCACAAATTAAATAAAGCCACTAAAAAAGATCATTACCCTTTGCCTTTTATTGATCAAATGCTAGAAAGATTATCCAAACATACACATTTTTGCTTTCTATATGGTTACTCTGGTTTCTCTCAAATACCTGTATCAGCTGAGGATGAAGAAAAGACCACTTTTACTTGCCCTTTCAACGCTTTTGCTTATAGACGCATGCCTTTTGGTTTATGTAATGCACCTGCTACCTTTCAAAGATGCATGATGGCTATATTCTCTGACTTTTGTGAAAAGATTTCTGAGGTTTTCATGGATGATTTCTCTGTTTATGGATCCTCTTTTGATGATTGCTTGAGCAACCTTGATCGAGTTTTGCAGAGATGTGAAGAAATTAATCTTGTCTTGAATTGGGAGAAATGTCACTTTATGGTTAATGAAGGCATTGTCTTGGGGCATAAAATTCCTGAAAGAGGTATTGAAGTTGATAAAGCTAAAGTTGATGCTATTGAAAAGATGCCATGTCCTAAGGACATCAAAGGTATAAGAAGTTTCCTTGGTCATGCCAGTTTTTATAGGAGGTTCATTAAGGACTTCTAAAAAATTTCTCGGCCTCTGACTAATCTATTACAAAAAGATATACCTTTTGTCTTTGATGATGATTGTGTAGAAGCATTTGAAATACTTAAGAAAGCTTTGATTTCTGCACCTATCGTTCAGCCACCTGATTGGAATTTACCCTTCAAAATTATGTGTGATGCTAGCGATTATGCTGTAGGTGCTGTTCTAGGGCAAAGAGTTGATAAGAAGCTAAATGTTATCCAATATGTTAGTAAAACTCTAGATAGTGCCCAGAGAAATTATGCTACTACTGAAAAAGAATTCTTAGCAGTTGTATTTTCTTGTGATAAGTTCAGACCTTATATTGTTGATTCTAAAGTAATTATTCATACTGATCATGCTGCTATTAAATATCTTATGGAAAAGAAAGATGCTAAACCTAGACTAATTAGATGGGTTCTCCTACTACAAGAATTTGATTTGCATATTATTGATAGAAAGGGAGCTGAGAACCCCGTTGTAGACAACTTGTCTAGGTTAGAGAATGTTCTGGATGACCCACTACCTATTGATGATAGCTTTGCAGATGAACAATTAGCTATCATAAATGCTTCTCGTACTGCTCCATGGTATGCTGATTATGCTAATTACATTGTTGCTAAATTTATACCACCTAGTTTCACATACCAGCAAAAGAAAAAGTTTTTCTATGATTTGAGACATTACTTCTGGGATGACCCACACCTTTATAAAGAAGGAGTAGATGGTGTTATTAGGCATTGTATACCTGAGCATGAACAGGAACATATCCTACGCAAGTATCACTCCGAGGCTTATGGAGGGCACCACGCTGGAGATAGAACTGCACATAAGGTATTGCAATCCGGTTTTTATTGGCCTACTCTCTTTAAGGATGCTCGTAAGTTTGTCTTGTCTTGTGATGAATGTCAAAGAATTGGTAATATCAGTAGACGCCAGGAAATGCCTATGAATTATTCACTTGTTATTGAACCATTTGATGTCTGGGGCTTTGATTATATGGGACCGTTTCCTTCCTCTAATGGGTACACTCATATTTTAGTTGCTGTTGATTACGTTACTAAGTGGGTAGAAGCTATTCCAACTAGTAGTGCTGATCATAACACCTCTATTAAGATGCTTAAAGAAGTTATTTTTCCGAGGTTTGGAGTCCCTAGATATCTAATGACTGATGGTGGTTCACATTTCATTCATGGTGCTTTTCGTAAAATGCTTGCTAATTATGATGTTAATCTTAGAATTGCATCTCCATATCACCCACAGTCTAGTGGTCAAGTATAATTGAGCAACAGAGAGCTTAAATTAATTTTGCAAAAGACTGTTAATAGATCTAGAAAGAATTGGTCCAAGAAACTCGATGATGCATTATGGGCCTATAGAACTGCATATAAAAATCCTATGGGTATGTCTCTGTATAAAATGGTTTATGGAAAAGCATGTCAGTTACCTCTCGAACTAGAACATAAGGCATATTGGGCTATTAAAGAGCTCAATTATGATTTCAAACTTGTCGGTGAGAAGAGGTTATTTGACATTAGCTCACTTGATGAATGGAGAACCCAAGCCTATGAGAATGCTAAACTATTTAAGGAAAAGGTTAAAAGATGGCATGACAAAAGGATACAAAAGCGTGAGTTTAATGTAGGTGATTATGTGTTGCTATTCAACTCTCGTTTAAGATTTTTTGCAGGAAAACTTCTCTCTAAATGGAAAGGCCCTTACGTTATCGAGGAGGTCTATCGTTCCAGTGCCATAAAAATCAACAACTTCGAAGGCACAAATCCAAAGGTGGTAAACGGTCAAAGAATCAAACATTATATCTCAGGTAATCCAATAAATGTTGAAACTAATGTTATTGAAACTGTAATCCCAAAGGAATACATAAGGGACACTTTCCAGAACGTCTCAGACTCCGAAAAGGAATACGTACGTGGTACGGTAAGTAAACCGACTCCAAAATAGTTCTAATGGCAATTTTTCTCCGTTTTGGAATATTTAAGAAAATAGGAAAATAAGAAGCAGTCCGGGAAGGACACGAGGCTTCCACGAGGATGGGAGGCGCGCCCCCTCCCTCATGGGCACCTCGTGCACTCTCCGGACTCCGTTTTCTTGCACGATACTTCTTTTGGTCGGTAAAAATTCATTATATAATCTCCCGAAAGTTTTGACTCTCGTATCACGCAAATATCCTCTGTTTTCGTTTCGAGCTGTTTTTCTGACAGATCTATATCACCATGACGTCTCCAAGCACCCCCAAGGACAAGTTCTTCGAGAAGGTCATCAACCCTGATAACCCACAAGTATAGGGGATTGCAACAGTTTTCGAGGGTAGAGTATTCAACCCAAATTTATTGATTCAACACAAGGGGAGCCAAAGAATATTCTAAAGTATTAGCAGTTGAGTTGTCAGTTCAACCACACCTGGATAACTTAATATCTGCAGCAAAGTATTTAGTAGCAAACACTACAAAAAAAAGACACATCCGTGACATTTTGGGCCGAACGAATTTTTTTTTCTGTCATACATATGACACTTCTATGACGATAATTGTGACAAAACCCGGTATCATCATAGATGTGGTGGGCTCCTACTTCTATGACAAAAAATCATGACAGAAAATGGGCTTTTCGTCCAGGGCGGGCCGGAGACGCAGCTGCATGGCATTCTTTGGGCCGTCCATGACGGAAAAAACCGTGGTAGAAGCGAGGGCGAGGAAAATTTCGGGGAGTTCCCGGTTACGGTGGGAGGTCGGGGGTAGAGCGATGCGCGTTTCTCTCATACACGTACGCGCGTGTGTGTGAGGCGTTGGCTCTAACTGAACCCGAGCGAGGCGTTGGGCTCTAACTGAACCCGAGTGATTGCACTGCAGGCTACGCGTTACTGAACCCGAGCGATCGATCGATGGCTGTTAACTGAACCCGATCGAGCGATTCCTTCGCTACTGCTGCTAACTGAAGCCGATCGATGCTGCCTCTGGATGAACAGTGAGCGTTGCTGGGGGGTTTGGATGAACAGTTCCCGGTGGGGGTGGATGAACAGGACCCCGTGGTGTTGCCTCTGGATGAACAGGATCCCGATCGATCTAGCCGGTTGGGGCTGGATGAACAAGACCCCGTGGAGGGCAGGATGAACAGGACCACCCCGTGGAGGGCAGAATGAACAGTAAACGGTGGAGGGCTGGATGAACAGTAGCCCGTGGAGGGGTGGTTGAACAGGAGCCCGTGGAGAGGGCTGGTTGAACAGTAGCCGGTGGAGTAGCGCGTGGTGGAGGCTGGATGAACAGGAGCCGGTGGATGAACAGTCGCAGGTGAAGGCTGGAGGAGGTCGACGGTGGATGAACAGTAGCCCGTGGAGGCGGGAGGGGGTCGACGGTGGAGATGAACAGTGTCCCGTGGAATTCCGTTTTGCGGTACGCCACACCCCTCCCAATGAACAGGACCCCCGTTTCGACCGTAGCGCTCCAACACAAGTCCGTTTCCTCCGTTTTGCGGTACGCCACACCCCTCCTGATCAGCAGGACCCTCGTTTCGACCGTAGGAGGTCCGTTTCCTCCGTTTTGCGGTACGCCAGACCCCTCCCGATGAACAGGATCCCGTTTCAAATGTGGCCGGTCGAATACAAGGCCGTTTCCTCCGTTCTGCGGTACGCCAGGCCTCGTTTCCATCAGCTGTTCCGTCCAAGCCCTCCCGATGAACACGACGACGCATTCCGTTCCGACCCAGCCGGTTGGCTCCCCATGAACACGACGACGACGCTGTTTCTCCGTTCCGACCCAGCCATGTACACGAGCCCTGGCCGTACGTATGCGCGAGTAGGCGTTCGAGACCCTGCCCGTATGTACGTACGTGGCCGTATTTTCTTTCTTGCACACTGGCCGCTGTACGTACGTGTACATGCTACGTGTGTGCCTCTACTAGGACACGTGCGCGCCTCTACATCGACCAGTATGTACGTACACGTTCGCGACTAGAATGGCAATACTACGTACGCTTCGACCAGGTGGGTCCCGACTGTCAGGCACTTCCTTGCCTGCGAAGATGTAGCTGGTGGGTCCCAGCAGTCAGGGGGCGAATCGTTTTTTTCCGAACGCACTTCCTTGCGTGCGAAGATGTAGCTGGTGGGTCCCAGCAGTCAGGGGCAAACGTTTTTTTCACGAAATACAGTGGCCGGTCCGGTGGGTCCCAGCTGTCAGGTGGAGGAATCATTATTTTCCGCGTAATAAGGAGGCACTTCCTTACTGCGGCCGTGGACCCAGCTGTCAGCCTCTCCACGTACAGTCCACGTCTGATGGAAGTCGTTCCTTGACCACGTTGACTATGCCGCACCGAGAGCACCAGGGCGGTGGACGACGGCGAGGCCTAGGAAGGGGACGACGGGGAGCCGGGGAAGACGCAGCAGTGGAAGCCCGCGCGGAGAGGAGTACGAGGGTTCACTGGTTCGGCTGCGGTGTGAGGCTGCCGTCACCGCAGGGCCTGGCCAGCGGTGGGAATAGTAGGGGGCGGTGAGGCCTCCGCGGCAGCACAGCCGGCCACGGGAGGCAGGAGCATGCGGCACGACCAGCGCTGCTTTGGGCGGCTGGAGCAAGAAGACCAGAGGTTGAAGAAGCACTACGGCCGTTGGATGGACATCATACGGTCACTGGAGCTAGAATAGTTCATATTGACTAAAGTTGACAAAGGCCCCCGTCCCAGTCAACTTAGTAGGCCCACAAGTCAGCCTCCCACCATGGTGGGTCCCAGCTAGCAGGGGGAGTATTCATTTTTTTGTGCGTAATAAGGAGGCACTTCCTTGCGTGCGAAGATATAGCTGGTGGGTCCGAGCTGTCAGCGGCGGTAACGTTTTTTTCGCGAAATACAGAGGCCCTTTCGGTGGGTCCCTGATGTCAGGTGGATGAATCATTATTTTGCGCGTACTAAGGAGCATTTCCTTGCGTGCGGCCGTGGACGCAGCTGTCGGCCTCTCCACGTACAGTCCACTTCAGATGCATGTCGGTCGTTGACCACGTTGACCAGGCCACGCCGAGAGCACCAGGGTGGTGGACGACGGCGAGGCCTAGGAAGGGAACGACACAGAGGCAGGGAGATTCGGCAGTTGTTTCCCACGCGGAGGGGAGTACGACTGTACGATGGTTTACTGGTTCGTCTGCCGTCGCCGGAGAATAACAACAGGTGTGGGTGAGTAGAGGGATGGCTAGGCCAGCGATGGGAGTACGGTGGGGCGGTGAGGCCTGCGCGGCAGCAGAGCCGGCCGCGGGAAGGAGGGAGCAGGCAGTCCCGCCGACGCTTGTTTGAGCGGCTGGAGCAGGAAGAGCAGAGATTGAAGAAGCACGACGGCCGTTGGATGGCCATCCAACAGTCACTGCTTGTGCGTCAACCTTTTTTTAGGAAAGCCTCAAATCTGTGAAAAACAGCATACAACCCATCTGCCATTATTTCTAATAATTTTACAGCCCAATTGCTAATTATTAAGGTTTTTTTGGAGCCCATATACTTTTTGTTAGCATTACAGCCCATATTGTGGCCACGGTTAAAAAATTATACGAAATTTTGCATATTTCGGTGTGGTCCGAACTGTTTTTAATCCCGAAATTTCGACTCACATTCAAACTAATTTTAAAAATAAATGTATATCAATATAAAATCCAACAAATTCGCCACGCATAAAAATTAATGTAATTTAAAATCTCGAAATGAAAAAAAGATATTTGAAACTAATTGCCGGTTTGATGTGTTATCAAAATGTACAGCCCATTTCTCATTACTGATGGGCCATTTTCTCGGCCAGCCGAATGAAAGCTCTCCTTGTCTTGAAAGATTTGCAGCCCAACAGGCCTGATAAAGCGACTTACTTGGCAAATCACAAAAAAACTGGGCTGTGGCCGTGGACCCAGCTGTCAGCATCTCCACGTACAGTACTCTTCCGATGGAAGTCGTTCCTTGACCACGTTGACCACGCCGCGCGGAGAGCACCACAGCGGTGGACGACGGCGAGGCCTAGGAAGGGGATGACGCGGAGCCGGGGAAGACGCGGCAGTGGAAGCCCGCGTGGAGAGGAGTACGAGGGTTCACTGGTTCGGCTGCGGTGTGAGGCTGCCGTCGCCGCAGGGCCTGGCCAGCGGTGGGAATAGTAGGGGGCGGTGAGGCCTCCGCGGTAGCACAGCCGGCCATGGGAGGCAGGAGCATGCGGCACGACCGGCGCTGCTTTGGGCGGCTGGAGCGAGAAGACCAGAGGTTGAAGAAGCACTACGGCCGTTGGATGGACATCGTACGGTCACTGGAGCTAGAATCGTTCATATTGACTAAAGTTGACAAAGGCCCCCGTCCCAGTCAACTTAGTAGGCCCACAAGTCAGCCTCCCACCATGGTGGGTCCCAGCTAGCAGGGGGAGTATTCATTTTTTTTGTGCGTAATAAGGAGGCACTACCTTGCGTGCGAAGATATAGCTGGTGGGTCCGAGCTGTCAGCGGCGGTAACGTTTTTTTCACGAAATACAGAGGCCCTTTCGGTGGGTCCCTGATGTCAGGTGGAGGAATCATTATTTTGCGCGTAATAAGGAGGCATTTCCTTGCGTGCGGCCGTGGACCGAGCTGTCGGCCTCTCCACGTACAGTCCACTTCAGATGCATGCCGGTCATTGACCACGTTGACCAGGCCGCGCCGAGAGCACCAGGGCGGTGGACGACGACGAGGCCTAGGAAGGGAACGACACAGAGGCAGGGAAGACTCGGCAGTTGTTTCCCACGCGGAGGGGAGTACGACTGTAGGAGGGTTTACTGGTTCGTCTGCCGTCGCCGGAGAATAACAGCAGGTGTGGGTGAGTAGAGGGATGGCTAGGCCAGTGATGGGAGTACGGTGGGGCGGTGAGGCCTCCGCGGCAGCAGAGCCGGCCGCGGGGAGGAGGGAGCAGGCAGTCCTGCCGGCGCTTGTTTGAGCGGCTGGAGCAGGAAGAGCAGAGATTGAAGAAGCACGACGGCCGTTGGATGGCCATCCAGCAGTCACTGCTGGTGCGTCAACCTTTTTTTTAGGAAAGCCTCAAATCTGTGGAAAACAACATACAGCCCATCTGCCATTATTTCTAATAATTTACAGCCCATTTGCTAATTATTAAGGTTTTTTTTTGGAGCCCATATACTTTTTGTTAGCATTACAGCCCATATTGTGGCCACGGTTAAAAAATTATACGAAATTTTGCATATTTCGGTGCGGTCCGAACTGCTTTTAATCCCGAAATTTCGACTCGCATTGAAACTGATTTTAAAAATAAATGTATATCAATATAAAATCCAACAAATTCTCCACGCATAAAAATTAATGTAATTTAAAATCTTGAAATGAAAAAAAAGATATTTGAAACTAATTGCCGGTTTGATGTGTTTTAAAAATGTACAACCCATTTCTCATTACTGATGGGCCATTTTCTCGGCCAGTCGAATGAAAGCTCTCCTCGTCTTGAAAGATTTGCAGCCCAACAGGCCTGACAAAGCGACTTAGTTGGCAAATCACAAAAGAAACTGGGCTGTGGCCGTGGACCCAGCTGTCAGCCTCTCCACGTACAGTACTCTTCCGATGGAAGTCGTTCCTTGACCACGTTGACCACGCCGCGCGGAGAGCACCATGGCGGTGGACGACGGCGAGGCCTAGGAAGGGGACGACGCGGAGCCGGGGAAGACGCGGCAGTGGAAGCCCGCGCGGAGAGGAGTACGAGGGTTCACTGGTTCGGCTGCGGTGTGAGGCTGCCGTCGCCGCAGGGCCTGGCCAGCGGTGGGAATAGTAGGGGGCGGTGAGGCCTCCGCGGCAGCACATCCGGCCATGGGAGGCAGGAGCATGCGACACGACCGGCGCTGCTTTGGGCGGCTGGAGCGAGAAGACCAGAGGTTGAAGAAGCACTACGGCCGTTGGATGGACATCATACGGTCACTGGAGCTAGAATCGTTCATATTGACTAAAGTTGACAAAGGCCCCCGTCCCAGTCAACTTAGTAGGCCCACAAGTCAGCCTCCCACCATGGTGGGTCCCAGCTAGCAGGGGGAGTATTCATTTTTTTGTGCGTAATAAGGAGGCACTACCTTGCGTGCGAAGATATAGCTGGTGGGTCCGAGCTGTCAGCGGCGGTAACGTTTTTTTTGCGAAATACAGAGGCCCTTTCGGTGGGTCCCTGATGTCAGGTGGAGGAGTCATTATTTTGCGCGTAATAAGGAGGCATTTCCTTGCGTGCGGCTGTGGACCCAGCTGTCGGCCTCTCCACGTACAGTCCACTTCAGATGCATGTCGGTCGTTGACCACGTTGACCAGGCCGCGCCGAGAGCACCAGGGCGGTGGACGACGGCGAGGCCTAGGAAGGGAACGACACGGAGGCAGGGAAGACTCGGCAGTTGTTTCCCACGCGGAGGGGAGTACGACTGTAGGAGGGTTTACTGGTTCGTCTGCCGTCGCCGGAGAATAACAGCAGGTGTGGGTGAGTAGAGGGATGGCTAGGCCAGCGATGGGAGTACGGTGGGGCGGTGAGGCCTACGCGGCAGCAGAGCCGGCCGCGGGGAGGAGGGAGCAGGCAGTCCCGCCGGCGCTTGTTTGAGCGGCTGGAGCAGGAAGAGCAGAGATTGAAGAAGCACGACGGCCGTTGGATGGCCATCCAACAGTCACTGCTTGTGCGTCAACCTTTTTTTTAGGAAAGCCTCAAATCTGTGGAAAACAGCATACAACCCATTTGCCGTTATTTCTAATAATTTACAGCCCATTTGCTAATTATTAAGGTTTTTTTTGGAGCCCATATTCTTTTTGTTAGCATTATAGCCCATATTGTGGCCATGGTTAAAAAATTATACGAAATTTTGCATATTTTGGTGCGGTCCGAATTGTTTTTAATCCCAAAATTTTGACTCACATTGAAACTGATTTAAAAAATAAATGTACATCAATATAAAATCCAACAAATTCTCCACGCATAAAAATTAATGTAATTTAAAATCTTGAAATGAAAAAAAAGATATTTGAAACTAATTGCCGGTTTGATGTGTTTTAAAAATGTACAACCCATTTCCCATTATTGATGGGCCATTTTCTGGGCCAGCCGAATGAAAGCTCTCCTCGTCTTGAAAGATTTGCAGCCCAACAGGCCTGACAAAGCGACTTAGTTGGCAAATCACAAAAGAAACTGGGCTGTGGCCGTGGACCCAGCTGTCAGCCTCTCCACGTACAGTACTCTTCCGATGGAAGTCGTTCCTTGACCACGTTGACCACGCCGCGCGGAGAGCACCATGGCGGTGGACGACGGCGAGGCCTAGGAAGGGGACGACGCAGAGCCGGGGAAGACGCGGCAGTGGAAGGCCGCGCGGAGAGGAGTACGAGGGTTCACTGGTTCGGCTGCGGTGTGAGCCTGCCGTCGCCGCAGGGCCTGGCCAGCGGTGGGAATAGTAGGGTGCGGTGAGGCCTCCGCGGCAGCACAGCCGGCCACGGGAGGCAGGAGCATGCGGCATGACCGGCGCTGATTTGGCGGCTGGAGCAAGAAGACCAGAGGTTGAAGAAGCACTACGGCCGTTGGATGGACATCGTACGGTCACCGGAGCTAGAATCGTTCATATTGACTAAGTTGACAAAGCCCTTCGTCCCCGTCAACTTAGTAGGCCCACAAGTCAGCCTCCCACCAAGGTGGGTCCCAGCTAGCCGGGGGAGTATTCATTTTTTTGTGCGTAATAAGGAGGCACTTCCGGTGGGACTGAGCTGACAGCGGGGGGAACATTTTTTCGCGAAATACGGTGGCCCGTCAGGTGGGTCCCAGCAGTCAGGGGGCAAACGTTTTTTCGCAAGATACGGTGGCCCGTCCACTGGGTCCCTGCGGTCAGTTGGAGGAATCATTATTTTCCGCGTAATAAGGAGGCACTTACTTGCTGCGGCCATGGACCCAGCTGAGACTCTCCACGTACAGTATACTTCCGATGGAAGTCGTTCCTTGACCACGTTGACCTCGCCGCGTTCCGTTGCATGCATGCGTCCATGGGCGTGGTGCGTCCCCACTGTCAGCCTCTCACGTACAGTCATCTTCCGATGACTCTCGGTTGTTGACCACGTTGGCCACACCGTGCCGAGCGCACCCAGACTGGAACGACCCGGAGATGGGGAAGACGGGGCAGTGGAGTCGCAGATGGAGATGAGTGGGAAACTTCACTGGTTCGGGTGCGCGGCAGCACAGCCGCGGTGCCGCCCACGGGAGACAGGAGCAAGAACAGAGGTTGAAGAAGGAGCACGGCTGTTGGATTAACATCCAACGGTCCAGCTGCTAGAATCATTTGTTGATTAAGTTGACAAAGCCGTGCGTACATGTCCGCTTAGTAGGCCCACAAGTCAGTCACCAAATCTGACGGATCCCAGCTGTCAACGGGATGAATAATTTTTTTCGCAAAACAAGGAGGCACTTCCTTCCGTGCGAAGATACAGCCGGTGGGTCCCAGCTGTTAGGTGGAGGAAACATTTTTTCAGCTTAATAAGGAGGAACTTTCCTTGCGTGCGACCATGGACCTCGTGGGTCCCAGCCGTCAGGCTCTCCACGTACAGTCCTCTTCCGATGACTCTCGTTTGTTGATCACGCCGCACCGAACGCAGCGAGGCGGTGGACGACGGCGAGGCGCCGGACGGGAACTGCTCGGAGATGGGAAAACGCGGCAGTGGAGTCGCAGATTGAGAGGAGGAGAAGGGTTATAACTGGTTCTGTTGCGGCGTGGGGCTGTAGTCTGTGGAGAATAACAGGAGGTGTCGAGGGATGGAGGGATAGCCTGGCCGGCGGTGGGGTAGCGCTTCACAGCGATGCGTGCTAAGCAGAGCCGCTAGCCGCCGGAGGCCGGACCAGGCGGTCCCGGCGACGCTGGAGGAAGAAGACGAGAGATTGAAGGTGCATGCCGGCCGTTGGATATAAATCCAATGGCTGTGGATGACACAATCATTTGTTGACCAAGTTGACAACGCCCAGCGTAGGCTTCGACCTATTGGCCCACATGTGAGCCTGCAAAAATGTGGCATATATTTAACCCATGTTTTCTAGAATGTACAGTCCATTTGCTGGGCTGGGTGAACAAATAATTTCACGTCAATCAGGCCCATTTATATTTTCTAAGAAAACCCAGCCCATTTGCACTTCCTTGAAATACACGTATTAGGTGGGCTCGTTATATATATAATGTTATGTTAGAAGGAGTAATTAATATCAAAGAATAAACCGGAGAGGCACATTCTATATATATATAATTAAGAAATTAGCGAGTTGTTGCTCAAAATAAAAATGAGCGCGTTATTATTAAATTGGTCCTTAAAATCTTCGCAAGCTTTTGTACGCAATCACCAGGATTTTCCTTGCCTGTGAGTAAAAAACAACCAGGATTTTCCTTGCCAACTTCCATTAAACATTTACTTTTATAAGTTAATAACACATGGGATGTTTTTATAATGTATATATAAGTCTCTATAAAATATACGATAATAGTAATAATATAAATATATATAATGTGGTTAGAAGGGAAAACATTTGGACACATCATTACTTTTATAAGAGACCTGCGTTTTATACCCCACAGTAGGCATACTAACAAGTTCACACACAAATACAACAGAAAAGGTAAACATTCATATCAAACTCAGGTTCACAGGACTCGTTCATATTCATAGCCAACATTCACTATGAACAACTCGAAAGATTCATATATACACAAGCTCAGCATATCTATGCATCCAAATGATTGATAGATCACACGACAATATTCATACATAATTCACAAAAATATTCAGATATACACATGTTCAGTATGTTTATGCATCCAAATGATTGAGATCACAGCCAATATGATCCATGGATGAACTTTAATTACCTAGGGTACAGACTGGTAAATGGTGTTCAATCGGAGGTACTTCTTGCTAAAATTAGTTCTTGTACAAGTAAACTTTCGAGTACATAAGAGGCAGCACAGACAATCTGAACTTTGCTTGTAGGTTTATCCTCAAATAGTGGCCTCGTGCCGAGGGAGGTTTGAGCAACTTGGCCACTACTTTCATCCAACTAGTTTACTGGATCATCTTGGTCTTGTATCTCGCCAAAATTCTACATTGCAGACGAGAAAGGAGGCGGTTGAGAAAATGAACCACCCAAATTTTTTGTGCAGTTCAGCTGAAATGGAGCATCCTTGGCGTGCAGACTGATTAAGTGCCAGATGAATATACGCGTCAACCAACTTGTCCGGAATCTTTAGACTCCATGCCATATAGTTCGCTACCATATGTGCCGATAACCAAAAGGCACAAGTTGGGACCAAAGACTGGACTGCGTTTTTCTGGGCTATGCACCAAGCAATATTTTTGGCGTTCACTCTCCTAATACTTGGAGTTTGACAATTGGTTGACGCCGGTTGATACTCGAATGAATATAGGCACTTCTTGTCAACATCGATGCTTGTCTGAGTGAACTTTGGAGTACATAGCAGCAGCATAAGTACCTGTCCATCTGATCATTTTGTGCAGTTCTACTGAAATCACCCGATGTAATGATTTGCCTGCGAGTTCAGGCTCCAAATTACTCCTTTATGAAATTGGCAAACAGTAACACAATACCAAATTACCAATACATATGACAGGCACAATAATCAGGATAAAGACCAGTACCAACCTGTGTGAGGTAGCATATCAATTACTATTTCCTTTGACTGGAAGCCGAGATAAGCCAAGCGACTGACAGCAAAGGAAGAAAGCAAGCGGAGATTAGCGACTGACAAGAAAGGACGGAAGCTGTCGAGGCAATGAAGCACCCAAAGATTTTGTGCAGTTCCACAAAAATCGAGCATCCCTGTTGGCACATATATTGAGAGAGTGAGATTACTATAATAGTGGGACTAGTTGATGAAACATACACTAACAAATAGAAGCACCCTCATTATCTTAATGGGTAAAGTTAGCAACATAGTAGTCTTGCTTAAAGATTTATTTAATCAGTGCCAATTAGCTCAACTCAACACTCAAAGCATTGCCATTTATCATAGGTTGCAAAACTTTAACGTGCAAAGATAAAGGAGTTTCTCATGACAGTAGCATGATACAAATAGAGATGACAGCAAACTAATATGGATGAAGGCCTTAGGCCCGTACCAACCTGAGAAAAAAAGCTTATTCATGTAGTCCCATAAGAGATGATAAAGCACTCACTGGAATCACACAATAGTATATATATTTTTGTGCACTTCAAATGTATGGTTGAAATCACTCTTGTTTACCAGTGCTGAGATTATATCGAAAGATTATCAAGAACTTCCAGCAGAGTTAAAGCACTGGCTGGGATATAGTTCATTGTATTGTCTTGTGTAGTTCCACTAAAATGTATGATTGGCACAACATGATCCCTGTTTGCACAAGTAGGAACAAGGTGAAACCTTCATTAGCTTAGTGAGAAAGGATAGGAAGACATTAGCATATTACTCAAACAGTAGCATCAAATTCATGATGGACAATACGCAAAACATTGCCTCATTGAACCAATGGCAATAAATTGACATGCAAAACAATAGCACTATTATGTCATGACACTAATAATATTCCCTCCCTGCTCCACCACATGATTCACCTCCATAGACAAACATACACACGTACATGATTCAGCATAGGGTCCTACTAAAGATTTGTTTAACTCCAACAGGAAAATTAGGCAGTAATAAATTAGTGGTACTTAAGTACTCCTAATTAATTAAGTGAGACAGCAGAAGTGGAAGGGCTCCCTGGAGGATCGTCTCACATGTAAGGTAGTCGTTGCCGAAGCCCTTGAATGGCCCCGACTGAGGCCTCTGGCTTCAGCAAGATCGCCTTGGCACTGGTTATTCTTCTTCTTCTTCCTCTTTATGCTTTGTTTCTCTTTCTCCTCACCAGTTGGTGAAACCAAGTACATGATTGGCCTTCTAATTCAGAATTGGTTTTGTCAGTGAGGGAGTACAAGTGTACTAGTAAAAACAACATTATTTTCTCATGGCAGTCGGAAAATAGAGATGAACACATGCATTAAATATCATTCTTACCTAAAGGAAGGTTATGGCGCCAATATGGATGATGAGGATTGGAACACAGATCTCCCTTTGTGCAGTTCCACCAAAATGAACCAACTGTTCCATTCTGACATTCCAGTTAAACAGCACAAAAGTCACTTCTGAACTGAGGGTGCACCAACAGTCAAGCAGTCCAGCACCATGTACGTAAACATGGGCATAAAGTGGTGATTCATAGTTTGTTGCCCCGAGAAACAAACATTCAAGAAACATATCTGGGTTGGTCCCATTTTTGTTCACTCTAGCCACCTACTCCTATGTGTGGATAGAAAATCTAGTCCTGGTCATACCACTGTGTACAGCGTTACCCCTATATTTCCCTTTTCGACCAAGAGACCGGTTGGATGACCAGCCTGTACTACTTTCACTCCCTTTCCTTCCTGTTTGTACCAAGTCTGATGTGTACATACTAAATTCCCCCACCCCCACTTTATTTCTTGTTTGAACCAAGTACTCCCTCCGTCCGGAATTACTTGTCATCAAAATGGATGTGTCTAGAACTAAAATACATCTAGATACATCCATTTCAATGACAAGTATTTTCGGACGGAGGGAGTACAAGATTCGACTCCATGAAGTAGCTTTACCTCTAACAATAGAAGAAAAAAAATGTGACGTTGGACCATCTGATCGAGAGGGGCTGAGAGGTAGAAAATGATGCACATGCAGCGACGTAGTGAGCTGGGGAAGTAGAGCTAAGGCGGTTTTGAACGAAGATATACCTGAAGGTCGTCGGGATGTGGATAGGTGGGCGGCGGGAGGCCGGATCCGCCCACAGGCAACGACGAAGGGATCAGAGGACCTCCCGCGCCGGTGCTCGGCCAGAGATAACGGTGCGGCCGGCAGTGGGTCTCCTCCCTCACTGTCGACGACGGCCTAAATGCTGCCCCTCCTCCCCTTCACCGGCGGAGGGGGATACATCCGGATCTGTAACCAGCGGTGAGGATAGAAAGCCAGTGTTTTTTGAAGGGAGAAAGACAGTGTTACTACCCCTATCTTGTTTAGATCTGGAGAGGATGAGAGTGTGTGAATAGAGCAACCCTAGCAAGCAAGCGCGGAGGCTCCGGCCTATATATACGTAGTGGGGTAGTTTTCCTTTTTCACTCCATCAAAACAATCGTTTAAAATTGTGTACTACTACATGCCAGGTCGCCTTTTTTTAGTTGTTGATTGTTTTTTGAGATAGCTAGCCGCTTGTTCCAAGTGGTGTTACGGTGTGCCAGGTCGCACTTTGTATCGTTCAAGTCTGGTACTACAAGTCCCTCCATTAAATGAACAACCAACCCCTCGTAAAAATTGTGAACAAGCCCACGGTTAAAATTAGCGCAAACGTGGGTTGCCCCAACATGCATTATTATTTATATTTTCTACTCCCTTCGTTCCTAAACATAAGTCTTTTTTATAAGCCACACCTAAGACAAGAATTTTTTTATTAGCAGTGAACCCCACATGTCATAGACACAAAAATTATGGCAAGATTCCCTTAGGCAAGCCAAAGTGTGTCTAACAATTTGAGCAACTCAGGTTAGGCAAGTGTGGCAAGTGTGGGAAAAATAATGTGGCAACATAAGACAAACATAGTCACAATCCAAACAGCCCCGTAATTTTTTGTGACATGCATGAAAATTTGGTTAGTCAAATTTATAGTCAAAATTTGGCAAGGGGCATCAAATCAACACATGCAAGTACTAAAAGGAAAGTCACGGCATGCATGCATGCGTTGTACTCCCTCCGTTTCCAAATATAAGTCTTTTTAGAGATTGCAACAAGTGACTACATACGAAGCAGAATATGTCTACTCACTACAAAAAAAAGACACATCCGTGACATTTTGGGCCGAACGAATTTTTTCTGTCATACATATGACACTTCTATGACGATAATTGTGACAAAACCCGGTATCATCATAGATGTGGTGGGCTCCTACTTCTATGACAAAAAATCATGATAGAAAATGGGCTTTTCGTCCTGGGCGGGCCGGAGACGCAGCTGCATGACATTCTTTGGGCTTTCCATGACAGAAAAAATCGTGCTAGAAGCGAGGGGGAGGAAAATTTCGGGGAGTTCCCGGTTACGGTGGGAGGTCGGGGGCCGAGCGATGCGCGTTTCTCTCGTACACGTACGCGCGCGTGTGTGAGGCGTTGGCTCTAACTGAACCCGAGCGAGGCGTTGGGCTCTAACTGAACCCGAGCGATTGCACTGCAGGCTACGCATAACTGAACCCGAGCAATCGATCGATGGCTGTTAACTGAACCCGATCGAGCGATTCCTTCGCTACTGCTGCTAACTGAAGCCGTTCGATTGGATGAACAGTGAGCGTTGCGGGAGGGGGGGGGGGGTGGTTGGATGAACAGTGAGCGGTGGCGTTGCCTCTGGATGAACAGGACCCCGTGGTGTGGAGGGCTGGATGAACAGTAGCGCTCCAACACATGTCCGTTTCCTCCGTTTTGCGGTACGCCACACCCCTCCCGATCAACAGGACCCCCGTTTCGATCGTAGGAGGTCCGTTTCCTCCGTTTTGCGGTACGCCAGACCCCTCCCGATGAACAGGATCCCGTTTCGAACGTGGCCGGTCGAACACAAGGCCGTTTCCTCTGTTTTGCGGCACGCCAGGCCTCGTTTCCATCGCCTGTTCCGTCCAAGCCCTCCCGATGAACCCGACCACGCATTCCGTTCCGACCCAGCCGGTTGGCTCCCACGCGTTCCGTTGCCTCCCGATGAACACGACGCATTCCGTTGCCTCGCCATGAACACGACGCATTCCGTTGCCTCCCCATGAACACGACGACGACGCTGTTTCTCCGTTCTGACCCAGCCATGTACACGAGCCCTGGCCGTACGTATGCGCGAGTAGGCGTTCGAGACCCTGCCCGTATGTACGTACGTGGCCGTATTTTCTTTCTTGCACCCTGGCCGCTGTACGTACGTGTACATGCTACGTGCGCGCCTCTACTACGACACGTACGCGCTTCTACTACGACACATGCGCGCCTCTACATCAACCAGTATATATGTACGTACACGTTCGCGACCAGAATGACAACGCTATGTACGCTTCGACCAGGTGGGTCCCGACTGTTAAGCACTTCCTTGCCTGTGAAGATGTAGCTGGTGGGTTCCAGCAGTCAGGGGGGCGAATCATTTTTTTGCCCGGACGCACTTCCTTGCATGCAAAGGTGTAGCTGCTGGGTCCCGGCAGTCAGGGGGGAATCGTTTTGTTTTTTTGCCCGGACGCACTTCCTTGCGTGCGAAGATGTAGCTGGTGGGTCCCAGCAGTCAGGGGGGAGAATCATTTTTTTTCGGACGCACTTCCTTGCGTGCGAAGATGTAGCTGGTGGGTCCCAGCAGTCAGGGGGAAACGTTTTTTTGCGAAATACGGTGGCCCGTCCGGTGGGTCCCCGCTGTCAGGTGGAGGAATAATTATTTTGCGCGTAATAAGGAGGCACTTCCTTGCTGCGGCCGTGGACCCAGCTGTCAGCCTCTCCACGTACAGTCCACGTCCGATGGAAGCCATTCCTTGACCACATTGACCACGCTGCGCCGAGAGCACCAGGGCGGTGGACGACGGCGAGGCCTAGGAAGGGGACGACGCGGAGACGGGGAAGACGCGGCAGTGGATGCCCACACATAGAGGAGTATGAGGGTTCACTCGTTCGGCTGCGGTGTGAGGCTGCCATCGCCGCAGAATAATAGGGGGTGTGGGTGCGTAGAGGGATTGCTTGGCCAGCGGTGGGAGTAGTAGGGGGCGGTGAGGCCTCCGCGGAATCACAGCCGGCCACGGGCGGCAGGAGCAGGCGGCACGACCGGCGCTGCTTTGGGCGGCTGGAGCAAGAAGACTAGAGGTTGAAGAAGCACTACGGCCGTTGGATGGACATCGTACGGTCACTGGTGCTAGAATCGTTCATATATTGACTAAAGTTGACAACGGCCTCCATCCCAGTCAACTTAGTAGGCCCACAAGTCAGCCTCCCACCAAGGTGGGTCCCAGCTAGCAGGGGGTATTCATTTTTTGTGCGTAATAAGGAGGCACTTCCGGTGGGTCCGAGCTGACAGCGGGGGGAACGTTTTTTTCGTGAAATACGGTGGCCCGTCCTGTGGGTCCCAGCAGTTAGGGGGAAACGTTTTTTTTTCATGAAATACTGGTGGCCCGTCCGGTGGGTCCCTGCTGTCAGGTGGAGGAATAATTATTTTCCGCGTAATAAGGAGGCATTTCCTTGCGGCTGCCGTGGACCCAGCTGTCAGCCTCTCCACGAACAGTACTCTTCCGATGGAAGTCGGTCGTTGACCACATTGACCACGCCGCGCCGAGAGCACCACGGCGGTGGACGACGGCGAGGCCTAGGAAGGGGACGACGCGGAGCCGGGGAAGACGCGGGAGTGGAAGCCCGCGCGGAGAGGAGTACAAGGGTTCACCGGTTTGGCTGCGGTGTGAGGCTGCCGTCGCCGCAGAATAACAGGGGGTGTGGGTGAGTAGAGGGATGCCCTGGCCAGCGGTGGGAGTAGTAGGGGGCGCTGAGGCCTGCGCGGCAGCACAGCCGACCACGGGAGGCGGGAGTAGGCGGTCCCGCCGGCGCTGCTTTGGCGGCTGGAGCAAGAAGATCAGAGATTGAAGAAACACGACAGCCTTTGGATTGACATCCAACGGTTACGTCTGCTAGAATCGTTTGTTGACGTATATAATAACTAAAAAAATCTTGCATACGCGTCAACTAAACAGGCCCACAAGTCAGACCACTCCCTCTTTTTTTAATAATTTATATATAGCTCATGGCAACTTCTTATGCAATTTATTGCAGTCTTTTTTTGGTTGGCCAGGGCCAATTTCGCATATTTCTGTGGGTTCCAAACTATTTTTAATACCAAAATGTCGAGCCAGATTTAAAGTACTTTGAAGATATATTTAAATTAGGTTAATGCCCAGTGAAATAGGAATCTGAAAATGTGAAAAAATTCAGAAATTATAAAGTAATTGCAAATTTGTCATCTGTTTTTATATTTACAACCCATTTCATATTACTTTCAAGATTTGCAGGCGTCTTGAAAGAGTTGCAGCCCATCAGGGCATAGAAAAGTAAGTAGGCCTGGATTGGGTATTCTTCAGAAAAAATAAACTGGGCTCATTTTCACAAAGAAAAAATAGCTGGGCTGGTCACATGGTGAACATAAAATATAAGCCTGGGCTGGACGGGCCACAACCCAGTTCAAACCCTGCTCCGTCTCAACAATACCAAACAAAAAAAATACTGCTCGAGTAGCTACGTCCCAGGTGTCAGCCGATCTTGTGCTGTTCTCTTGTCTATTGACTATATACGCTCACAATGTCGTGGTTCCCAGATGTCAGGAAAACACTAGGAGGAAGCATTTTATTTTTCCATACGCTGACGTGGTGGGCCCCTACTGTCATCCTCTCCATGTACTTCTGCCGATTCCTGTTGTTTGTTGACCATGTTGACAACGCGAGAGGGCGCCGCCGCGGCGAGCGCACCAAAGCGCGTGGAGGATGTCAGCGTTAACGATTTAGGAGACGGTGGGGCGGCGATGCGTGCGCTGAGGCGCAGCCAGCCGTGGGAGGCGGAAGTAGGCGGCCCCGCCGGCGCTTGTTTGGTTTTGGCGGCTGGAGGAAGACATGACTGAAGAAACACGACAGACTGTAAAAGCAGCAGGAGTACTTAACAACCTTAACTGAAACCAGCAGGGGCACATAACAACCAAAGCTGAAAGCAACGTGGTCAATAAACAGGATATTCGCTTTAGAGCCATGGAAAAGCATGAACATAATCTTCTGTCCTATTCTCCAAGATGGACGGGCCTTCATTATTTGAGACCACCCATGAATAAGTATCTTTTCACCTCCAAGGGGAATTGAGTAGGTCGACATAAACATCATGTTGTGACCAAGCGCAAGTCTGACCCGACCATGGTCAGGCATCTGTATAGGAACAATAGAACTCGGCAGTTCCCATTTCAAGAAGATCACAACTGTAAAACTGTGTATAAGCAATAGTTTATGAACAACAAATATAACAGAAAACAACTCGTACCATAAGTTTCTCGACACAGTTGGACCTGTTCAACGAGTGCAGCAGTGGCACACATATCCCACGTGGCCTTCCACCATTGAAACGCCCCACAAGGACCTCAAGACGATCAATAAAGTGTAGGAACTTGTGGATGTCGATCCAGTCAACTTCAGTGCCATTAGTAACAGCCGAGTTATTACAGAGTAACAAACGAGCAGACTGCTTAACTCTGAAAAAACCTACACGTGCCACCAATTATAAGAAAATATTAGTTAGAAGTAGCATCTTCATGAGAGATTCGTTGCTACTTCTAAAGTTAAATTGTGATTAGTTAGACAGAATAGGTGGATTAAGAAGTAATCGAGGCAACAAGCAAGAACCAAATACAAAACTAACATGGATGAACAATTGGAACGACGTCGGGGTGGAAGATCGCAGTGAAGATGAGACGGGTTCTGCTATTTCCATCAACATTCGTGCGCCAACTTTCAGTCGGTAACACTTGAGAAAGTTTATCCAAGTTTGGCCATAAAAAAGCAGCGATCTTCTTGGTTCATGAACCCAACTCGGAACTTATATCCATGGCTTGTCTTCACTGTGACCATTAAACTAGTGTATTCAGTTATGGCAAGGCCGAGCATCTTGAGTACATGTGTTCTGGCAGAGCAAATAATACACTGCAGGAAAAATAATATGAGAACACAGCATGTTCAAAAAAAAAAACCCCACCCTCCCGGATAGAAAAGAGGATTCTAGGAACATACTGTGCGCGTTTCAAAATGCTGTGTTAGGATGAGAAGGAACAAGTGTGGCGTCTCGCCGAGGGCGCAGAAACCTGTAGGGTCCTCACACTTTGGGCACTGCAAATGAAACACACTAGATTCAGTAGGAAGAAAAATGCATCAACGGCGGCGGCTGCCATCCTAGGATTACCTGCGACCAAGGGACATGGATTTATCAGGGATGGATGAAGAATTCGTACCTGGTTCTCCATGAGAAAACCCTATGCAATCGCCGAGAGGGGGTTTTCTCTGTAAACAAGCAGACGAGGGAGAAGGGGATTCAGGCCCAGTGAAATATAGCCGCTTCGTCCATCCAGCTTACTGCTAATGCTGGAAAGGGGGGGGGTTGTGATTTGATGGCTCATTGGGCATTACTGCGGCGCTACGACCGGGGTGTGTCTACCGTGAAGTTGTGCACTCTAATTTGTGCATATGGCACGTGGACCCCGCTGTCGGTTGCCCCACATATCAGCGAAAGGAAGTAGAAAGACAGGAGTAACTAGTTACACATAAATATATTTTTTGACAGAGAGATACTCCCTCTGTAAAGAAATATACAAATCTTTTATATCACAGGCTCACCTTGCCGAGAAATATACTCCCTCTACAATGCACGGGCATTATGGTGGTTCAGCTTTTTTATGGGGGTTCAGCTGAGAATATAATACTCAGATAGGCTCGCGGTTCTGGACTTTGGGCCGCAGGCCGACCCTGCATGTTTGGGGCCCATGTGTTCTACCTCAGCGTTTTTCATATTGCAAGCGATCGGTACGACGCTGGTTTTAGATGCTGTCGCAAGGCGAATACACAAAATTGAATAAAGCACGGCAACTGTTGGAATGAAATCGAATGACAGTTCCTAACCAGCAATCAGAGTTGCAATTCTATCAATGATATACCATGTGATAAATAATACTGTCGTACTACTTATACACACAGGACACTTGTTTCACCATGCTAGATTATTACATCAAAATCTCTCGGAGGATAGATCAGTTCGGCAGTTGCGTGCTGCTATTGAAGAATTTCAAAGTTGATTTGGACCAGCTCTCCTTGCCGAGAAAGTTCAATTTTGACATCATCCCCTACCGCAAGATATGATTTAGATTTGAACCTTGACCATCCTTTAGCATCAATCATCATGCGACCATCCTTTGTACTTACGGTATATTGAGCAGGTTCATTCACACCATGGCTGCGCATGGTAAGAGAAACTTGGCCGCGGTCGCGCGGATTGTTGAATGACTCCCTCGTTGCTCTAGGAATTCTCTGTTTGCAAACAAGAAGACATACCCAAACAGTTAGATCAACACAGTGAATCATGTGAAACAACATGGAAAGAAAAAAGAATGAAGCAATTGGGCGGCCAATGCTTACCAAGAAGGTGGACATGTCGGTTTTTGTAAGGACTTTGGTATATGAAGTGCGAACTGCAGCCCAGTCTGTTGCCGGTGCAACTGCACGGGCCGGAGCAGATGCAAGTGCAAGTGTTGGTGTAGGTGCCGAAGCCGCCGCTGCTGCCGGAGATGGTGCTCCTTGTAAAGCTGGTGCCGGTGTCGATGCCCGATCCTCCGATAAATCAGACTGATCCGCTGACGTGGTCGGTGCCCAATCCTCAGCTGGATCAGACTGAGCTACTGCCGCTGTCAGTGCTAGAGCAACTGCCGGTGCTCGATCTGTGCGAGACAGCGGTGATCGTGTCTAGTCTGCTATGATCAGCTTTCTAACTTGACTAGGATCCGTGACCGTGATCCAGTTTTTTTCTTCATTTCTTTTAAACGCGAGAAGGACTAATTGTGGCGTTTTTGTTAAACCAAACTGCAGTTCATCGTACGGATTCAGCTTGTACTCAGACAACAGACTGATCCAATTTTTTCCAGTAATATAAGTGATGGATAGTGCCTTCGTTACTGACACGACATAAGAAGTGAAACCTGCAAAAATAGCCATCGTAGAGCAAACCAAACGGTTTATTCTGTGATGAATGTCACATGGCAAAACCTGCATCGTAAAATTGCAGGAAAAGAAAGAAAACATGACATTAAATCAATAAGATTTAGACAGTAAATCAATAAGATTTACTTGATGTGACACGAGTGAATCCTTACCAGGAAATCACTATGTTGAAGTACTAAACAGAAGATTGATCGTCCAACTACGTGTGGCATGCAGGGGCCCCGCCTACTCCCACAAGCAGGACAGTCCAAAGGTCGTGACAAATCGTATGGACTGAACATCCATGGGACTGGAAATCCTGGTGGGTGCGATAAACCCTGCAATGCATACAGATATTGGAGTGTAACCATAATTGATAAACCGTCCTCACAAAAAATATGATCTGGATACTTCAAAATATACAGACTGAATTGAGTGGACAGACATTAACATAGACCGTTCACACACCAAAAGCGGCAGTACTAATAAACAATACATGGTTCACAAACACAAATCAAGTACTGAACAATAGTACTTACTACAGACAAGCAAAGTTGCACTAACTAAACTCTGCAGACTATTTCTTGCCACCGACCTACGGGATGAACCCCGCATAACTGACTAGGCCATGGACTTCGTGTAAGATGTCTACATGCACCATCACCATCTTGTCAACCTTGGAGAACCTAACAGAGTGGTCTTTCCACTCATAAACATGATGATGCAGACATGCCGCATCAGATTTGTTGGGAAGCTTTACAAGAACCACACCCTTCGTAATCGAAGGCACAGCCAGGAAATTGTTGTGGTCAAGTACAGCCTCGAGAACACGCCTGACAACAATGCTACAGGAAAGCACTAGTTCAGGACACGTGGCAACAAGGACACAGCAGCTGGATAGTTCAGCAGTAGAACTCATCATCAGGTCTTCCAGTTCACGCGGCATGACTTTGAGAACTTCATCTCCACCGCGGACCTGGTTCTAGTTCAAACAGAAACCATATTTTATTACTACCTCCGTTCAGAAATATAAGATGATTTTTGATATTATACTCCATATATGACTACATATACGCACAGAAATGAGTGAACAAAGACACTAGAACATGTCTTCAAAGGCATGAGAGCAGAGGGATTACATGCAATATCCATAACACAAGTTACTGAGGCAAATATACCCTCTTAAAAGGTAGCATTGATGTTCATAAAGTACTCCCTCCGTCCCAAAATTCTTGTCTTAGATTTGTCTAGATACGAATGTATCAAGTCACATTTTAGTATTAGATACATCCGTATCTAGATAAATCTAAGACAAGAAATTTGGGACAGAGGGAGTAGTTGAAAGTAATCTATAAGAAATCAGTGTCAACCTCTCGCATGTTTTGGTCAAAAGAGGAATTTAGAACCGTCATTTGGCACACTAAAATCACATGCAAGATCACCCAGAAAGTTGTATTACCAGTACTAGTACTGCGTGTTAGATGAAAAAACACGATCAAGATCAAGAAAAAGGTCGTCAACAAGAGACATTACCTGGACTTGCTTAATGACGGATCCCGGAGAGGGGGGCTTGGACAGGGCGATGGCTTTGAGCTTGTCTGCGGTAGTCTCAGCGGGGTGCTTGCGCTTCTTCGTACCATGAGCCTCGACGGTTTTGGCCAGAGCCATAGACATCACGTCGGCCGGTGCTCCGGCGTCCATCCAAGAGAGGAAGCTGAGAGAGAAGAGTGAAAGGAGGAACGAGATGAGGGAGAAGCGAAGTGAGTGGGGGTTTTCTTCAAGAGAGGAAGCTGAGAGAGAAGAGTAAAATGATGGTTGCTTCGTCCGTCCAACTTACTGCTGGAAAGGAGGGGGTTTTGTGATTTGACGGCTCATTGGGCATTACTGCGGTGGTTCGATCGGGGTAGTCTACCGTCACTCTACTACGGAGTAATTTAGTGGATGGCTGGTGGACCCAGGTGCTGGCTGTCCCACACGTTGGCGAAAATGAGTAATTTAGTGCATGGCTGGAGGAGGATCCGCACGGTAGAGCGTGTCCACTATTTTTCTGAAGAAAAAAATGATTACAGCAAGCGTTTCCACTCTTACGACGGAGGAGTGCGAAACACGGCAGCCACTTGAACATACACAGTGCTCCTACTACTAGGCACGTGCAGTGGTTCATACGTCAGTACTACACAATCTTGTTGCTAGTGTAGTAAGATATGCCGATAACAAATGATGTTGTGCGCATGTCAACTACTCCTATATGTAACATAGTACCGCTTTTTGACTGTCCGGTCGAGAATGAACGGTGAGATTAATGTTAATAGAACTAGGTCCACAGCGCACGGAGAGTACGGTGCTACAGTATTCCACGAAACATGAACCATATGAGGCACAAATAGTGTTAGGCAGGGTGTATGAAGGGTGCACGGGATGGGAGCAAAAGTTCCCTTGTCGACCCACTTTTGGGTGTTTGGCAGAGTGCATGAAGGGTGCATGAGTCCACACTAGTAGGTTGACAAAAATACACGAAGAGGAAACAACTATATTGAGATGAGAATGCAACCAAACACACCCACACGCTTTGTGCTACAGTGACTGATCTGCACCGTCTGAGTTTGATCCAATGGTCATGTTGCGCCGAGACATGGACATGCCCATGCAGAGGGCGCCTAAACACCACCGAAGTCCCTCTGCTTCTCGAGGCGCATGACGTTGGTGATGCAGGGTGCAACCGCCAGTAGAGCCCGCTCCCGGTCGACGGGAGCTAGCTCGTCAAAGACGGCGTCCAATGGCACGAATGGATTCCGGTGACGGAGCCTTGAAAGGATTCGCCCGGCAATGGCGACGGCAGCCCGCAACCCCTCCTTGTCCAGCTCAGCCCCCACCATCGCGCGGAGACGGCTCAGCTCCTTGGAGATATAGATGAAGAAGGAGACCAGGTCAGGAAGCCGCAGCTCGTTGAAGTCGACCGGGTGGTCGAACGGGTTTAGCCCGACGGCCGGCATCATCGTGCTGGCACGACGGTAGGCATCGCGCAGCCGCAACACGTGCGTGGCAACTTGGTTCACCAAGTGGCTGAGGCGATCCTAGACCTCATCACGATTGGCCCGCTCGCGCTCCAGCCGGCTCCCCTGACGGCCTATCGTATCTCCCGCTTTCTGCAGCAATGCCGCCGAAGCCTCGAGCATCTTTCTGGTGGACGCCTGCCGCTTTTGAAGCTCCGTGAACTCCCGCACATAACGGAGGAGCATGGCACTCCTCTCCTCCTTGAGCTCACGGAGCTCCACGTCCTTGGCCCTGAGCTCCGCATCCTTGACATGGAGCTCCTGTGTCAGGCGCCTCACCTCGGACTCCGTGATCTGCTGCGCCGCCATGGCACCAGGTAGAAGCAATGGGGAGAGGAAGCAAAGGGGGCGAAACGGCTGAAAGGCAATGCAATCTACGGGAAGGCGGAGGGAGCGGGGAATCTTTTGGTTTTCACCACGGTAAAACACCAGTCGACGACTTCTCACATCAGGGAGCAGTGGGTTTTTACAGGCGGAGTCATCGTGACTAATTGCTGGCGCGCCTGCTCCCGTCAATCAAAAAATTAAAAATCCTGCCGCACCCAAACACCAGAGCAACGTCGCGGTGGATATTTAAATTTACCTCGCCGGCAAGTAGATAAAAAAAGGGGTGAAAAAATAAATGTGGCGGCGGCCTAGCTAATCGGTCGAACTAGCCCAACTAGGTAGCCACCGTGCTTCACTGATGTACTCGGCGGGAAAGGTGGTCTTTCGTGATTTGACGACTCATTTACTTGCTTCGGCGCTACGACCGAGGAGGACCCAGAAAACGCGCGGTAGGGCGTCCCACGTCAGGAAGAATATATGCATGCACCACCCGGGAGGACCCCGAAACCGCACGGTAGGGTGTGCCACGTCTCGGCACGGAGGAAAAACATGCGTGTAAAACATACTTTATCAGACGTAGTACCTATGGTTCGACCTCGGGACCCAGCCAGTCGGTCGAAAACACCCCACTAGCCACACAGCTTCATCATGCAAACGTGGCACGGAGGATAGATGTGGTTAGCTCCATCTCGACCAGCCACAACGTCTCTTGTTCTAGGCGATTCTTCTATTTTCCAAGCCTTTTTTTAGTTGTAACACCACGGCAAGCTAGCGCCGCTCTTCGTGTGTGCCCGTGCAAAGGTTAGACGATGGAGAGAAGAGAGATTGAGATCGCAGACCTGGGACCCACCAGTAAGTGAGACAACGGTCATGCACGTGTTGACGAGGCACTCCCTCTACTCTACTCAACGCAAGTACTGTATAAAATCAAGTTATGGGACAAAGCCAACAACCGTTCGTTTTTTCAGGCTATCGACTTACGCTTTGTAGTCCAGGTTGCCAGTTCGAATCTCATCTTTCATGTTTGCTAGTTTTAGGTCCAAATTTGATTAATGACAAGTGGGACCCCCGTGTGTTGTTCCGATATTTCAGTGTAGGATGGTTTTTTTGAACAAACACTTTGCGCGGTTAGACAAGTAATGGCACGAGTTACACGTATTTTGCAAGTTTACGAACAAAAATGACAGCGGCATGGAATATCACATCCACCCCGCAGCTTAGATACTATGGTGATACGAGTTTTTACACCGTTGGAAGTGAGATCCAATGGCTTGGGAGTAGTCTTTGCAATTATGCGCAATTTCCAAACTCTCCAAAGGTTTTTTTGCAAATAATACATTCAGGCCTCGTGTGTGCCGCTGCATCTTCGATCCAACGGCTCCCCGGTGCTCATATTAGGTGCTCCCCGTAGCTTAATTACCCGCTACGGTCATATGAGCATCTAGGTCGTATGATCAGTGATCAGATGGCACATGCGTAGTACTTGTACTTTCCGCGCATTTCCCAAACACTATCAGTCGTATATTGCAAAAACATTCAAACCTCCTACTGTGGGCCGTTAGATCTCAGTGAACTCGTATCACCATAGAATCTACGGTGCGGGAGCACCTCATACTCTCCCGTGCGAGAAAACATAAGGTGCTATCGCAGCTTGGATGCTACGGTGATACGAGCTTGGAGGTTGTTTGATCTGAGATCCAATGGCATCTGAGCAGTCTTTGTGCTTGTAAGCAGTGGCTGAACTCTTTTGGGGCTTTTCTGCAAAAAACCATTCGAACCACCGAGGAGATGTTGGGTCACAAATCCAATGCCTCCGAAGAGCTTGTATCACCAAAGCATCTAAGGTGTGGTAGCACATGATATTCTTACATACAGGAGAATATGATGTCCTCCTTCATCTTAGATGCTACGGTGATACGAGCTTCGAGGTCGTTGGATATGGGATCAAAGGGCATCTAAGTAGTTTTTGTACAAATTGTGTGCAATTCTCAAACTCATCAAGGTTTCCTGCAAAGATATTAGGACACATCATGTGAGCTGCTATATCTCAGATCTACAAGCTCCAAGCAACTCGTATCGGCATATAGCATCTAAGGTATGGGGGCACATGATATTCTCCCGGGGAGGAGGGGTGG
This sequence comes from Aegilops tauschii subsp. strangulata, assembly GCF_002575655.3. Lineage (NCBI taxonomy): Eukaryota > Viridiplantae > Streptophyta > Magnoliopsida > Poales > Poaceae > Aegilops > Aegilops tauschii. The sequence goes on from NC_053041.3 coordinate 524,497,753, forward strand.
GGGGTGCACAACCAATCGGTAGTTGGGAGGGTGGGGACAAATATAATCTAAACAACCCTAAACAGAGCTCCACAATTTTATCTAAGGTCGAGGGGTTGACCCCCGACAATCATAGCTCCGCCTAAACACAACATTTGCATGTACTGTAGTACTAGACTTAATATTCGTGTTTCAGTTTCATGTTCATTTTAAATATTGAACCGAGGACCATGGATGTCTTACATTTTACTCCCTTCGTTCCTAAATATTAGTCTTTTTAGAGGCTTCAAATGGACTGGCACATACGGATGTATATAGACATATTTTAGAGTCTAGATTCACTCATTTTGCTCCATATGTAGTCACTTGTTGAACTCTCTAAAAGACTAATATTTAGGAGTAGAAGGAGTATTTTTGAATTCATGTCATACATGCATGGTTTGGAAAAATAGATGCACTATACTTATTGGATTGTTGTTGTGTTCGTGCGTGTGTGTCTGTGTGTGTGTGTGTGGTCATATGCTTGATACATACAAAGTTTTCTCACCTCCATATTGTTCATCTTTTAAATTTGAATTTGCATTGGAAAACTTACTAGGGATACCATGAAATGTGAAATCCATGTTGATATCACTATATCACAAACTCACTCTAATTCAACAACTCGTCATAAATCAATTACCACGTTGAGATTAGTATTTGCAAGGAAAATACGGGTATTGTAATACACATAGACTCGTTCGGCAATTTAAAAGGTTCCTTTCGTATTCTCGAATGGTAGGACCCAACGGCGTACCAGCCAGACCTTGGCTCGTCTTGATCCTAAAAAAACCGGGCTCGTGTCCTTCGGTGGCGTGCGTGGTACGCACATTAGGCAACCCCAACCAGTCGAGCATCAGCGTTTCAAGTCGAAATATCTGGCGGCCAGAATTCCAGCCCTAGGAAATTCCCCTCATGTCCCCGGTCCATAATGACTACCGATGAACAACGGAGGGATGCTTTAGTAACTAGACAACGTTACCTACCGTGCCGAGCACGGTTCAATTCCCTCGGTCGCCGCTCGTCAAGGTCACCCATCAACTGCATTGCCTAGTACTACTACTACTACTACTACTACTACTACTACTACACCAGGATGAGCACAGAATTGAGCCCGTTTGTTCGTGCCTAGTACTTGAGTTAATATATCAGGCAATGCACTGGTACGGAGGGATTATCCTTTTACTCTGCATATATAACTTGTCTGAAGTCTAACTAAGCAAATTTTTTGACCAAATCCTTTGTTAAGAAATACAACAGGACAGATGTACGGCTTGAAAATTTATTGCATGATGCAGGTTATGATATTGTTTCGAATCCTGGATCTTAAATTTCAGAAAATCCAAAAGTGAGCATAAATTCTTGAAACTAAGCATGGTCACGTGATATGGCACAAATATTACTTCGTAAGTTTTTTTCTTCAATTTGAGACAAGCTGCTTATGACAAGTTGCACAAATGAAGAGCCAAGGTATTTTCGAACAAAGACCTGTCACGTTAAGGCGAACGCTTTCACTATTGAAACCGTGGGCGTTTACGTGCCGCCATGAGTCCCCACTTCTCATCAGCAGGTGCCATCCGAGCAAGCGTGTGAGTCGACGGGAGGCGTGCGAGCAGACCGCTGCGCCGGCTATCAGGGAGGCGTGCGAGCAGACCGCTGTGCAGGCTCACCGGGAGGCGAGCCCTTTGACCAGGCTCCGCCACCCACCGTCGTCCCAACTGCTCCCACTTTTAATGTTGCCGGTGCCGCAGTTTAAAATCAACCCCGCACTACCCAGTATCGCTACAATCCTCTCTCTTCCTCTCCGATTCTCCTGTCCTCTACCTCCAACTAGCCTGACCTAAACGTACGCCATGCCGCATCACGATGGTCTGCCCTTAGTGTTCCAGTTTCCTGAGGAAGACACCTAGCCGAAGTCTCAAGAACATAAGGCGCTTTGGGACGAGGTTGAATTGGCCTTGCTGGAAGACGCCGCGCCTGTCCCCGCTCTCGTTCCGGCTCCCGTCGCCCCGACTGCGCCAGCGCCCATCCCCGTGGCATTGATGGGCTGGGAGAGGCACATTGTCGCCGAGCTTGATCCCACGGGGTTCCACGAGGTCCCCGCCGACTTTCGCGCGCCCGTGCACCTGCCAGCGCATGCGCCTGCGCGTGCAGTGACGCGCACGCCCGTGCCGGTGCCCGTGCACCTGCCTGCGCATGCACTGACGTGCGCGCCCGTGCACACGAATGTCTCTGCTGCGCCGTTGACAGCGCCTATCCCCGCGCGGGTGCCAGTGCCCCCCTCAGCGGCATGGATGGCCGTCGTCGACCGCTTTCTTGCACCAACGCCAGTCGCCTCCTCCCGCCAGTTGACTCGCTCCGAAGTCCAGAACATTTTGGCCTTCCTTGAAGCTAGGCCAACATCCAGGAGTACGCCAACAACGGCGGAAGACGCCGCCGTCGCCGTCGGTCAGTGGCCCGACGACACACAGAGCACGGCAGAGGACCCGCTTCCCACCGCGAGACGCCCCCGCCGCCGCCGCGTAATCTAAATTTGCCATGAAAAACGTTCGGATTGCCATGCTTAAAATCCGAACGTTTATCATTTCCGTTTATTTTATATCGATCATCGTATAATTTAAAGTCGGAGTCAGACTGAACGAAATGTATGGTTTGATCGATTGAATGTTCTGCTAGAGCCGTATCAAATTAAATATAAAACGTCATCGAGCCACATGTATTCCTTGTCATCCAACGACCTAGACTGCTTCAATGTCCAGCGCTCAACACGATAGCGTGCAGTTAATTTCATGCCAAAAATAGTGCTAATCACATGACAACACGCAAATAATATCCTAGTAGTTAATATCCGCATGCACTTAATATACTTCCAAATTAACGTGCATTGCACATACACACTGACTAGTGCTGCTAGTACGTGAAACTGGTGCCGTGACTTGTGAACGCGTCCAGATATGGTCAACGGCAACATCGCCCACGAGTTCTTCCTGTTTGCCCGTGCGTCTAAACGCGGAAGGGGAGGAGAGAGAGAGAGCAGACATGGAACCCACCAGTAAGTGAAGGCGAATAGTACTAAAAATAATATTACATGCTATCCATTAATTAGGCTGTGGTAATGTAAAAACATTATGTGAACAAAGGGGGTACAGCAAACATTGCTATTCTACGTATGTTGCCTATTGACGTGCGGCTTGAAGGCCCGGTCGCATGTTCGATCCTTGTCCTTTATTTTTTAATTTGTATATGGGTCCAAATTTGTTTCATGACATGTGGGCCCCTCGGTGTGTAGTTTGTAGCACTTTAATTTGTGGGTCGAAATTTGTTCCATTCCAAGTGGACTATCGGTGTGTAGTTTTGTAGCTTATTTATAATAATTAAAGAGAACAACATAGTTTTTTCAATAATACCATGGTGCGACGTTGAAGGCGAGAAAGGACGTGCAAGAGAGCGATGACCAAGCCAGAGGGAAATCAACTAGGGGAGTTGCGTGGGTTGCAACGGTGTTTGGAGTAGTTGTGGGCCGAATGCTATGAAAATATAATCTAAACCGACCGGAATAAATGCCTACACAAATTAATCCAAGGTTGGAGTGCCCCTCGCAATGTAAATAGCTCCGGCTTTGTGAGGGATGGAGAGGTAGTAGCTTCAACGCGTGGAAGATACGGTGTGAGAAAGCGAGGTTAATCGAGAGACATATAGATAGAGAGACAAAGTGAGTGTGGTCCGACATTCATTGAACAAATATATATGCTCTGGAGAGATATTGTCCGATTGAGCTTTTTGGCAAGGGTAAGGGCTGTGAGATAGAGCTTGAGAGATGATCCAGTCGCAGACGTGTAGATATATTTTGTGCGTGGGAGGAAGCAAGGTCAACCGATCACATAGGGTCGCTGTGCGATCGAAAGAGTGAGACGGGTTGGAGAGAGTGACCTAGATAGACGATGTGCGTGAGAGAGTATACAATGTGAATAGGTCGAAATGGGCTCAAACATGGTGATATATTGTTTTTGTCCGAGAAAGAGCGAGGTCAATCGAGACATACGGAGAGAGAGAGAGAGAGAGAGAGAGATTGAGTGAGCGTGGCCCACCATGAGGTCGAAAGAGTGGCGGCGGCTTGGATGGACTTACCTGGATAGACAATCTGCGTGAGAGAGTATAGAGTGTGTCGATCGAGGCCCAAACAGGGAGATATATCATTTGTGTGTGAAAGAAAACGAGGTTAAACGAGACTCAGATAAAGAGAGCGAGATTGAGCGAGTGTGGCCCGCCGTGCGGAAGGAAGAGTGAGACAGTCTCGAGGGATTGACCTAGATATACAACGTGCGTGCGTGCGCACGAGAGGTTGGGGGGCTAGATAGGCAATGCATGTATTTAGCGCGAGAGGGTGAGAGGGAGAGGGGGGAGAGAGAGAGCTCGGCATGGGGTGCAATGGCGGGTGTGTGAGGTAAATACATTTGGTAACAGAGTGGAAAAAGGGGTTGTGTAGTTGAGAGACTTAGAGATCGAAACATGGAGAGAAAGAATGAACGTGTGTTGGAAACCGATAGCTTCCTAAGGTGGTTAGGAGAGGAAGATTGACCGATACAAGAAGTATGTAGCGTTTGTGTGTGTGTGTGTGTGTGGGGGGGGGGGGGGCTAAAAACAACATTTGAATGTACATAGTACGAGACTTAATATCGATGTTTCAATTTGGTGTACATTGTAAGATTTGAACCGAGGACCAGGCATATGGGTAATTATTTCGAATTCGTGCCATACTAAGTTTCGAAAAGTTGACATTGACTCAATTTGTTGTGCTATTTTGTAGGTCATATGTTTGAATCCATCCAAAAGTTTTCTCACTACCATGGTGTTCATCATATACATATGAATTTGTATTAAAAAAGTAGCGTGGATACAGTGAAATGCGAAATCCACGTTAGAATTGGAGATTGCTACGTGACACACACTCTAATTCAAATAACTAACTACGTGACACACACTCTAATTCAAATAACTAATTATGTGACACACACTCTAATCCACGTTAGCGTGGGTACCGTTTCGATTTTTTTTCAAATAACTCCTCATTAATTAATTTATAGTACTCCCTCTGTTCACTTTTATAAGACCTTGAAGACATTTCAGACAATGTGCAAAACAGTTCATTTTAAGTTGTCTGAAACGACTTACAAAAGTGAACGGATGGAGTATCTCGTTTCGAATGACTAATTATTGCAAGGAAAACACAGGCATGGTAATACATACAGATTCGTTTGCAAATGAAAGAAGATTCATTTGCATTCTCAAATGTAGGCGCACTAGGCAGACCAGGGTCCTGTCGGGGTGGACGCTGCTTCGGTGCCTTAAAGGGAATTGCCTTTGGGTCACTGACATGTGGGCCAGCCAGCTGTTGGGCCCACATGTCATGGACACAAAGGCAGGTGCCTTAAGGCACCGAAGCATAGTCCTGTCGGGGTGGTCGCGTGTGTCGGACGGACGTGTAGCACCCAGCCACCCACCCCTCCCCCCCAAAAAAAGGACGACGACAATATAAGTTCGCGCTTCCACGTTTTGGATTGAAATATCTGGCGGCCCCAATTCTAGCCCTGCAAAATCTCTCTTCTCCACCGTCCCCTTCCGCGCCCAGATTGCTCAAATCCCTAATTCGCCGCCAACCCTCGAATCGCCCCTCGTCTCGTGTCTTTCCCCACCGTCCCCCACCTCTGTGCCGGATGACGACGACGAAGACGACGGTCGCGCTTCACCACCGCACCGGAGCTACCTCATCTACGCCCTCGTCCACCGCACCGGGTGGTCCACCGACAACGTCGGCCGCCGCAACCGACGTGCCTCACAGACACCGAGTTCCACCGCATCAGGTGCGCTTCACCGACGCCGTCTCCCAGCTCACCGGGGCTACTTCACCGAGCACATCGTCGCACCTCCGCCCCCCGAGGCCGTTGGGGCTTCACCAACGGTCTTGTCCACCTCATCGTAGCGCTCTGCTGCCACTCAAGATCTGCATCCGTGCGCGGCCAGCCAACGCCAGCGCATCACCCTCAACGGCTCTGAAGTGACCCACACTCTAGCCAGGCGAGCATGCCCAAACGCCGGCCCGAACTAGGTATCCACACATCACTCCCTTGTGCACTATTCCGATGATGTTTGGATATCCTTTCACTGCTCTCTTAGCTTACACGCCTATGCAACTCTGACTTTAACTCTTATTTATTCTGGAGATATCATCTGAAGCAAGCAATCCATTTTTTAGCGAAGCATGACGGCGCTACGGGATCTGGTACACATCCTGCAGACCCGTGTAACCTTGTAAGTATCTGTCCTCCGGTACAACATCAAGGTCGATTCCTCTTATTTGATCAACCATTCGCTGTGTCAAAAATGTAGAGGGGGATGCAAGGAGCACAAGGCCTGCACATCCAAGCAAGTGCTAACATGGACTTGTACATGGAACATCCCAAGCGCAAGCAGAGCTGCAGTGAGCCTATACAACGAGCTAGCGTAAGTCCCTGCATTTCATTTAATTCATATTGGCATTCGTGTATGATTTTAGTGCAGTGGCTGATCCACGAATTCAAGTTACCAAGGGCGAACATTTAACTTAAAAAATACGAAGGCACTTGCACTCCGGAAATCAACATAACTTGAGAAATGTGAAGCTACATGTACTTTGAAAACCAGCTAATGATCCAAAGTAGTTCAGATTATAAACAATAAATGATGCAAGCACCAAAAAACACAAAATGCAACATGGTGTACAAGGACTACAAACATGGTCTGTACCTGCTTGAATTATTTGTTCTCAGGCTGAAAATATCGAAGTGTAATTGCACGTATAACTAGTGCGCAAACTGCATATCAATATATCTATGCTGCACAAGTATGGCAATAGTTTCAAACAACAGATTAGAAAAGTATTTATGCTATGTTGTCATGATACGGGGACTTTCTGGTAGATGGCCTCGACGTTTCCTCAAGCTATGAAAATGCACTATAATTTGCTTGTCATCAATGCCTGCAAATCTCTGTCTCTCTCAACATAGTAGATCATCATTAGACACTAAATCCTTCAATGAGCTTGCAAAATGCTTGCATTAGATCCCTCATTAGACACTATATGTTCATCACCAGGAGCATGTAAAATGTTTGCATCAAATCTTTCATTAGCAGTCTGTTCATTAGACACTTCAGGCTCAAGAACAACATGAGCTTGTATGTTTGCACCGGAAACTTGATTAGATACATCCGATTCAGTCAGTTCAGTATTGATTGGGGGAGTTATAAAATAAGTAGAAATTGGTTTCATTTTCTCATAGATTCCCTACATACAAGCAGTTTTACAACACCGTCAGGTTTAACTATTGGCCAGAAATTGAAGAGTTGAATTAGATATAATCAGGGATGTGATGTACCTGCTCGTTGCGCATGCTACTCTTGCAAGCTGCGACTGTCCATTTGCGCAAGCTCGATGCCATGCCCGTGCTGCCGCCGCTGCCTCCCACGCAGGCTACACCCAGGGTTGGATCTTCATCTTCTTGTCCTTCCGTTCGCTTGAAGCCCGGTGACCGCCCTCCAACGAGGGCGCGAGGAAGTGCTGTGTCGGTCTGTCCAGCGGCGGCTAGGTTAGGAGCGAACCAGGCTGGAGGCTGGAGCGAATGAATTGGGATTTTTCCTGCTGTCGATCGATATGGGAGGCGCTCGTTTGGGCCGCGAGCCTGCTATAGGGCCTGCCTTGCACTTATGTTATTGGCCCATCCAAATTGAAACATTTTTCTTCATTTTTTACATTGCCTGCTCGTGCGTTGGGACGAACAAAACTAGCATGGGCCAACCTGGACGAGTCAAACTAGGTGCACACTTTCCAGCCACCTGAGGCGGCCGCCCATACCAGCCCCTATGGTGGCGTCGCCCCTTTTTGCGTGTATGATTGGATAGTGAAAAATATTCCAGTGGCGCTTTTGATTTACCCACAGAATGGTTGAATTGCTTGTTTCTATGAACTGAGTTCGCCAATAATGTGAAGGATGGCAGTCTTTTCATCCTATTGTAGATTGCTTAGATCTCGATATGCCAAAAGTAATCGCATGAAATATACAGTAAAAGCCAGTGTGATGTGTTTGGCTACAACTAGTCTGACTACACGTCCTCATATAGCATATCAAGGATGCACCATCTTACCAGATTAACCATTCGACTTACCCATGCAGTGTGGGAAGAAAGAAGTATTGGGACTGTGTATCCAAGCAATTAATGCCATGGACTCCTTCGTACAACCTTGTAAGCGAAAAAGAAGTTGCAGTGTGCCTGTACAAAGAACTAGCGTAAGTTCAGTTACCTGCTTCTCGGAATTTTAGTTAGCCACTTATTGCAAAATTGTTCAATTATGTTGCTTGGCTTAATTTAGTTTGCTACTGATTACATAATGGCACAACCTGTTAATCATATTGTAGACTGTGCCTATCTATGTGTTTGATACTTACTGTTAAGAATTACTTGTTTGCCTTAACTTAAATATCTACTTGTTTGTTTCACTGCTTTGTTGCTGCAACAACGGGTTACAATGATGTTAATAACTACTTTTCAGCATCCAATTGAAACTCTTTAATTCCTTGTTTGTTTAACTGGTTTGCTGTTATAACTCCCAGTTGAGATGTTTTGCTAACTTTAACTTTTCTGAATCCAATCGGAACTTTAATGGCAAAACAGGTTAGCCCAAGATCAAAGAGCGAGGTCCCCATGGACGTTGCATCATCCCACAGCAGTGGCACCGGCCCAATCGTGCATTATGAATTGCCAACTGCTGATGCTCTAGAGGCTAAACTAGTGGTAGAAAGAGATTCTGCTTCTGCACTTAGAGATGAAGTTGACATGTTGAGGAAGCAAACAACACAATCACAAGCAGTACTCAAGACAACCATCAAATATTTGGTGGATTTCAAAACGAAGCAAGCTGAGACTGACCAGATTGTTAAGGTCCTGAAGGAAAAAAGGAAATTAAATCACTACTTGGTAAATCATAGGTGAAATGTTCTTTCCATAGTTGAATAACCTTTGTGTTGTCTATTCATGTAATCAATCAAACCATTTGTTTTAGAGATCATGTAATAATTGTTTTTTTTGTTTTTTGGTTTGTAATTTTATTTGAGCACAAGTATGTATCAATTGATAAGACTCAGAGACATTTCATTTGGATTGTTGTGCCAGACCTACAAATATGCCAATCGGGCTGAATGTGCATTCAACAATAGTAGTAGTATAGATGGACCATAAGTGGCACGCATTGGAAAGGGCCAAGATGCTGGCTAAAAAAGGATGTTGTTGTAGCCAAAAAAAAGTACAGCGGCCTGACTTATGTATGTTATTTGATATTATTGATCCATATACTCTATAAGTGTTTATATGTGTGTTAGTTCTGTACATTCTTGGTTGATTGACTTGGCATTTGAATCTTGATACATCGCTTGTGTACATATCTAAATGGGAGTACACATTATGCTGCGTGTGACATCTGAGTTGGACATGAAGTGTTCCAAATATTCGAATTCACCTTAAACTGGATTCTAGTTTCTGAATTTGAGTATCGGCATTTGTAAACCGTATTCATATATGACAGTGGAATACATCTTTGTCGTCCTTTTGAAGATATATAAAAACACATATAATGATTTATAAAGATTCATATAGGAATACAAAATGGATTCGAATTTAGTTGCCAGGGTAAACGTGGATGCTTATTGTCCCAAAATTCGAAAGAAGCAGCAAAATGTCCACTCCCACGTCGGCTGCCTGAAGCCAAGTGTTTGGGAGATGGAAATTACTGTCTACCCATTACACGGACAATCCATCGGCCCAATTTCCACTGCTCTAAATAGGGGTAGGTTAGTAACTTCAATTAGACGTGACACGACCGCCTCTGAGCCCATTACGACACGGTGGGCGTCAAACATGGGAGGCAAAACTCATTTGATTCAAACTCGTCCGAAAGACCTCTGTTTCTCCCTCCATTCCCCATTCATACACGGTGGGCGGCAAGACAAACTCGACTCGGCCGAAATCGATGTAGGCAAATATTTTCAATAGGGGCAGGTTTGTAACTTCACTCAGACATGACACAACCGCCCTACTTGTCAGCCCCGTTCATACACCGTGGGCGCCAACCATGGGCGCCAACCACCCTCTCCTCGCCTGAAATCGCTCTGGGCAAATATTGGTGAGATGCGAGATTACCGTCCTATCCCCAACCGACGAGACGTCCAAATTTTAAACGGGGGCTAAGTTCGTAACTTTCCCATATTTCAGACAGGCGCGTCCCAAAAACATGGTTCCCCGTACCTCTCCCTCCATTTTCCCATTCATACACCGTCCGCGCTAGAACACCCCATCCCCACACCAGCCTCCGTCCGCCACCCCATCCATCGCCGTCGTCCTCCACCACATCCATTGCCACCGTCCTCTACCATGCCGGAGCGCCTACCAAGACCGCGTCGTCTACTGCTAGAGATGGACGTTTCTCATCCACGGCGACGGACCATTAGCCTTGCATCGCGTCCTCTCGCTTCATCGGCGGCGTCGTCCTCTTTGCCAGGGCCGCTCACACGACCTTCTCTTCCACCGCAACGGGACTTATCCCCCGATGCACCCGTCTACTATCGCAGATCTGCTTCAATGCCACCGACAGCCATCGCACCCCCGATGCCTACACGGCGCCGCAAGAGAGGTGGTACTTCATATCTCCTCAACTTTTTGATCTCAACCAGAAAATAGATCTTAACTTGGTTACTCTACTTTCTTTTTAGCTCTTAGAATTTAGTTCTTAGTTCGAAGCAAACAATGGATGCTAAATATCATTTCTCCGGATTGCAGCTTCAAATCTGCCATGGCACAGCCATAATACGGTTTAATTGATCATGCTTAGGGTTTAATTGATCATGTTGGTTCCGTGGTGGTTTCTTTAATAGAAATCGGAGGGGAAACCCTCTTTTGCTAAAAAATATGCTTAGAGTTTCCCCCTTTTATGATCACTATACGATCAGAATACGTGCTTCGTGTCATAATAACACTGCTCCACCCATCAAGCTAAACAAGCTTAGTTGTTCAAATACGAATCTGATATTATTAAAACAGAGTTGTTTAATTGGTCAGCTAAATGTTCCTAAATTAGTTTCAAAAATGCATGTTCGCCGCTCGGGTGTGTATCTCTACAGGGTGCCCATGGTGGGCCGGCCCACTCTGGGATTTTGGGTCGTCCCAGGCTCCGATTCCCCTCTGTTCTGCTGCGTGCTTATGATCTCTACTCGCCCCCAGCCGCCTGCCTCGCCGGCGACTTGCCGTCCCCGAACGACATGACTCTAGGAGGAGACGCCGGACTAACAGGAGGCCTGGATCCGCTCGCCCAACAGCGTCACCGCTGCCTGGGCGCGCCGCCGTGCCTACCTTCCCAGTCCTTTCAGGGCTCAGGCGTGCAGCACCCACCAAGCCAACCCGATTTATCCTGAGATACATCCTCAACACTCAGCAGCCATTCCTCATCACCCATTTTCTAATTGATTCATTACTCATTAGGCAGGACTGTCATTAGGGTTTGTTGTGTGCTCAGTGCTACCTACACTTAATGGTTCAGATGTATTTCGGTAATCTTTAGTACCTCTAAAGTTCACAGGGTTTTCAAAATGCCGGCCCTCGGAACAGAAACTAGTCATTTTGGATTGTTGGTCGTAGTGACATTGACACAGATTACTACTGCAAGCCAGGTTTGTTGACAATTTTACTTGTCTTTCTTACTCATTCGATATAATATCCAATTATTCACATCGATTAGTTGCAAACAATAAGTGCTAGACAAACTTCTTCATTCAGATTTTGGACGGTCTCTTACTGCAGTTACAATTCTGCATACTTGTCCTAGTAAGCTCACAAGTAAGTGATTGATTCACTACATCTATGCTTGCCTTGTCATATTTGTTGTCAATATTCTTTTAGGGTGGACCACCCTGTTTCTAAATACTGGAGCCGTAGACATGAGTGAATAGTATTTCTCTATGTGATCTCTTCCATCATGTGTGGGTAACGAACACTGCATTGTATAGAAAGAAAGTGTCATTTCCAGCTTTTACATAGGTTTCGATCTTTTACATGGAATACAATCTGCCTACTTGCTTTGTGTCGCACTACCAACACTCCACCCTTGAAGCTAAACATTACGCCACTCATAATTGCTTAGTTTATTTGTTCAAATACGAATTTCATATGATTCTAATGTTCCTACTTCAGTTTTGAAATGTGTGCCTGCCTGTTATAGAGACATAAGGGGTTTGTATTTCTGTGTGTGGTCTGGTCAGCACGGTTGGGGAGGTGAACTTTGCATATGCAGGGGTTTATAGGGAGACACTCTCTGAGTTGAATCCGCAATGCATTCCATAGATAATCTGACTACTTTTTATGTTTTCATGGATCTCAGATTCTGAACAGCATCATAATGATTATGAGCTTGCGCGCATGAAAAGAATGAAGCAGAACAATGCCATGGCTGTCAAACTTGGCATTAAGGGACTGAATCAAGTCTGGATGCAATGCAATGCAAACGCTCTCCACCTACAGATTCATGCTCAGAATATGATCCTAACAGTGATTCTGAGCTAGAGGGAGACCTAAGTCAATGTAGCTCCCTAGTGGAGGAGTCAGAGGAAGATGCCCTATCTTATTCACCCATCAAGGTACTTGCTCTAACTTTCCAAGGTTACATTGCTCGCAAATATCTTGCAACTGATGCTTTGCATTGCTTCTACTTTGTTGAAATGCCATTAGCTTAGTTTACACATCGTGTATGTGAATACGCCCTGCCTATCCATTTTCAGTACATATTCCATCTGTCATCATACCATATTTATCCGTTCAAATGTTGTTCTTGTGTATCAGACGTTCAAAAGGAAGAGGGCGATTGCTGATCGTGGAGGAGCACAAGCAAAGTATTTGGAAAAGGTAGTGGCACCTGATAAATCAAATAGCCCATTAGGTGTAGTTGCAATATCACCTGACCCACAAAATACCCCAAGTCTAGCAGACTCTAGCCCTACTACACTGGTCATTTCTGATGCCCCAACTCAGCAGACCCCAACTGCAGCAAACAGTATGATTATGCCAGTTGACATAGCACCAGTTGTACGACGCAAAACCCCCATTCCAGCAAAGAGTACACCAAATCCAGTTGCCAAATCCCTTTTCGAACCAGAGAGAGCCCCAATTGCAGCAAATAGGACCCCTGTTCCATTTCTTCCCAGTTTAGAAGACGAAGCTTATGTTGTTGTCAGGAACTTTGTGCGCATCTTTCCTTCATGGAAGGATTATACCGCAGACACAGAACAATTTCCAGTCTTCCTCCGCAACTTACGCGTAAGTAATGTACTAATGTTATTCATGGTCATTACTGCATATGTTTCTGCTGACAGAAGACACAAGATTTCATTCTTTTAAATAGGCGAGGAGCAAACTGGATTGTGATGACGAGCAAGGGTTGGTTGCGCTTTCCATGCACTCGTTGATGAAGTATCGTTCCTACCTAAGGCAAGCGCACTTCGATGGCAAGCCTCTGAACGAATTTTTTTAAAGTCTACGATGCTACATTTATCCGACGGTGACTGGAATAATCTTGTTACACATTGGTCTCGGCTGCAGCGTAAGGTACTGTCTATGATATCACATCACAATTTGAACTACATTTCTGCATTTGCCTTAATGTCTCACCTGTACGAAAACTGTTAGGAGAAGAACATTCGTTCTCAAGGGACCACAGAATCTCGCAACTATACTGCACACTGCTTTGCTCTTGTGAGTACCTCTTGCCCTGTATGACCATACTTACTTTCATAGCTGTTTGATTATGTAGCATCACTGCACATGTTAGCCTCATAATCGTCCATTTGGTGGACATTATAAGATCCGTATGGACTCTTACATAAATTTAGAATCAACCCAATGCTTTTGAAGAGGTTTAGCTCTGCAGTCCTCTTGTAAGGACTGAACGTGGTCTATCACTGTACTTACATTAACAGCTACTCCCTCCGTCCCATAATATAAGAACGTTTTGTACAGTACACCAGTGTTCAAAACACTCTTGTATTATGGGAAGAGGGATTGGTTCATTCTGTAGCATTCTGCGTCTTATCTCCCTCGCCCACCATTTACTAAAAAAGATCAGATCTATATTTAATCTTACCAGCAAGTAGAATACACAGACAATGCCAGTGCAGAAGTGTAGCCCATTGCTCTTGTCAGTACATTTTGTCCTGTAACGCTTGTACTTCCAGGGATTGGTAGTTGATTATGTAGCATCAATCTGCATCTTATCTTCATTATCCTCTATCCCTTCCAGTATTACCATATCTATAATTACTCTCTACAAAATGTAGAGTACATGCAACGCTTATGAAGAAGATTCTGTGCTGAAATTCTTGAGTTATCCTTCCCTTGACATGGAGAAGGGCATTATAAAGCCGGTGTTAACTGTTAATGTAAGTCAGTCCTTCTAAAGCCTTTATCCTCAACTGCTGTTTAATTTGCTCATACTCCCTATCGTTTACTGCTGTTTAGTTTGCTGTTTCTACCAAAATGCATGTTCGTAAGAACCGTAAGTTCTAAGTTTTACTTGTAAAACCAAATTCCTTATTCATACCATGCACATTACTTAATACTCCCTATATGGATGCTTGTTTTTGTGGATCTATAATCCAGTGTGTGGTGAAGCAGCCCACGTTTGCACCTTGTCATCTCCTGTTTTATCCTACTGATGTGGATGATGATATGAACAACATGCCATGCACATTATCCAAAATAGATACAATGATTTTCTATGCCCTTCATCTATGCTTGTTATGTTGACATGGTAATCCAGTAGTGTGGTGAAGCTCCCCGCATTATGAACAATGCCAAATTATGCTATTGATATTTTGAACTTACTCTTTATTTTCTAATTTGAAATTGGATAGAATTGACAGAACAGTTATCATCTTTGTTTATACACGTGCAAAACCTGTCATCTCTCTGCTTTGTTTCAGGGTGATATGCCTGATGGCATGCACAAGTCTGCTGAAGGCTGTGAAACAAACCCAACATATATTGCAGCAAAGAAGGCAAAACATCTTGAAGATAGCGAGACAACCCCAAAGTCTTATCTTGATGCAGTGTTCAAGTTACTTGAGACTAACAGTCAGACAAGCTCACAAAATTCGTTGTCTGAATCAGTTCGACTTCTTCAGTCCCAAGTTCTAGCAGAAAGGCATTCTGCAACTCAACTTCGACTTGAAGTCCTATCTCTAAGAAAGATTGCGGAGAACACCAATGAGAACCTCATCGCTAAACAGCTACACCTGGAAGCTATGACCGACATGCTAGGCCGGTCTCACAGCCTTGCTCAGCATCTTGCACAGCAGTTCCCCCGCAAGGCTAACCTTTCTTGAACTGTCTTGGAAGTGGTCTCGGTTCAGTATTATTTTGTTACGCTGCAATGGTGCCCAGTTTTTGTAATCTGCTTCTTCGTTGCGCTTTATGATCACTGGTGGCGAACTTTGATGCCCAGTGGATGTAATATGTGTAATAGCCGTGATAGCCTAGCATAAGTTGATATGCTTATTTATTTCCTTGTTGTCTTCTTTATTTGTTCGCTTGTAGTCAGTGCAGTTCTTTTTCCGTGGTTTGCTAGTGGCTGCAATAACCTATTTTTTAAAACTAGGCCACAATAACCATGGGCTAATATTTACTGTAGTGACACTAGGCCTCCTACGGGCAGTAGAAATAGTGGGCCTTCTATGGGCCGTAGATACAGTAGGCCTTCTACGGGCCGTAGAAACAATGGGCCTTCTACGGGCCGTAGAAACAGTGGGCCTTCTACGGGCCGTATCATCAATGGGCCTTATACGGGCCGTATGATCGATTGGCCAAACATGGGCCAATAACAGGCCGCATTATGGCCGTAAACGGGCTAGAGTTGGAATCGTCCGTTCATGGGCCGACCATAACGGGCCATCGTTAATAGGCCGTATTTGATGACGCTATGAAAACGGCCCAACGTATTAACGAACCACAAACAGGCCGACTGTAACCACAGGCTGAATTTGGCCCACAAGCAGAAAATTACAGTAACGGGTCGTAAGTAAACGAATGCTGGAAATGAGACCAAGAATAAATGGGCTCTGAGAAGGCCGAAAGATAACATGGGCTGGAAACGACCCAACGGATAATGGGCCGTTAATGGGTATAAAGTGATACACTGTTCATTACGGGCCAGTTTCACCACGGGCCGTTAATGGGTGTAAAGTGATACACTGTTCATTATGGGCCAGTTTCACCACGGGCCATTAATAGGCCAAGAGTTACATAGGGCCTCATATGGGCCGAAAGATGGCATGGGCCATACATGGGCCAGAAGTGAAAACGGGCTGGAATAATATTGGATGGCCCAGATGACGCTACTGGGCCTAATTCGGATAGGGCGTAACGGGCCTTGGGTTAGCGGGCTGTAAATGGGCTATATGCGAACAGGCCGTTAACAGGCTTTCCATGGGCCGGCCTGCCACCTTTTGACCAAGTCAAACGGGCCTATCTTTTCACAGGAATGGGCCTCTGTTGGGCCGTGCCACGTGTCGACGTATCATCGGTGCCTTCTGTCCAATGAGTGGATGACATCTGTCCCAACGATGAGTCGACACGTGTTTCCTCCAGCCAATGATGATTTTACACGTGGAAAATCCCCATTGGTCGGGGCTGTTAACGGGTTATCGGATCCAAAACCCGACCCGATAGCTTAACGGCGTTCCGTTACGGTGGATGCCACGTGTCGGTCACCCTTGACGAAAGCACTTCTGTGACGCGCGATTTATCGTCATGGAAGTGGACACTTCCGTGATGATAATTTTGGTAATATCATGGAACACTTCTACGACAGCACATGTATGACTATCTTGATTCTGTCATAAATTTGTCATGGATGTACATGCATGACAAAAAACGCGACCTACTGTGACAAACACGTATCATCACGGAAGTGTATTTTTTTTGTAGTGACTCCTACATACGAAGTAGCCCATTTTAAATGTGTAAAAAGACTTATATCGAGTGCAGTGCGTTGATGTGTCGCGTCAACTCGTACAAGACCGAGAAATTTGATTACTACAACGCCCTCTCCCTCGCGGACTGAGCTCCGGTGCCTTAACTGCACCTGCCTTTGGCTGCATGACAGGAGGGCCAACCACCTGTTGGGCCCACCTGTCATAGACGCAAAGGTAGGAGCAGTAAGTAGAAGCTTTCGCTACACGCTGTCCCTCCCGCACGAGGTGGACGGACATGCAGCAGTGGATCCGATACTGTAGAAGTAGGAGTAACATCATTGTTCATCTTCTCGAAGAGGCGAAGAGCCAAGCACAACCCGAACGTGGCAGTTGCGAACGCTCGCGTGGTGCGGTTCCTTGGAGTACTAGCCAGGCTCTTGCATGAGACAAAATTGCTATTGTTTAACAATTAAACTCCATTATCCATTGGTTGATATTCATTATGTACAGGTCCACGCGCTTAGCACCGTTTCCTCATGGGGTCACCAATGTTTATTTGCTAATTAATAGCATTGCATGCAATGAACTAGCCATTGCAAGTCATTAAAAGCATGCACACCTCTCATCTCTTATTGGTTGATATGTCAAGAAACAAGAAACAAGGTAGAAGTTAATGCACCGCGCCTAATTGTTTTGGGACTATTTGGTTTTCGTAAGATGACTTACACACCTAGACGGAGGGAGTAGTATAGCCCTGTAAACCGGAAAGGAGTATTTGCCTTTCTAGAGATTTCAACAAGTGACTAGACTACACCGTGTGCAGTACTCCCTCCCTTCCGGTTTATAGGGCTCAAATCTCAAATCTCATGAACCAAGGCATTTTGCGATTGGAGGAATGTATATCGTACTTTACAAAACTACCCTAATTAAACTCATGCATTAATTACGTAGTTCTCTTGTTTTCCTCTCTGCCTTGGTCGCGGTGCACAATATTGAGCACTCCTATATCACTAGCCGCTCTATCTACACGCGGGACATTTCAAAGCATCCGGGCCCGCGTGCCATCCACCAAATCACAGCGAGGTGCTACAGTCGAGACTCGCCTGTCACCCCGGTGTGGCCGTCATGACCCGTCATATCACAAAACCCACACCTTTACCAGCAGTGGTAAGGTGGCCTCCAAGTTGGACTGGACGAAGCAACCATCATTTCACTGGAACGCTCGTTCAAGCCCTTTCTTCCCTTTCTTGAAGAAAACCTCACTCCAGGCTACTCACTTCTGCCATTTTTCTTCTGTACCGACAAAGGAAAGGTGGGCGAATCAGTTATGCTGCTATATTTTCATTCCAAGAATCTTCTTTTTGCGAAGCACCGACCGATTCTCACATCCTATTCTTTTCCCGTTTTCATTGCGATTGTGGTTTCCTTTCGATTGCTTTTTGTTTGTCAGTTCATTGATGGATCCTGGAGCACTAGGCAAAGAGTTGCCGGCGGACAACCCACTGGAGACAGCGATCTCCAGGAAGCGAGCACCGACCAACGAGTTGACCATGTTGGCGGGCCAACCCATGGAGACGAAGAACTCCAAGAAACAAGCACTGGCCAAAGAGTTGAGGACGTTGGCGGACGAACTCCTCAAAGAAAGTTGGAAGAATAGCAAGGGCCCCACCGTGCCTACCCCAGGAACTCTGATTGCCACCTATGTGAGGCTCAAGACCGAGTTTGAGGAGATAGTCACCGTTGAGAAGCAGTATTCCCCTGGCAAGGTGATGGCCCCCATCGAGGACGAGGAGATGGCCCCCGGAGGGATGAGATCCCCCGGTGAGTTGCACAAGGTAAAAAATAATGGCTTATTACCATAGTTGTGGTTTTTGATTATTTGCAATGTGCTTGCTAATATGTTAGGGTTGTGCAGGTGCCGGTGGACGTCCTTGATGATTCCGATGTCGTGGCCCGTCCTGTTGGCATCGCCTCGGAGATCGATTCCGATGCCGCTGTCCATCCTGTGGACATCGCCCCAGAGATCGATTCCGATGTCGCGGTCAGTCCCGTGGACATCGCTCCAGAAATCGATTCCCATGCCGCTGTCCGTGTTGTGGTCATTGCCCGAGAGATCGATGACAAGAAATAGTTGGTCGCGCTAATCCTTCAGGGTAGTTTGCATTGCCCTGTGTTTAATTACCAGAACGATGCGTGTTATCAAACAATCTTAGGGCTAGTGCACTGTCATGTCTGGGCGGATCTTGCTACTTTTGTTTGATAGTGAATCATGCGATGAATCATGCGAACCCTCTCCGAGTTATGTAAACAGATGTATCCTCACCAGCTTTTGATGTAATATATGTCATGCTTAGATGTAAGTTTGAACTGTTTATCATATCAGCAGGGCTTGTTTGATGATTCTTGGTGTTAGTAGGCTAGCTACTGTGCGAGCTATAGTACTTGCAAAACACTCACCGAATAGAAACGTTGGGGCTGATGAGCTCGTGGTACGCTTATACTTATCCCTCGTCGATCGACCAATAGCCCTAGCTCCTAAAATTGTAGGCTTAGCGATCGATCAGACAATAGTCGACATACATTCAGGCCTCATTTGGTTCATAGGGTAGGAAAATCGTAGCAAAAGTACAGAGAACGTGCAACACAAAATCATAGCAGTGCAGAGACGTACTCCCTCTTTTCCAAAATAGATGACCTAGGCGGGCTAGTTTGGCCTAGTGGGTTTCAGTGATATGACGTGGTACAGTGCCGTCCAGTCTTCGCGTGTGGTAGCAGTATTGCGGGTACAGTGAGTTTTCTTGAAGAAGCGGAATTCAACGAAGTCATGATGGTTCCTTCGTCCGAACAACATACAATGGGAAAGGTTGGGTCTGCGATACGACCGGGGAAGACCAGGATAATTTTGTGCATGGCAGGTGGACCAGGATGGTCGACGTCCCACATATCGGCGAATGAAAGTATTCTTTCCGATATAGAGGACGAGCAACGAGTATTCATTGTTTATTTTTGATGAAAGCTATTGTCTCCACTGTTACGACGGAGGAGTGTGAACCACGGCAGCCCAGTGAACTTGGCATGTGCACCACTCCCTCCTTCCTCATGTAATGCCCAGGTTACAGCTTTTTCTCACTTTCTCTCTATCTATTTCGTCTCAAATGTTTTTTACCTTTCTTTTTTAAGACACAATTGTTTTTTATGCCTTTTTTTAGAATTATGTTTTATACCTAGGAGCACGTGTAGAGACGGGCTCTTGCAGAGCCCACTCATTGACTTTGTCAATGCCTCTCTCTGCTCCACATAAGGATTACTACTTGCTATGCATGCATGCGGCGGGCAGCTGGCGTCTTGAGGGGCCAGGGCGGTGAGAGCGGGCTCCGGAAGCGGTCCAGAATCCAGCATGGTCCACCTCACATTATCACCATATATTTCTTGGAGTCCGTGCGCGGCGGGCGGGCGATCTCTTCTCCCTCCCCCGTTTCTCTCTTCTCAGCCGACGCCCGCCGAGCGATTATATTTCGGCTATCGACGGTTTATTCAATTACGGTCCCACATGTCAGTGAAATTGCAAGACACTGATGGATGCCATCCGATGTTGCCCGCATACCTTTCGACAACTATATGAACTAACCGGACGAAATTCGTGCAAACAAAGCAAATTTAAAATTAACCGGATGAAATTCATTACATTTCGAAAACTTTTCCTACAAACTGGACGAAATTCATTACATATTTCGCACAAACCGTACTAAAACCTACTGTAAACTAATCTAAACGATCTCCGGCGCCCGACCACCATGTCCGGCCATGAACCCGAGAAAGCCGGCCATTGCCTTTGCCTCCTCCTCATCCGCCTCGATAACCTCCTCCTCCAGAGCGGCGGCGACCTATCGTGTACTACTCTTCCTCGCTGCCGGCTGCGCCCGCGCACGCGCGTCGGCTTCATGGTCGTGGCGGCAGAGGGCGACCGGGGGGGGTGCCGGCGATCTCCTTCGTTTGCTCCTGCGACAGTACGTCGAAGAGAGCTTTGGAGCACGCCCGGAGCGGAGCCGCTGATGTCCCTCGTCTGCTCCTGCGACAGTACGTCCAAGAGAGCTTCGGAGCGCTAGGAGGCCATGGTTGAAGTGGTGCTGACAGAAGAAAGGGACCGTAGGAGAATAAGTGTGGGTCTTTGGCTATGGCTGGGAGCTGGGGCTCAAGTTAATATAGCGGGCGAATGGCAATGAGCCGCGGCAGACGGATGGACAACTGGCGCCGGAGTAGGTTTGTCGGGCGTGAATGCGGGCGCTGCTTCAGTGACTTAACTGCAGATGCATTTGGGTTACTGACATGTGGGCCCAATGGGCATCTGGCCCGCATGTCAGTGACACACCAATTGCACCTGCAGTTAAGTCCGGTGAATGCGGCATTGACATTCTGGAGAGACGGTGACTGTTTCAGGCGGGAAGCGCGTGCTAGCGATGGAAGGGATTTCGGTGTGCAGTGTCACTAAGATCGGTCGCTCACGATAGTACATACTCCGTACCATACTACCATAGTACCCTCTCTAGCTTAGGCTGTTTTATAGATTGTCGTTGTGATGGACGATATACATGAGCAAGGCGGTCCGAGTATGACCGTTGGTGTTGAGCCAGGTGAATACATGCTCGGCGTTCGCGTAGGCCTCCATCAAACGTCTAAACAGTAATGTCAGGCACCAACGGGGCGCGCAGGTGATGGACTCGCCGTTTGCGTTGCGCCATGAGCAGGACTTTGATTTAGAGGGCGACGTGCATGCATTAGCATGCTTTGACAGCGTGAGCGTTAGTGTCTCACGCGAAGTATTTCATTTTCATTTGGCTGACGAGGGTGCGTTGCAGCGACGAGCCGTGGTTTGATTCCCCACATACGCATAATTTTGGTTTTACAGTATTTCTTTCTCCATTGACAGGTAGGCCCGCATAGATAGATAAAGAACACGAGCTGATGAGGCGCA
The DNA here is from genome assembly GCF_002575655.3 of Aegilops tauschii subsp. strangulata. NCBI lineage: Eukaryota > Viridiplantae > Streptophyta > Magnoliopsida > Poales > Poaceae > Aegilops > Aegilops tauschii. The sequence continues at coordinate 524,519,782 of NC_053041.3, forward strand.
TGCGGACTGTTTGACTGGTCAACCAGACAAATACGGAGCTATACGCTGAGCCAGTGACCGTATAATCACCATATCTCGTATACAATGACCAAAGTGAGCTATCAAGACAAGTTCAATGACCGCCAATGCATTTTACTCGGTAATAAATGACCAGGATTGAAGGGGAATCCAAATTTGCTTCGTCTTCTGTCCCTGAGCTCTTGACAAACCAATGCACTATACGGTTGTCCGGCCACTCCACCCCAGAGCTCTCACCAAGCATCGTTCATGCCACCGCGCCGCACACTAACCGGTAAGGCAGCGATGGTATCCCGCCGCGTCGAGTTCCTCGCCGCCCACGACCGCACACAAAATGGTAGGGAAGCGATGGCATCCCGCCGTGCCGAGTTCATCGCCGCTCGCGACCTCACAACTATGTGGGAGGAATTTGAAGATGCCAAGGCCGAATGGGCGGTAGAGCAAGAGGCGGCCAAAGCCGCACAGAGGGAGCGGAAAAGTCAGAAAGCACTCAAGAAAAGAGAGGCCCGCCGTCGCAAGAAAGAAAAGGACGCACGCGCTGCTGCGGAGAGGTCGGCGGAGATCCAAGCACAGTGGGGTGTCGCCGACAATGCCGGCAAGGAGAACGAGGGCGTCTGGCCAGGATGTGAGAAGTAGTAGTACTAGTAGTTAGTGTGTGTGTCTGTGTCTGAGTACGAGCATGTACCAATACTACTAGTTACTACTGTAGTTTTTCGAGCAAATTACCAGTACATTAGCCTAGACTAAATGGAAAAATTCCTATCCTAAGCATCAAATGGCATCTCTTTCTCTATAGGAATTGAGATGCATGTCATCTCACTTCCTATGATTTTCATATTCCTATCCTATGAACGAAAGGAGGCCTCTGTTGGAGTAACTACTATAGCTAGCAGTACTGCTGGTATAGTAGTTTTCTTCAAGAAGTGGAATTCAATAAAGTCATGATGGTTCCTTCGTCTGAGCAACTTCAAAGTGGGAAGTGGGCCTGTGATTTGACGGCTCATTAGTCATTGTTACTGCGGTGCGACGACCTGGGTGACTCTCCCTTGGAGTTCTGCGTGCATGGCAAGTGGACCAGGATGGTCGACGTCGCACATGTTGGCGAACGGAAGTATTCTTTCCGATATCGAGGAGCAAGGAAACCGTGTGGTAAAGTATCACTGCTGATTGGTTCGCAAAAAAATAGTATCACTGCCGATTTATAATTATTTTTTATTTCTGATGAATGCTAGGGTTTCAACTCTTACGACGAAGGGTGCCAAACACGGCACGTGCTGGATGTCCCACACGTCAGCGAAAGGAGTGGGACATGAACAACATGGTAGAGCCCAGCGTAAAAAAACAGCGTGGTAGAGCGTCTCCACTTCTTCCACTTTTGGGTCGGAGACCACACGTAGTAGTACTTAGTGGTATGAACGATACAAAGTGCGACCTGGAGAGAAAGACACGTCTAGTTGGAAGGTGTCGGTGCATACACGTAAACAAATATAAAAGTTAATATGTGCCTCCAACTAATATAGTAGTAGTAGAGTACTTAGGCACGTACTCCATAACAGCACCGTGCATTGCACGTACAACATTTAGTGGTAGTACGTAGTAAGAGACAAATGCCGCCCAAGAGTTCCCTTCTCGACCTACTTTTGGGTGTTTCGTAGAGTGTATGGAGGGTGCATGAGTCCACACTAGTTTAGCACAAATACACTAGAAGCATGCATGAAGAGGGGTGTTGAGTTGAGCATGCATGAAGAGGGAACAACTATGCTGAGACGAGAACGCAACCAAACACACCCTATATGCCACGCATGTTCATACCATTTGTGCCTTTCTACTTCACTTACTGCGCTACATTACTCAGGTTCGTACGTCCACTCCTGGGTACATGTCCGTCTCGTAGTTCCAGTCCCACGTGTTCTTCATATAGATGGAACGATCCTTGCATAACACGTGGACCTTGATGCTAGATGTCTCGCGTGTTGGCAAAAGGATGAACAAAGCTCACGTAAAAAAACTAGTGGAAGAACATAGATACCGGACGACCGAGAAGGAGCAAGGAACCTCGTGGTGGAGCGTCTGCACTCATAATATTTAATATTATTCAGCGATATAAAATTAACCAATCATCTCCACAGTGGACTGGAAGAGTACGAAACACGGCAGCCCGGTGTAGTTACATCATACTAGTACATGGCTAACCTACGCTATCACCATATTTCTTGGCTTCCGTGCGACACCTATATCTAGTAATCCAGCAGCTTGTATCGCTTCTCCCTCCTCGTCTCTATCAAAGTGCGGCGGGCTGGCGTTTCTGCCGTCTATTGAGGTCGGTTAACTATCACATGATAGCGGCATGCCAAGAGCATTCTAAAAAAATTCCTTTCACGTTCCGTTTTAAAAAGAAAAATATCCTTTCACGTACGAATTTGCCTGCATGCTTTGAGCAACTTGCATGTCCTATACTGCTCCTGTTTGATACTCTAACATAGCTAGAGGTTAGACTAACTCATGACTAACCCTGAACTAACTGTAGCCAAAGAGGTGTTTGGGTGACAGGGTTAGATTGACAATAAATGCACTTCATGGAGAGAGAAAAGTGATTTTTCAGTGGTCCCAATGAGAACTATCTCCAGTTAGCACCTCTTGGGTGGGATAGTTTTTTGGTGGGTTCGGTGCAACTTGCTCCAATTTAAACCCTCATGCTTGGATACTTTAGGGCTATTTGAGCCCCAACTAGCTCAAACTAACTCTAACCCATGGATCCAAACAGGGCCTATAGCCAGTCTCGACGCGGAGCAGTTGCGTGCACCGGGAAGCGGCGCTCTCTCGGCCGTCGCGCCACTTCAAAGCCGGCGCCAGTGAGAGGTCGCCTCCGCTCTGGCCGAGCATTAATGCGGCACTGACGCTCCAGGGCGACGCTGACCGTTTCACGCGGGAAGTGCGCACTGGCAAGGGAGTATAGGTTTTGAACCGTTTCAGGTGTAGTACTGGTAGTTTGCAAAACTACTCAATTATTGCACTCAGTTTCCTAAGAAATTGTGGTAAAAACGTTACTCCACAGCCCGCTTCCCTTCTCCTTCCTCTTCCACTGCCCGCGCACGTCCGTAGGAAGCGACCGGTCAACCCTTATATAGGAGTGCTAGCACAAAAAGATGCATGCATGACCACTAAAATTTCCATATTAAAGCGCCGCTCCGGCGGGAGTATGGCGTATGTTGTTACCTTCGGCCGGCCCATGGCTACCGGGCGACAGCGACCAGAGAAGAGGTGGCGGGAGGGGAATGAATGCAGCTACTGTTTGGGTTCGCCTTCCGGCTTAAATAAATGCGCAGCATCACGTGTACCCGCGGGTGCACAAATTGTAACATACGTTTCTGCTTAAGTGGGCGTCACGTAACTGGTGTGTGTGTGAGAGAGATTCTGAGAGACGGAGTGCGTGTGTGCGACTCTACTCTTCGGACATGTACTCAAACTTTTGCATCGGGATATAAGTATAATGGTATTTACTTTAGCTAGTGATTTACGTGGCCATGTTAACGTGGTTGTGTCAAAAAAATGTCATTTCCTGCTCGTGATTTGCGTTATATAATTACAAGCAAGATTCTCGTGCATTGCACGGAACATCAATATGCATTTTTTTTACAGAACTCCTGTTGTGATTGACCCATGCAGGAGTAATCCCATGAGTAAAAACTAATGATATCTCGAGAATTTTATCGGAAAACTGGTATCTCAAGAATGTCATCGAAAAAATGAAAGATGAGAGATAAGGCAAGGAGGAGTGGAGCGTGGTGGTGACTGGTGGTCGGAATGGGCGGAGGCATGGGGATGGACGGCGCCGGCAGGCGGCAGCGGCCACCATGCATGCTAGATTGTTCCAGAGACTTATTCCTTTTTGAATTGTTGAGCAATGAGGTTGCGAGAGATAATGATGTGGAGAGAGGTGCGGGTATCTTTTGTAAAATTATCATAGTTTGCTTTCTATCCTCAGATATAGATCATACGGTCTGCATTACAAGATGGCAGGCACACCATCACCGCCAACTCGTTTTTTATAAGGGTACAGATGATAAGTTTGCTGACTACTAAAGTAAAGTGGAATTTGTCCATGTTATGCAAGTAAATAAAGGTGATTGTTTATCATACGGGTAAGGTTGGATGAAGGGTGGTAGGAACAAATGCTCCGCCTAGAGCATGTGTGTGTGAGATGGAGTCTTAGTGTGTGTGGGGTGTGTGTGTGTGTGAGAGAGAGAGAGAGATGGAGTCTTAGTTTGTGTGTGTGTGTGTGAGAGAGAGAGAGTGGGAGTCTTAGTGTGTGTGTGTGGGGGGTGTGCGTGCGTGCGCGTGTGTGTGTGTTTGTGTGTGTGTGTGAGAGAGAGAGAGATGGAGTCTTAGTGTGTGTGTGGGGGGGTGCGTGCGTGCGTGTGTGTGTGTGTGGTTGCGTGTGTGTGTGTCGCGGGGTCCTCTGTGGCGGATGTAATTTAAGTGTGCATGGCTTCATCATAGAGTGGTGATGTGTATGGCAGAGGCCACCAACGATGGGGTGCGAGAGAGAAAATGCCCGTAGAGAGGGAAGAGAAGGTGTGTGCGCGTGAGAGGAGTCGACATCGAGAGAACGTGTTTGTTCGAGAGACACCGAGGAAGACTACTATATATCGATGGTGCATGTAGGCGGGAATTAAACAAAGGGATGGTCTTATTGGTTTCAGGGATATAGGGGAAGAGTGAGAGGCGGGGGGGGGGGGGGGTAGCTAGAAGGAGATTGTTAAGTGTGAGTGTGTGTTTTACCCATCCAGGCGGAAGTTATGTGCACAAAAGAGGAGAACGATTCGATGTGGCGTTAGGATTGAGGGTAATTAACTATGTATGGAGACATAGAGACCTTGAACGTGCATGTGTGAGAGGTATACATGTATACGTGGGATGTGTGTGTGTGTGCGCGCGCATGATCGAGATAAAAGAAAGAAGACATAAGTCATAAGATCAACGACATGGGAGAGACGGATCGGTATGACGTGCATGCATGTGAGAATGCAGGGAAGACGGCCCGACAATTGAGCATGTGTTTTTGTCTTTAAGAGATAGTGGCGTGGGCTGGAGCATGCATCTATGGCGAGCAGAGGGAGTGAGGCGCAACGATTGTGCAAAAGAGACCAACCTATAAATGCATATATATGGAGAGACATATATAGTGTGGGTGATAGCAAGCAAGACTCCGTGCGAGAAAGAAATGTTGACGGAGAAACTACAGATAGATACAGAGATGGAGATGCTAGCTAGAGGGACATCCGCTAGTTTGGGTGTTGGAGATGACCGTCGGGTGGTTCAAAGGGTGAAGTTATATATGTGTGTGAGAGGGCACTTGACTGCATGTAGAGAGAAACATATGTAGGGTGCGTGATAGGAATCAAGAGTGAGGGCGAGAAAGAAGGTTGATGGAGAAACAGATAAATAGAAAGATAAAGATGCTAGCTAGTGTGCGTTAGAGATAGGAGTCGAGTGGATCAGAAGGCTGGGTTATGTGTGTGGGTGTGAGAGAGATAGAGAGAGGGTGCATGTGAGTCACATACAAACAGATATCAGAGAGAAATGAGATCCAGAGAGACGGAGTTTTGTGTCTGCGAGAGAGAAAGATATATCACAACGAGAGTGATAGCTAGAGCGACATACGAGGGAACGCAAGATATATCTAGGGAGAGAGGGTGTGTGTGAGCGACATACAAGAGAACAATGGAGAAATATGAGACCCTGGGAGACAAAGTTTGTGTTTGTGTGTGAGAAAGAGACATTGAAGAGGAAGAGTCGTAGGTTCTCATATCTAAGGAGCGAATGACATCTCTGTATGAGGGGTGTGCGAGTAGCACACATGGGAATAGTAGAGAGAAATGAGACCCCGGGAGACAAAGTTTTGTGTTTGTGTGAGAGAAAGAGATTCCACATGGAGAATCATAGTTAGAGACACATAGTAGGGAGCGAGATATACTTAGAGAGAGATAGAGTGATGAAGGTCGAGGGAGAGAGTACCGTCAGTGTGTTACGACGATAAAAGATCATTGTCGACATACAGGTAGCACGAGAGATACCTGAGAGACGATGAACGCGTATAGGTCCAGAGAGATAGTCCTATATAAGCATGAGTGATAGCTATATGAGACGAATATCTGGATTAAAGGGGATTCAAATATTTAAACTGGAGATCACGACATCGATAATATCATAACGCAAATTGGTGTATCAAACATGCATATTAATTTGAATTTGGGCACACGTGTAATGTTATATAGTTTATCAATATTGGTGATCCATAGATTCTTCAATTACAAACAATGCATGGTTTATATGCAATTAATGTCTAAACGGGATTACACTATATGTTGCGTGTGTGAAACACATTATACATGTTTGAGAAGTAAAAAAACCCGCATGAAACACACGTTAATTGGAGACAGTTAGCGAGGAATGCATACATTGGATTTCAACATAAAGTGGTTTCAAATATTTGAAAATCCAAATTGATGGATACAACCTTATGAATCTGAGATCATGCCATTTGTAAACCATATTTATGTATAAATGGTGTTGTGCTTTTGAAAGTATATATAAAAAAATGATGTATATAGAATGTAATTCAAATTGAAAATGGATCCCGCCCGAAAAAAAATAGAATACAAACGGGATTCGAATTGAGTTGGCACGGTAAACGTGCACTCTGCAAAATTTGAACGAAGCGGGGAAAGTCGCAGTAACCGCCCGAAACCAAAATCTGCGAGATGGAAATCACTACTGCCTATCCCTGCCACGCAAAGCCTATCTGCTGGATTTCTATAGGTTTCGATAGGGGTAGGTTTGTAATTTCACCTAAACGTGACGTAACCGCCTCTCACCCGGATTCATACACGGTGGGCGCCAAAACACAGTGTGTCCTTGGCCGAAATCGACTCCCTCCCCGATTCATATTCATACAGGGTGGGCGCCAAAAACAAACTCTCGTCAGCAAATATTCGGTGTATGCGAGATTACCGTCCTATCCCCAACCAACTAATGTTGCTGTGATGTAGTAGAAATTTGAAACGGGGGCTAAGTTTGTAAATTTCCTTGCATTTGAGACAAGCGCGCCCTGAATACATGGTTCCCCCTTCCTCTCTACCTCCCCTTTCCCCATTCGTACTCTGTGGGCGCCAAAACATCCTCTCCACCCCACCCTCCTCCGTCCGCCACCCGATCCACCGCCGTCCTCCTCCACCATGCTGGAGCTGATACCCCGACGCCGCCTTCCATTACAAGAGATCGACCTCTCTCATCCACGGCTTCGGACCGGGATCCTTGCATCCCGTCCTCTCGCTTCATCCCCGTCGTCGTCCACCTTGCTGGCGCCGCTCCTACGACCGTCCCGTCCACCGCGCGCCACCGCCACCGTCTACCCTCCTAGATCTGCTTCCACGCCGCCGACAGCCATCGCTACCGCAGCACCGTCAAATTCTCTGCAGATGCGTACACGGCGCCGCACCAGAGGCGGTACTCTTTCGTATCTGCTCAACTTATTTATCGCAGCAAGAAAATAGATCGCCACTGCTTTACTCCGATTTCTTGTCTTTTTTGCGAAGTTGCCTTTGTCCGGTTTGCACCTTCAGATCCGCCATGGCACGCTCAACACTATACTCCCAATGCTTATGGTTTTCCCCTTTTATATTCCACACTAGTTAAATCACAATAGACTAAATTTCAAAATTGGGTCAGTCGATTTTTCAGAGCTCGCCGGAGTTCGCCGGTGTGAACGAAGGGCCTCGGGTGGTTGTGGGGCCTCGCCGAATGAAGAAAACTCGACATGGGTGGGGGTTGGGGCGGGGGTGGGGGTGGCGGAGGAACACAGGCGGCGGGGGCCGGTGGTCTGGCCGGCAGCCCGTGCGGTGTTCTGTATGGGAAGAATCAGAGACGAGGAAGAAGATGGGTTAGGAGACGTAGGATCTTCATCCAACCGCCTGAAATGGTCGAGAGACAGCTGGGAGTTGCATTCTTAATGCACTCTGGTTCATCATGTGTGGGCACCGCACAACCAACATTTTATTATCCAAAATCTGCTTGCTCTTCTTTACCATGTTCCTCTTCCGTTCTTCTTTAATATGTACTCTCTCTGTTCCTAAATACAAGTCTTTGTATAGATTCCACCATGGACTACATATGGAGGAAAATGAGTGAATCTACACTCTAAAATGTATCTGGATACATCTGTATGTGATCCATAGTGGAAATCTCTACCAAGACTTATATTTTGGAACAGAGGGAGTATGATAGTGGTACAGTATGTTCCTTGTACTGAAGATGAGCAGGGACTTTTGCAGTGTAGAGGTCTATACGGCCGGTTGTGATGGACACTTTGAGCCTCTTTGATTCGTAGGATCTTGTAAACATAGGAATAGGATTTGTAGTCACCTGCCCACTTGAATCCTGTAAGAATAGCAAGGAAATGTGGGGAGCTGTGTCGCCTTTGAGAGTAACACTGATATTAACAGTATCGCACCTTCACTTGAAGAGAGCTGGTATCCGAAGCCTTTCTAGCCGTACCGGCAATACTAGCACATATATTCCAGCAAGTTCCACTTTGCTGATTTTACTCCGATGCTTACGGTTTTCCCCGTTGTATCTACAATATGATCTGTGTAGCTGCTTTGTGTCGCACTAGCAGCAATCCACTCTTGAAGCTAAACACTGCAATGACTTACAAAATTGGCACCAAGGCATTGAGTGCCATTCTGGATGCAATGAAACTCATACGCTCCCCACCTGTTGATTCTTGTTCAGAATATGATCCTAATGACTCTTGTTCAAAATTGCCACATATAAAGAGACAACATGGAATTGCATTTCTTTGGGCGCTGTGATTCATCATGAGTGGGCAACCAACATTGTATGCAATGAAGCGGAACCTCAAGAATATGCTTCCTCTTCTGTTCTTTAACATGTTCCTCTTTGTTTATTCTGTATTTAGTACGTACAGTATGTTCCTTGTCAGGAAGGGGCGCAGGGACATCTGCGGTCAACAGCTGATAGAGCTGGCCTGTACGTGATGGATAGGCTTTCAATTACTAGCGGCAATACAACACCGTATTTTCAAGCCAGTTCCACGTTCCCGATTTATATATCGTGGTTATGGTGTACCATTATTATGTACACTATGATCTGCCTAGTTGTTGTGTGCTCTTGTTATCATGGTTTGGCAATAAACTCTCTATATAGTATATTATGAACCTATCATCTGCCAGCTATCCTTACTTCTGGAGCCTATTTTTTTGTGTACTTGTGCCAGATTATATAAATGCACGCACCATATTACAGCACACATGAGCTCTCTCATCAGAATCCAGTGATAGAACACAAGTGTTTACAGGGGCGCCCCTATATTAGAATATCATCTGCATTACAAAGATAATCTCACAACTATTTATGTTTTCATGGTTCTCAGATATTATATGCAATTACAGTGAATATCAGAATCCGCGCATCAGAAGAATATTGTGGAACACTGCAATGACTTACAAAATTAGCACCAAGGCATTGAGTGCCATTCTGGAAGCAATGAAACTCATACGCTCCCCACCTGTTGATTCTTGTTCAGAATATCATCCTAATGACTATTCTAACCTCGAGGAGTCAAAGGCAGATGGCCTGTCCTGTTCACCCATCAAGGTGCCTGTTCTAATTTGGCAAGGTTTTATTGATTGCGCGTATCTTGCATATGTTGTCTTGCATTTCTTCTACTTTGTTGCACCGCCATCTGCTTAGTTTACTCATCATATAACTCGAGATGCCATGCCCATCCATTATCAATACATATTCCATCTGTCATCATACCATGTTTTTCCACTCAAATGATGTTCTTGTGCATCAGACATCAAAAAGGAAGAGGGTGATTGCCGAACCTGAAGGAGCACCAGCAAAGTCCTTGAAAAACGTGGTGGTGCCGGAGAAATCAGACAGCGCCCCACTTATATTGGCTGTACAACCAGTGACACTAAACGTAGGACCGACTCCAGCAGACTGTACCCATACTTCACTGGCCACACCACTAGCCCCACCACACAGGACCTGCACTCCAGCAAAAGGTATACCGATTTCATTTGCCATAGCACTAGTTGTACCACAGAAAAATCCCACTCCAGCAAAAAGTACAACAAGTCCACCGGCCGAAGACCTATCCCAACTGCAGAGACGGCCAATTCCTGCTGATTGGAACCCCATTCCATCTATTCCCAGTTTAAAAGACAATGCTTTCAATGTTGTTAGATACTACGTGCATATATTCCCATCATGGGAAGATTATAGTGAAGACAAACACCATTTTCACATCTTCCTGTCCAACTTACGTGTAAGTGCTATTATTCATCGTTATTATTTTCCTGTTTTCTGCTGATCGAACACATAAATGATTTACATTACATTGTTGTAACTAGGCGAGGGTCAATCTGGATAGTCATGACGAGCAAAGCTTGCTTGTGCTTTTCAAGGAAGCATTGCAGCAGTATCGGTGTTACCTGAGGAAATCACACTTTGATGGCAAGTCTATAAACGAATTTCCGGTGAAGTCTCCTGTGCTAAATTTAGAAGACATTGAATGGAAAAACCTTGTTATGCACTGGTCTCGTCCCCAGGATGAGGTACTATCTATGAAATCAAATGACAATTTGAACTTCTACTTTTCCGCATGTGCCTTACAGATCTTTTTTGCAGGAAATCTGCTCGAAGAAGAATTCCGGTTTGAAAAGAACGACAGGATATCGCAAATATGCTGCCCGCTGCTTTGCTCTTGTTAGTACCTGTTGTCCTGTATCACTGTACTTGCATACATACCTTGTTCATTATGTGACAGCAGTATGCATGATAGCTTGCTTATCAATTGTTCGCTCCAAATTATCTGATTTGTATGAATGGTTACATTAGTGTAGAATATATCCAATGCCAATGATTTTTTAGCTCTGCATTGTTCTTGTAAGTACATGCTGTCCTTTATCAGTGTACTTATATTGAAAGGTAGTTGTTCATGTACCATCACTCTGCAGCTTATTTTCCTTTGCCCTCCATTTTCTACACATCAGATCTATATTTACTCTTACCATAAGGTTGGTACTGAAGAAGTTTAGCTGTGCATTGCTCTTGGCTGTGCCTTTTGCCTGTATCGCTGCACATACATTTATAGCTACTTGGTTATGTAGCATCACTCTTCATCTTATCTTAAATATTCTCCATTTTTTCGTATATTATCACATCTATATTTACTCTTAACAAAATGTAGAACAATGTCATATTCTGCAATGTCTTAACTATGAACAATGTCATATCATTCTACTATTATTTAAACCGTCTCTTTATTTGCCAATCTGAAATGGGATAAATTGACAGCACACTAACCATTGATACTTATGAGTTCTTGATCTGTAATCCAGTGGTGTCGTGAAGCTTCCAACTCCTTCACAATGTCATTTCCTGCCATGTCTTGACCTGAACAATACCATATTGTGTTAATGCAATTTTAAACTGTGTCACTTTATTCGTCAGTAAGAAATGTGATGAATTGTCAGCACTGATACTTTTATGTGCAAAACCTTTCATCTATCTGCTTGTTTATCTTTCAGAGTGAGGAAGATATAAGTGTTGAACAAGCACAATCTCATCATCTTGCTCAGGTGGTTGCGCTGCAGCTCGCCAGCAGGGCTAACCTTTCTTGAACTCTATTGAAGTGTTGTCGGTTTTGTATATTATTTTGTCGGCGTGTTTATTTGCACTGGTGGCGATCTTTGAGGCCCAGTGTATGTAATCTGCTGTCTGCTTGTGCTTTATTATCATAGTGACGAACTTTGATGCCCAGTGGATGTAATATGCCGTAATTTCTTTATTGTATAGTCTAGGTTTTTTCTTATTCACGATGCTGCAGTTATTTTACTGTATATATATCCTGTCTTCGCAGTAAACTGTCCAAACCATAAAATTACGGTACACAATTGGGCCGTCATGCAATCACGATGTATGATCCGCATCATGGGCCTCGTCAAACTGGTCCACTAGTAGTTTCGGGCCTTTAATAGGCCGAGTAACCCCCGGCCCTCTTTTCGCAAGAAAACTCAATGGGCTTTTAGGAGGCTGAGAAGTAGGTTGGGCCTGAAACGTGCCGAACAGCTCACGGGCCGGCAGCAGCCCGAAATGGACCCCGGCCCATGATTGTGCGAATCAAATCCCGGGCTTTTAACCGGCCAAAATTGTCTCGGTCCTTGTTTGGCCCAATCTGATATCGGCTGCGAGCAGGCCGGATGCAAACCGGGCCGTAGTTAGGCCCAACTATATGACGGGCTTTTAACAGGCTGAAATTAATATAGGGTCGAAATGTTAAATGGGCCCTTAACAGGCCGAAACTAATATCAGGCCGAATTACTAAATGGGCCTTTAGCAAGTGGGCCCAAATGCATAACGTCTAGTTAACGGGCCCAATCTGATATGGGCCATAATTGAGGCCAAAACCTCTTAAAGGGCTGGACCTGATCTGGGCCGTGATTTGGCCCAGAACATGGGAGGCTTTTAACGGGCCGGATCTCATATAGGCCATTATTAGGCCCGAAACGTGGCAGGCCATTAATGGACCGGATCAAATATGGGCCGGCATTTGGCCCAAAACATGGCAGCCAGTTAACGGGCCGGCCTACTAGGGTCCTCAAAATCTTGTGGGCCTACAGCTAGGCCGGCCCATTAGTGTCGGCGAAATCTCGTGGGCCTTTAGCTGGGCCGGCCCATTATGATCCGCAAGAATTTTGTGCGCCTTTACCTCGGCCGACCCATTATGGCACACAAAAATCTTGTGGGGCTTTACCTGGGCCGGCCCATTATGGCCCGCGAAATCTTGTGGGCCTTTAGCTGGGCCAGCCCATTATGGTCCGCAAAATCTCGTGGGCCTTTAGCTGGGCCGACCCATTATGGTCCGCAAAATCTTGTGGGCCTTTAGTTCGGCTGGCCCATTTAAACTTGATGGGCCGTGCCACGTGTCGACGTATCATAGGCGCCTTCTGTCCAATGAGTGGATGACATCTGTCCCAACGATGAGCCGACACGTGTTTCCTCCAGCCAATGATGATTTTACACGTGGAAAATCCCCATTGGTCGCGGCTGTTAACGGGTTATCGGATCCAAAGCCCGACCCGATAGCTTAACGGCATTCCGTTACGGTGGACGCCACGTGTTGGTCACCCTTGACGAAAGCACTTCTGTGACGCGCGATTTATCGTCATGGAAGTGGACACTTCTGTGATGATAATTTTGGCAATGTCATTTAACACTTCTACGACAACACAGGTATGACTATCTTGATTCTGTCATAAATTTGTCATGGATGTACATGCATGACAGAAAACGCGACCTACTGTGACAAACACGTATCATCACGGAAGTGTATTTTTTTGTAGTGAAAGTAGTATGATAATAACGGTAACAATGGCAATGGTAACGATAGCGGTATTTTAGTGATTGTAACAGTAGCAGCGGTAAAGTAAATAAGCGAAGAACAATATGTGAAAAGCTCATAGGCATTGGATCGGTGATGGATAATTATGCCGGATGCGATTATTCATATAACAGTTATAACATAGGGTGACACAAAACTAGCTCCAATTCATCAATGTAATGTAGGCATGTATTCCGAATATAGTTATACGTGCTTATGGAAAAGAACTTGCATGACATCTTTTGTCCTACCCTCCTGTGGCAGCGGGGTCCTAGCGGAAACTAAGGGATATTAAGGCCTCCTTTTAATAGAGTACCGGACGAAAGCATTAACACATAGTGAATACATGGACTCCTCTGAGGGAGTACCGGACCAAAGCATTCACACATAGTGAATACCCCAAAAATGGATGCTCCCTATGGTAGCTTGTATTATATCTCTAGACTCCCCCACAGTTATACTAGCAAGAAAATCTTCGAACTCAGATTTGCGAGGCTCACTAGTGCTACCCCATTGTGGAAGTTTGCAAGCAGTATTAAAGTCCTCTAAGTCCATAGTATAAGAATTTTCATAAAGATCAAACAGGACAGTTCGAGAATTGCGTGATGATGAAAATTCAAACCTTCTCACAAAGGAATCAGTGAGATAGTGATACTGACGGCACTTATCTGCCTCGAAGCTCTCAAGATCGGCGTTACGCACATATGCATAAAATTCCTCCTTGATTTCTGCTCGAACCATAAAGTCCTCCGACGGCCATTCACAAGCCCGCACTTGAGCTTCCCTCGGTGGTTCATCGTCCGCATCGCGTATTGCGGGCCTGGGTCCTTGCTTCCTTGAAGGACCACCTTGGTACATTTTCCTAAACATATTTCTTCCTCTGAAAATTTTCATAAAATCAAATAAAAGTGAGCCAAACTCAACAAAATTGATAGTAACTACTCCCACAAGTGCCTAGAGACTATATCATGCATTAGAACTACTTGGGACCATATAAATTTGACATGCAAGCTCAAGAACCAGGTCACCTAAGCAGCAAAAATTTGCATTAAATAAAGTACTAGAACAAAAACTAATTGGACCAATGGAGGAGTCACATGCCAAGGAACAATCCCCCAAAGCAGTTTTGTGAGTGGTGCTTTGAGCAAGGAGATCGAAAATCGCAGCAAAATGAGCTATAACTCGTGCTTGAGCTGGTTAGTGAGTTTTTTGGGAGGAAGAAGGAGTGTGTGGTCGCTGGAATAAGTGGAGGGGAGCCACCATGGGCCCACGAGGCAGGGGGCGTGCTAGGGTGGGTGGGCGCGCCCTGGACCCTCATGGCCAGGTGCCAGCTCCCCCTGATGTGTTCTCAGTGCCAAATATTCTCAAATATTCCAGAAAAAATCATATTTAAATTTCAGGGCATTTGGAGAACTTTTATTTTTGGGGTATTTTTTTATTGCACAGATAATTCAGAAAACAGATAGAAAAAACTAATTTTACTTTATTTCAACTAAATAACAGAAAGTAAAAGGAGGGTACAGAGAGTTGTGCTTTCTAACTTCATCCATCTCATGCTCATCAAAAGGAATCCATTAACAAGGTTTATCAAGTCTTGTTAACAAACTCATTCCGAATTGCATGAAACCAGAGAATTTTCGAATAGCACTAAGTTACCTCAACCGGGATATGCACGTCCCCAATAATAAGGATATCATATCTCTTTTTGACAGTAGGAAGAGGAAATTCGAAACCTTCAAAAATAATCGATGGAATTTTTCCAATAGAGTTTATACTATGAACTTGAGGTTGTTTCCTCGGAAAGTGTACCGTATGCTCATTGCCATTAACATGAAAAGTGACATTGCCTTTGTTGCAATCAATAACAGCCCCTGCAGTATTTAAAAAGGGTCTTCCAAGAATAATAGACATACTATCATCCTCGGGAATATCAAGAATAACAAAGTTTGTTCAAATAGTAACATTTGCAACCACAACAGGCACATCCTCACAAATACCGACAGGTATAGCAATTGATTTATCGGTGATTTGCAAGGATATTTCAGTAGGTGTCAACTTATTCAAGTCAAGTCTATGATATAAAGAGAGAGGCATAACACTAACACCGGCTCTAAGATCACATAAAGCAGTTCTAACATAATTTCTTTTAATGGAGCATGGTATAGTGGGTACTCCTGGATCTCCTAACTTCTTAGGTAATCCACCCTTAAAAGTGTAATTAGCAAGCATGGTGGAAATTTCAGCTTCCGGTATCTTTCTTTTATTAGTAACAATTTCTTTCATATACTTAGCATAAGGATTCATTTTGAGCATATCAGTTAATCGCATACGCAAAAAGATAGGTCTAATCATTTCAGCAAAGCGCTCAAAATCCTCATCATCCTTTTTCTTGGATGGTTTAGGAGGAAAAGGCATGGGTTTCTGAACCCATGGCTCTCTTTCCTTACCGTGCTTCCTAGCAACAAAGTCTCTCTTATCATAACGTTGATTGTTTGATTGTGGGTTATCAAGATCAATAGCAGGTTCAATTTCTATATCATTATCATTGCTAGGTTGAGCATCAACATGAACATCATCATTAACATTATCACTAGGTTCATGTTCATTACCAGATTGTTTTTAGCATCAGAGGTAGAAATATCATTAGGATTCTCAGATGTTTCAACAACAGGTTCACTAGAAGCATGCAAAGTCCTATCATTTTTCTTTTTCTTCCTCTTAGAAGGACTAGGTGCATCAACATTATTTCTCTGAGAATCCTGCTGAATTCTCTTAGGGTGCCCCTCAGGATACAAAGGTTCCTGTGTCACTTTACCTCCCCTAGTTGCAAATCTAACAACAAAGTCATTATTCTTACTATTCAATTCATTGAGCAAATCATTCTGAGCCTTAAGTACTTGTTCTACTTGAGTGGTAACCATAGAAGCATGTTTACTAATGAGTTTAAGTTCACCTTTAACTCTAGACATATAATCACTCAAGTGCTCAATCATGTAAGCATTGCATTTTAATTCTCTACCAAAATAAGCATTGAAGTTTTCTTGCTTAACCATAAAATCATCAAACTCATCTAAGCATTGGCTAGCAAATTTGGGAGGAGGGATTTCAGCTTTATCATATCTATAGAGAGAATTTTACCTTTACTGCCTGTGTCGGGTTATCGAGAACATGTGTTTCTTCAACAGGCGGTAAATTAAGACCATGCATTTCTTCAACAGGAGGTAAATTCTTAACATCTTCAGCTTTTATACCTTTCTCTTTCATAGATTTCTTTGCCTCTTGCATATCTTCAGGACTGATAAATAGAACACCCCTTTTCTTCGGAGTTGGCTTAGGAGTTGGTTCAGGAAGTGTCCAATTATTTTCATTGGTCAACACATTATTCAATAGAATTTCAGCTTGATCAACAGTTCTTTCCCTGAAAACACAACCAGCACAACTATCCAGGGGGTCTCTGGAAGCATCCGTTAGTCCATTATAAAAGATATCAAGTATTTCATTTTTCTTAAGAGGATGATCAGGCAAAGCATTAAGTAATTGGAGAAGCCTCCCCCAAGCTTGTGGGAGACTCTCTTCTTCAATTTGCACAAAATTATATATATATCCCTTAAAGCAGCCTGTTTCTTATGAGCAGGGAAATATTTAGCAGAGGAGTAATAAATCATATCCTGGGGACTACGCACACAACCAGGATCAGGAGAGTTAAACCATATCTTAGCATCACCCTTTAATGAGAACAAAACAATTTAAGGATATAATAGTAGCGAGTTTTCTCATCATTAGGGAAAGGGTGGCTATATCATTTAATTTAGTAAGATGTGCCACAACAGTTTCAGATTCATAGCCATAGAAAGGATCAGATTCAACCAAAGTAATTATCTCAGGATCAACAGAGAATTCATAATCCTTATCAGTAACAAAAATAGGTGAAGTAGCATAAGCAGGATCATATTTCATTCTAGCATTCAGAGATTTTTGTTTCAGCGTAGCTAGTAATTTCTTAAGATCACTTCTATCATTGCAAGCAAGAAAGTCTCTAGCAGTTTCTTCATCCATAACATAACCCTCACGCACAACAGGCAATTCATATCTAGGGGGAGAATCTTCATCATCACTTTCATCAATATTATCAGTTTCAATAATTTCATTCTCTCTAGCCCTAGCAAGTTGTTCATCATGAAATTCACCAAGTGGCACAGTAGTATCAAGCATAGAAGTAGTTTCATCATAAGTATCATGCATAGCAGAAGTGGCATCATCAATACCATGCGACATATCAGAATTAATAGCAGAAGCAGGTTTAGGTGTCGCAAGCTTACTCAAAACAGAAGGTGAATCAAGTGCAGAGCTAGATGGCAGTTCCTTACCTCCCCTTGTAGTTGAGGGATAAATTTTGGTTTTCTCGTCTTTCAAGTTCTTCATAGTGATCAGCAGATATAAATCCCAAGTGACTCAAAGAATAGAGCTATGCTCCCCGACAACGGCGCCAGAAAATAGTCTTGATAACCCACAAGTATAGGGGATCGCAACAGTTTTCGAGGGTAGAGTATTGAACCCAAATTTATTGATTCGACACAAGGGGAGCCAAAGAATATTCTCAAGTATTAGCAGTTGAGTTGTCAGTTCAACCACACCTGGATAACTTAATATCTGCAGCAAAGTATTTAGTAGCAAAGTAGCATGATAATAACGGTAACAGTGGCAAAGGTAACAATAGCGGGATTGTAGTGATTATAACAGTAGCAGCGGTAAAGTAAATAAGCGAAGAACAATATGTGAAAAGCTCGTAGGCATTGGATCAGTGATGGATAATTATGCCGGATGCGATTATTCATATAACAGTTATAACATAGGGTGACATAGAACTAGCTCCAATTCATCAATGTAATGTAGGCATGTATTCCGAATATAGTCATACGTGCTTATGGAAAAGAACTTGCATGACATCTTTTGTCCTACCCTCCCGTGGCAGCGGGGTCCTAGCGGAAACTAAGGGATATTAAGGCCTCCTTTTAATAGAGTACCGGACCAAAGCATTAACACATAGTGAATACATGGACTCCTCAAACTACGGTCATCACCGGGAGTGGTCCCGATTATTGTCACTTCGGGGTTGCCGGATCATAACACATAGTAGGTGACTATAACTTGCAATATCGGATCAAGAACACAAATATATTGATGAAAACATAAAGGGTTCAGATATGAAATCATGGCACTCGGGCCCTAGTGACAAGCATTAAGCATAGAAAAGTCATAGCAACATCAATCTTAGAACATAGTGGATACTAGGGATCAAACCCTAACAAAACTAACTCGATTACATGATAAATCTCATCCAACCCATCACCGTCCAGCAAGCCTACGATGGAATTACTCACGCACGGCGGTGAGCATCATGAAATTTGTGATGGAGGATGGTTGATGGTGACGATGGCGACGGATTCCCCTCTCCGGAGCCCTGAACAGACTCCAAATCAGCCCTCCCGAGAGAGTTTAGGGCTTAGCGGCGGCTCCGTATCATAAAACGCGATGAATCCTTCTCTCTGATTTTTTTCTCCCCGAACACGAATATATGGAGTTGGAGTTGAGGCCGGTGGAGCACCAGGGGGCCCACGAGGCAGGGGGCGTGCCCAGGGGGCAGGCGCGCCTCCCACCCTCGTGGACAGGGTGTGGGCCCCCTGTCCTTGATTCTTTCGCCAGTATTTTTTATATATTCCAAAATAAATCTCCGTTGATTTTCAGGTCATTCTGAGAACTTTTGTTTCTGCAGAAAAATAAGACCATGGCAATTCTGCTGAAAACAGCGTCAGTCCGGGTTAGTTCCATTCAAATCATGCAAGTTAGAGTCGAAAACAAGGGCAAAAGTGTTTGGAAAAGTAGATACGTTGGAGACGTATCAAATGCCTACCTCACGGAGGTCCTGCAACACCCTCAAACCATTGAGATGCGTGATGGGTTGCTGCACATCCGCGATGTTGAGGGACCAAGGAGGACAGGAAGCGTGGAGACGAGGCTCGAAGCAATGGAGCAACAGGTTTTCAAGTGCCAGGGGATGGTGGAACGCGGACACAACGGCAACCACATGATGATCGCGGAGTTCACCAACAACCACAAGCTGGATGCCAAGAACATTGGGGAGACCATCTTCAAGCTTCACGAGAAGATCGAGCATCTCCAAGCCCAAATCTATGACCTGCAAAACCAAAACTGTGAGTATGAATATAGATTCAAGAGGATGAGTTTGGCTGCAGATTTGAGGATCCCGGAGACTCGATCATACTTCTATGATGGTGAGCCTATGCCCTGGAAGATGGACGACAAGCCTACATCATCAACGACCCCACCATTTTCTTCACCAGCAAGGGAGACATAATCACATGGGTATGGGCACTCCCCTTGGCAACTACCAAGCTTGGGGCAGGTGCACCGGTATCGTATCATCATCATACTCCTATCTTTACCGTTTTTCTTAGTTCGATCCTTTTGGTAATATCTTGATCTAGTAGAATAAAGTTTTAGTTTGATCTAGCCTTGAGTTTTGCTTTATGATCCTTCTATGTAATCGAGTCCGTGAGCTATATAATAAAGATTAGTGTTGAGTCAAGGGCTTGATTATTTTGCTATGATCTTGAGTGGATAAAAGAAATAGAAAGGAATAAAAAGAAATAAAGAGATCATATGGATCTTATGGAGAGTAATGACTTCACATATAAAGAGTATGATGGTTAAAAGTTGTTGAGAGTTGACAAACATCGTTTTGGTCATCGTTGCAATTAATAGGAAGTAATAAAGAAAGAGAGGATCCACATAAAAATATACTATCTTGGACATCTTTTATGATTGTGAGCACTCATTAAAATATGACATGCTAAAGAGTTGATGTTGGACAAGGAAGACAACGTAATGGGTTATGTTTTCTTATATCTGAAATAAAGTATATTGTCATGGATCATCCAACATGTTGAGCTTGCCTTTCTCCCTCATGCTAGCCAATTCTTTGCACCAAGTAGATATACTACTTGTGCTTCCAAATACCCTTAAACCCAGTTTTGCCATGAGAGTCCACCATACCTACCTATGGATTGAGTAAGATCCTTCAAGTAAGTTGTCATCGTTGCATGCAATAAAAATTGCTCTCTAAATATGTATGAATTATTAGTGTGGAGAAAATAAGCTTTATACGATCTTGTGATGTGGAAGAAATAAAATCGACAGACTGCATAAGAAAGGTCCATATCACAAGTGGCAATATAAAGTGACGTTCTTTCGCATTAAGATTTTGTGCATCCGACATAAAAGCACATGACAACCTCTGCTTCCCTCTGCGAAGGGCCTATCTTGTACTTTTATCTTCTACCTTATGCAAGAGTCATGGTGATCTTCACCTCTCAGGTTGGGAGGCGAAACTATAAGCCCCTGTCTTTCTCTGTGTCCGATTAAAACTTCATAACCACAAGTATTGCGTGAGTGTTAGCAATTGTGAAAGACCAAATGATAGTTGAGTATGTGGACTATCCGAAAAGCTCTTACATAGACTCTTTCCGATGTTATGATAAATTGCAATTGCTTCAATGACTGAGATTATAGTTTGTTAGTTTTCAATGAAGTCTCTGATTCGTACTTGACATTGTGAATAGATTGTTACTTTACCATAGGAAATCATATGACAATATATATATATATGTCGCTGTTACAAGATTGATCATGATGCCCTCATGTCCGTATTTTATTTTATCGACACCTCTATCTCTAAACATGTGGACATATTTATCATTATCGGATTCCGCTTGAGGACAAGCGAGGTCTAAGCTTGGGGGAGTTGATACGTCCATTTTGCATCATGCTTTTATATCTATATTCATTGCATTATGGGCTGTTATTACACATTATGTCACAATACTTCTCCCTATCCTCTCTTATTTTACAAGATTTACATGAAGAGGGAGAATGCCGGCAGCTGGAATTCTGGGCTGGAAAAGGAGCAAATATTAGAGACCTATTCTGCACAACTCCAAAAGTCCTGAAAATCCACGGAAGTCATTTTGGAATTAATAAAAAATACCGAGCAAAGAAAATACCAGAGGGGGCCCACACCCAGGCACGAGGATGGGGGGGCGCGCCCCCTGCCTCGTGGGCTTCGTGGCAGGCCTCCGGTGCCCATCTTTGGCTATATGGTGTCTTCTGCCCTGGAAAAAAAATCATAAGCAAGCTTACGGGACGAAACACCGCCACCACGAGGCGGAAGCTTGGCGGAACCAATCTAGGGCTCCGGCAGAGCTGTTCTGTCGGGGAAACTTCCCTCTAGGAGGGGGAAATCATTGCCATCGTCATCACCAATGATCCTCTCATCGGGAGGGGGTCAATCTTTATCAACATCTTCACGAGCACCATCTCCTCTCAAACCCTAGTTCATCTCTTGTATCCAGTCTTTGTATCAAAACCTCAGATTGGTACCTGTAGGTTGCTAGTAGTGTTGATTACTCCTTGTAGTTGATGCTAGTTGGTTTACTTGGTGGAAGATCATATGTTCAGATCCATTACGCATATTAATACTCCTCTGATTATGAACATGAATATGCTTTGTGAGTAGTTACTTTTGTTCCTGAGGACATGGGAGAAGCCTTGCTATAAGTAGGCATGTGAATTTGGTATGCGTTCGACATTTTGCTGAGATGTATGTTGTCTCTCCTCTAGTGGTGTCATGTGAACGTCGACTACATGACACTTCACGATTGTTTGGCCCGAGAGGAAGGCATTGGGAAGTAATAAGTAGACGATGGGTTGCTAGAGTGACAGAAGCTTAAACCCTACTTTATGCGTTGCTTCGTAAGGGGCTGATTTTGATCCATATGTTTCATGCTATGGTTAGGTTTACCTTAATACTTCTTTTGTAGTTGCAGATGCTTGCAATATGAGTTAATCATAAGTGGGATGCTTGCCCAAGTAAGGACAGCGCCCAAGCACCGGTCCACCTACATATCAAATTATCAAAGTACCGAACACGAACCATATGAGCGTGATGAAAACTAGCTTGACGATAATTCTCATGTGTTCTCGGGAGCTTTTCCTTCATATAAGAATTTGTCCAGGCTTGTCCTTTGCTACAAAAAGGATTGGGCCATCTTGCTGCACTTTGTTTACACTCGTTACTTGTTACCCGTTACAAATTACCTTATCACAAAACTATCTGTTACCTATATTTTCAGTGCTTGCAGAGAATACCTTGCTGAAAACCGCTTGTCATTTCCTTCTGCTCCTCGTTGGATTCAACACTCTTACTTATCAAAAGGACTATGATAGATCCCCTATACTTGTGGGTCATCAACCTGCTGGGGTGCCATAGCCTAGTGATCCCAGACACCATCCTCCTCTATCTCTTTCTTGACAAATGGTTGTTGTTGAGGCTAATGTTCTGAGTCATAAGCATCAGTTGGTGATGGTACCCCCATTGTTCTGATTCTAGTGTTGTATGTCTTGGTTCCGAACTTGCTAATTACTTGGCTAAAAAACTGATTGTTTTGATTGGGGTGTAAGTGTGCTTGCATGCGCCTGGGGTGGGGATTGCCGTTGATAGAAATTGGGTTCTCATGTGGTGCCTCAACACCCGACAATATTTGTTGGATGATGACTACAGGAATAGTCTCAGAGTCTGAGCAAAAATCATCCGCTTCTTCCATGACAATTCTAGTAGGAATATTTGTCATCTTTTCCACTCTAACTTGCACCACCAAACATGCCCTAGAACTTTTAACCCGGTCTCAAACCAACAGTTTGCCAAAACTCCGAACAACATTGCCAATTTCATTCATACATCTGCGATCAAATGGGAAACCCACTAAGAGGAGCCAGACTTCTCTGTTTAGGGTAAACTTGCGTCGGTTCCTACCCTCATTATGTTTTTGAAAAATGAGATGCACATCTCCAAAACAGAGCTGAGGTTAACTAGATCGTCTCTATCCAAAATACAATCAAGTTGGATGTAGGCCTGACCAAATGGGCATCTCGAAATCTCGAAGAAACCCATACACTTGACATCATGTAAGAACTCAGTGAGTACGTCACAGGTGTTGTTCCCATCGACCGGTAGATCCGACATTGGGACAATTGTGGCAACGATAAACTGTTCGTGTGTCAGCTGAACTGGCTAAGCCACCACACGAACCCTAGCGGAACGATTCTCCGCCTCAATGCAGTGACGATTAGCAGGGATAAATGGCATTCGATCAAAGGGGAAGGTAGCCATGGCTATTGAGAAGCAACGAAGGGGACACGTAAGGCGGGCTCGGGGGGCTACTGTTGGTGGGAGAGGAAGACGATGGAATAACAGCATTAGCTGGGCGAGGGATATGGGAATTAGCTAAGTAAGTCAACTTGACCGGTCTGCTCTTATTGCCCAAATTTGGATGGATCGTAAACGCACAATTAGAGGTTTGATTAGGGGGATTATCATATTGTGTCGCCTGATGGAAAGCTGGAGGGTTCTGCCGGGCCTAGAGGCAATCGTGGGCCACATGGTCCCATCCCTTGCAAGAGTGGCATTCAGTTTTGTTGTTGCAGTCGGGCTGGAGGTGATCTATGAGAAGACATCCGGTTCAATAAGACTTTCGGGGCCCATGCTCCGTTAGCGAGGCCCGAGCAACTATTATTGACATTTCAAAAACCCGACGATCCCGCCTTCGAGTTAGTGAATCTTGAATTGCCATGATTGCGTTGATAAGCCTGATTATCGCCTGAGGGATGAACGATTTGAACAATAGGCTGATGAATTGGATCATGGGAGGTAATCTGCTAGGTGGAGTGGTTGTAATTCCTCGGTTCGGAAACATCTTGGGCATAAGATTTCTTATGACCACGAACAATGTGCGCCAGTTCATACTCTTGCTCCTGATGATAGAGCGCAAATTCCTTCTCCGAATTTGGACCTCCCTTCCCACAAAATAAGAATCTAGGTTGAAAAGTTGGGACGAGATATTACTGTCGGTGTCAAAACCGGCGGATCTCGGGTAGGGGGTCCCGATCTGTGCAACTAGGATCGATGGTAACAGGAGACGGGGGACACGATGTTTACCCAGGTTCGGGCTGAGGGAGTCCTAGACTAAGGGGTCCTCGGGCGTCCGACCTGTTATTCATTGGGCCGGACTGATGGGCTGTGAAGATACGAAGGCCGAAGACTATACCTATGTCCGGATTGGACTCTCCTTGGCATAGAATGCAAGCTAGGCGACCAACTATGAAGATTCCCTCTTATGTAACCGACTCCATGTAACCCTAGATCTCTCCGGTGTCTATATAAACTGGAGAGCATAGTCCGGATAGGGACATATTCATTACCATATACTCATAGGCTAGACTTCTAGGGTTTAGCCATTACAATCTCGTGGTAGATGAACTCTTGTAACACTCATATTCATCAAGATCAATCAAGCAGAAAGTAGGGTATTACCTCCATAGAGAGGGCCCGAACCTGGGTAAACTCGTGTCCCCTGTCTCCTGTTACCATCGATCCTAGACGCACAGTTCGGGACCCCCTACCCGAGATCCGCCGGTTTTGACACCGACACGGGCCCTCTCTATGGAGGTAATACCCTACTTCCTGCTTGATTGATCTTGATGAATATGAGTATTACAAGAGTTGATCTACCACGAGATCGTAATGGCTAAACCCTAGAAGTCTAGCATGTATGACTATGGTAATGAGTATATCCTTTCCGGACTAACCCCTCCGGTTTATATAGACACCGGGGGGGTCTAGGGTTACATGGAGTCGGTTACATAAGAAGGAATCTTCATAGTTGGTCGCCAAGCTTGCCTTCCACGCCAAGTAGTGTCCTATCCGGACACGGGTACAGTCTTCGGCCTTCGTGTCTTCACAGCCCATCAGTCCGGCCCATGGATAACGGGCCGGACGCCCGAGGACCCCTTAATCCAGGACTCCCTCAATTACCCCCGTTTACAGTGGCAAAACCTAATTCGTTAGAGGAAACTGAGAACTTTAGGGACCAATTTTGAAGGTGACTCACTTTGAAAAGGGAGGCACGACCACCAAAACATGAAAGCAGGATCGTACCTACAGATTCATAGGACAATTTGATCTTGGATTTGGAGAATTCAGCAACCAGGAAGAATTGGTGAAGACCTTTTCCTTCCTCATAGTTGACCGGTGGGTTGAACTTCTCGTGGATCTCCCATTCGAATAGATGTCCCTTTCGAATTCCAGGTCTACGAACAACATTTTGGGCGACGGTATCTGGTCGGCGTAATTGCAGTGACATGACGCCGGTATGGTGGTCGCGGTGTCCACAATTGCTCTACTTTCTAGGCGTGAAACAAAGGTTCAAAAAATTAGGGTGGGGTGGGGTAGGGGTATGTTGTTTTTGTCCAGTTGGAATTTAGAATACATAACATCACAATTCACGGGCATTTCTTATTCTTGCACCTAGCATCATCACAGAGCATGTGGAGGTGTGTCTCCGATATATCGCACGGGATTCGGTCGATGCTGGTCTTTGATGGATCTGTTTGGATCCAATCTTTGTTCGTTTACATTTTTGTGTTTCCAGGTTGGATCCTTCTGATCTACGCTTCTCTTCATAGTTGACGGGTGTTGTTTTGGTGCACTGTTTCTGTGGGATATTAGCATCACGACTTTCCGACTTTTTACTACAATACGTTTCTCTTCATAGGTGACGGGTGTTGTTTTGGTGCACTCGTCCCGTGGAATATTAGCATGACGACTTTCTGAATTTTTACTACAATAAAGTTTGACCAACATGTGAGTGAGGGGTGATGACGGTGGCGCACCTTCGGCTTGCCCTAGTGTTTGCCGTGATCGATAGAACTTCTATGTTTTCTGTACTACCATTACAGATGATAAATAGACGGGAAGCTTTTCCCTTTTTTAAACACAGTACAGATGCAAACGCTTATATAACACGCATACACTCACTTCTATGAACGTACACAAGCACATCCTATCCCTATGAGCACTTCCCAGGACCGGGCCGAAACATCATCTTGAGATCGATGAAGTCGCCATAGACACCTTCGTAGTTGACAGGAACATCCCCCCATTGAACAGAGAACGCCAGAATTCCTGAAATAAATCCTGGAAAATGCAAGCACTAGTGTCAAGCCAATGACTTGAACTCTAGTGGGTTGGGGGATAACAGTGTTCCTCTAACCAGCCAACCACAAGTTGGTTCGCACAAAAAAAATCCTCACAAAAAACTTATTATATATATTTTGGACTACCAGTGTGGTATACGGATTTTTTGAACTTGGTTCATGTACAACATCTGATTTGGTGA
Organism: Aegilops tauschii subsp. strangulata; assembly: GCF_002575655.3. Taxonomy (NCBI): domain Eukaryota; kingdom Viridiplantae; phylum Streptophyta; class Magnoliopsida; order Poales; family Poaceae; genus Aegilops; species Aegilops tauschii. Next base: position 524,546,584 of record NC_053041.3, read on the forward strand.
CATGGTAGGGTCACTACTAGAGAAATGCTTATACACAGGAGCTCAGTAGTAGCGCTTTTTATAAGAAAGCGCTGCTGCTAAATAACGGCAGCGCTTGTCACTAAAGAGCCCTGCTACTATTCATGTAGCAGTAGCGCTTTTGTTATAAAAAATGCTACTACTATAGTTGCCAACGGTTGCATGGAAGCGTAGGTATACTAGTAGTGCTCTTAATTAAAAAGCGCTACTGCTACCATACATAGCAGTAGCGCTGTCCCCTGACGAGCGCTACTGCTAAATAGCAGTAGCGGTTATTTCTAAAGAGCGCTACTACTACGCTTACCTTATCCACACCCGGTGCCCCGCGCGCGTCCCTCACTCCCTCACACACTCTCACTCGCCGCACGTCGCTTGCCGTCGCCGCCGACGCCCCTAAGGTATCTGCCTCCCACCTCCTCTCGCCTCCCTCCCCTCCCTCCCTGCCTCATCCTCCTCTCGCCGCCCTCCTCTCTCCCTCCTCCCACGGGCCTCCTCTCTGTCCACCGGCGACCCCCTCTGATCCTCCTCCTCCCTCTCCGGCGGCCCCTCCTCCCTCTCCTACTCTCTCCTCCTCCTCCCTCCTCCTCCTCCCTCCTCCTTCCCCTCCTCCTCCTCCCTCCTCCTTCCTCCTCCTCATGGCCTCCTCCCACCTCCTCCCCCCTTTCTGTAAATAGGTTTTAGTTTTTGTTAAATGTAGGTTTTTTCTTTTAGTAAATGTAGGTTTTTAGTATATTTTGTTTTTAGAAAATTTGAATAAGTAATTTGAAAAGAATAAGTAAATGTAGGTCTTTTGAATAGAATAGGAAATTTTTAGAAATTTTGAATAAGTAAAATTGAATAGAATAAAATATGAAATTGAAAAAATAAGTGAATGTAGGTATTTTGAATAGAATAGGAAATTTTTAGAAATTTTGAATAAGTAAATTTGAATAGAATAAAATATGAAATTGAAAAAATAAGTAAATGCAGGTCTTTTGAATAGAATAGGAAATTTTTGGAAAATGTGAATAAGTAAATTTGAATAGAATAGGAAATTATAAGTAAATTTGAATAGAATAATTAAATGTAGCTTATGGAGTTTCACTAAGTCCTAAGATGAGGATAATAATGTTTTTGTTTATATTTTGTTTTTGCAGAAATCAAGGAGCCCCTGCATCATCCCCGCTGCTGCCCCCGTCACCGACCCCCTCCGACCTCGATCGAGGTGAGACCAGCCACCCCATGTTGTTAATTTAATTTAGGTATTTTAGGTGTTTAATCTTAGAATAATGTAGTATGAACCCTAGTTATGATCGAATCATGTTCAAAATGTAGGTTTTTAATTAGGTGTAGTTAATAGAATTTAGGTGTTTTAGGTGTCACATTTGTTGTTATTTTTTAGTTAAAGCAATTATTCCCGCATAGACGTCGACGATGCCTATTCCGCATCCTCGTCGTCGACTCGGTGGTGGACGCCTGCTTGATCAGAGGAGCCATGTCCGGGACTGGGCTCCGTCGGGCTGGTACTGGGAGGTGCTACCTTCCAGGGGGTGCAGCTTGGTGAGGAGCCAGCCCGTCGTTGACCCGAACCTTCTTTGGTGGCGGTCGCGTGGGCCAGTGACGGTGCGGAGGCTTGACGACCCCACGGAGGTGGTACGTCACCGTGTCAGCGAGGAGGACGAGCACGTCCGTCGCTACATGGTTGCGTTGGAGGGCAGGTTCTCCAATACCTGGCAGGTTCTTCAGGGATCTCACTGGAGCTATGATCCTGTGATGGTTCCTTCTCTTTGGGTGTCCACCGCCCGCGCCGATACCCATCGTTCGCTAGGATTTTAGCTGTATTAGTGATGTTATATGTATGATACTATTCGAGATGTGTTAGTGATAATATTCAACGATGTACGGATGAAAGAGATGATTTAGTTTTTCTTATTGAATGAATGCTAATTTGAATACTAATTTATTTTATGATTTGGTTTTGCTTATTGAATGCTCAAATTGGAAAACTACTCCATCAAGTTTGAATGCTCATATGATGTAGATATAAACATGTATATCTTGTGTTTCTCAAATAGGATATGTGCTTGCCCAAGTGGCTGGCCATGTTTGCAGGTTACACCTCCTATAGTGGCCTATGTTTTGCCTGAGTGTTGATTAATTTCCATTCCGACAAATTTCACGCGCTCAATATGTCCTTTTTTAGCAAAGGCCATGCCGCATTTTTCCGTGAATTCTGGCATGACTTGTGCTAGAATATGTAGAAAAATAATTAAACGACATTTCGGGTTGACTTTACGTCTGTCGAGGCTCCATTACGGAAGGTCGAAAAATCAGTGAGGGAGTGTATCCACCATATATGAGAGAGGACGAAGAAGCCCGACTGTTGTCATGGGGGTCGTTTCTCCTTCTTCTCCGGGTGCTACACCTTTGTTAGGCACCAGGGGAAGGAGGAGTAACGACCATCACCGATGGTCGCAAATGTCAGAGAGGAATCAACGAGTCTCCACCACATATGAGAGGACGAAAAATCAGCGAGGGAGTGTATCCACCATATATGAGAGAGGACAAAGAAGCCCGACAGTTGTCGTGGGGGTCGTTTCTCCTTCTTCTCCGGGTGCTAGACCTTTGTTATGCACTAGGGGAAGGAGGAGTAACGACCATCACCAACGGTCGCAAATGTCAGAGAGGAATCAGTGAGTGAGAGTCTCCACCACATATGAGAGGACGAAAAATCAGTGAGGGAGTGTATCCACCATATATGAGAAAGGACGAAGAAGCCCAACTGTTGTCGTGGGGGTCGTTTCTCCTTCTTCTCCGGGTGCTAGACCTTTGTTATGCACTAGGGGAAGGAGGAGTAACAACCATCACCGACGGTCGCAAATGTCAGAGAGGAATCAGTGAGTGAGAGTCTCCACCACATATGAGAGGACGAAAAATCCCGACTGTTGTCGTGGGGGTCGCTTCTCCTTCGTTCCCGTGTGCTAGACATTTTGGTGTAATTCACTCGGGGACGAAAGGAGGAGCAATCATCACCAACGGTCGAATGTATACACCACACGAGTTGAGAGTTTTCAAGAAAAAGACTCGGCAGACCGATAGTCAATCCGTGATGAATAATAATGATCTAATTTAGTTTTTGTAGTACATATATTGAATTGTACAAGTTTAATCTTTGAATTATGAACCTAGGAAATGTCGTTATCGGACGACGAAAGTCTCCCGGGGGAGTGTGACTGGTGCAACGACGACCGGGGTCTGTGCGACAGGCCTCACCTGGACGAAGGTCGGCGCTTGAGCATTAAGCTCTAGGAGACCTTCGATGTTGAAACGGTACGCAACGATGACAAGTGTTTTTTTCATAATTAAGCTTGACTTCAAGTATTTCAATGTGTAATTTTCATCTTTTACAATTCGAGTAGCTTATCCCATGCCATGCAAGAGGCTATGTCTTGGAGAGGATGGATTTTGAAGACCATGAAAATTTCAAAACAAAGAAAATTCACCAAAGGACCCATCATGGTATGGATTTTGAAGTAAATCTGTACAATTCTGAGAGCGTAACCCATTTTGGTTGCACAAATTGGGAAGCACTTTGCAAGATGTATGGTTTTTATGAGGGTATGCTTGTCACCATGGATCTTGGTGATCCTGACATCGACCAAGACAACATGGACATTTGGGTCCTTGCTGATACGCTTCCAGTTCTACCGCTATGTGAGTTTCTCAAATATAGTTATTAACTAATTTATATTGTTTATTTCAAAATAGTTGACAGCTTATTTCCATTGACAGCTTATTTTCATTCTTCAAACAATGTGCGGAAGATGGTAGACAGAACCTACTACACCGATGCCACTGAGTTAACTTATCAGGAGAAAAATCATCTGATCGCATTTTGTACTGATCTTGAGAGTTACAATATCTATTAAACTCCTCCACATTATGGTCAATATGTGCCACTAGTGCACGTGTTGAACTACGGTAACATCCATGGAGATGCCATGGAATTTTTTTTTACTATTACGACATCCATGCTTCTTTTGCATAAATTCTGTTAAAACTTAACTACATTGCTAACTACGAAGTTATTACTATGTTTTTCAACAGAAAATCCTGAAGGATTGTGTGCCTCATCTGATGTATCAGAATGGTCGCCTTGATGTTTTGAACATACGGCCAGGTCATCCTACGAATCACACCTGTCCATAACAGATTTTTAATACCAGTGAAGACATGAAAATCAAAGAATGGAAAAAATGTATGGACAGTCATAAGGAGGTACTTGGAAGCAACATTGTGCGAAAGGCAAGAATTGGAGACAGGATAACCACCGTTCTCCATAATGGAGAGTCAGGGCCTATCTTGTTTTATGCTATTTTACCTAAGAGAAGGTAGTAGGTCCTAGCTAATAATACTCATGATCCTGTGCTAAGAGCAACTAAGTAGGATTGGTTAGATGACTATGATGATGATGTGGTATCGAGTAGAAGTTGTATGATCGATGATGATGAGTATGACTTGTTATTATGATACCAATGATGAGTTATTTATTATTATGATCGATGATGCATGATGCTAAGTTGTTATACGAGCATGATGAGTTATTATATATATATATATCAGTAGGTGAAATGAACATGGATTCAATTCAAGTGGAGGCAACATGTGGTGCACATCGAAAGTACTACTAATCCAAACTAGATCAAGTTTGGATTAGAGTAGTGTCGGTGTCAAAACCGGCGGATCTCGGGTAGGGGGTCCTGAACTGTGCGTCTGAGGTCGATGGTAACAGGAGACGGGGGACACAATGTTTACCCAGGTTTGGGCCCTCTCTATTGAGGTAATACCCTACTTCCTGCTTGATTGATCTTGATGATATGAGTATTACAAGAGTTGATCTACCACTAGATCGTAATGGCTAAACCCTAAAAGTCTAGCCTGTATGACTACGATAATGAGTCTCCCCCTCCGGACTAAGTACTCCGGTTTATATAGACACCGGGATGATCTAGGGTTACATAAGGTCGGTTACAGAGAAAGGAATCTACATATTTGATCGCCAAGCTTGCCTTCCACACCAAGGAAAGTCCCATCCAGACACGGGTAGAGTCTTCGGTCTTCGTATCTTCACAGCCCATCAGTCCAGCCCATGGCTAACAGGCCGGATGCCCGAGGACCCCTTAGTCCAGGACTCCCTCAGTAGCCGCCGAACCAGTCTTCAATGACGAGATGTTCGGCGCACAGATTGTCTTCGGCATTGCAAGGCGGGTTCCTCCACCGATGACTTCCAAGTAATGTATTCGGCCTTCCATTTAATGTCGTACCCCTCGGCTTCTGTGTATCAACAACTTCAGCTTCCACGTGTCGAGCGAATGCGGGAGGTCAGGGTATTTTTGCACATAATACCCCGTCCACGTGAGAGATAGTGTCTATTTAAAGAGATTGGATCTCAGTTCCATTTGGCATCTCGCGGAAGAATTCTCAAAGATTGCTAGGAAATACCACTCCAACATGTCTAGCATTCCCAGCTCCTCCTCCCATCCCTGCGGCCGAGAAAAAGGCAAGTGGGAGAAGTGCTCTGTATCCCACAGTCAGCTGGTGAAGTTGCAAGCACGGGGATTTCTCCCTCCTGCGGATCTGGTCCCTGTTCGAGCAGGGCTGGCCTCCTTCAACGACAAAACCCAGGCGGAGGATTTCCAATTCATCCGTTCCTCCGAGGGCTTCTGGAATACTATGGCCTCCAGCTGCACAACTTCACTCCGGCCTCCATCCTGCACATTGCGGGTTATGTCGCTTTATGCGAACTATTTCTGGGTTGTGAGGCCCATTTTGAACTGTGGAGAAAGCTATTCTGCCTTGTCCCGCGTAACCACGAGGAATCAATATTTGAAGTGGGCGGAGCCGAAATATGGCGCATCTCCGATACCGGATACCTGTCCGGCGCACCAAGGAAGGCATTCGAAGAATGGCCTTCCGAATGGTTTTATATCGAGGACGTCGCACTTCCCGACCCAGTTCGGAAGGGTCTTCCCGAGTTCGCAAGCATTTCGTTGAAGAAACGCCACAGCTGGCGCCCTCGGAGTCTTGAAGAGGATGATAGTGTGGAAGTTCGTCAACTCATGAGCAAGATGAAGACGCTCGCCCAGTCCGGATTAACAATAGTCAAGGTAATGGCGACCTCCATAGTATGAGGGGTTCAGCCACTCCAATACAGAGGGCTTCCGATGTGGCACTATAATGGGGAGGATGAGGCCTCCCGCTGCGGCCGGAAAGGTCCGGATACCCCCGCCGCTCTGGCCAAGATATTGGCCGAGCTGTTTAAAGGGGAGGAAGAGGAATTTCTTCATATCAAGCGCCGAGATGGGTACCCTATGTATGACCCTCCTAGCTGGGTAAATCCTAACCCCTCTGCTTTTACTCATTCCACTCCCCAAGTCATCTTTAATGAATTCTTAATCCGCTTATTCATAACAGCACTGGCGAAAGATCTCCGAGGGGCTTCACAGCCCCGCCCCATAGCCAGAGGACCACAACCGGGGGCTTGATCCTGGGTTTGAAGAGGATCCGGATATATTCGTGGTACTCGCGGAAGGGGTGTTTTACCAGGCGAGCTACGATGGCACGGAAGTGGCCATTATCGCCGACTATCCCGGTCTTCTTCCTGCTTCTCACGGAAGTCATCAGGAGACATCTCCCCCAAAAGAGTTTCCCCGTTCTGCCTCACCCACCGCATTGTCTCATGCTCCAAAGGGGAGACGTTCGGCATGTCATTCTACCCCAGGGGCGACTTCAAAGAGAGCGGCCCCCACACCAGGCAAGGCCTCTTAAAGGAAGGCAGGTGAAGACACGGCCGGGCCTTCATCGAAGAGGTACGGATTTGAAAATATGCTTTTAGTAGTCGCATCCAACTGTGACTTTTATGTTTGTCCTGTATCAGGAAAAGAGTTCGCCGGACTATGTCCGGGGATCCGGCCAGCCGTACTCCCAACAACCGGGATGTACATCCTGCCGGAGAGGCGGAGGCCGATATGGGAGTAACGCCGGACTGTCCTTCGGCCGAGGGTTCGGAAGATATGTCCGTCACCAACTCGAAAGTAGAGAGTGCCATGAATCGGCGCCGAAGGGCTGTTTTACAAGACCCCAAGTTCTCAGAAGAGGAATTTAACGCCTTCAGCTCGGCTGACGCATACATCCGAGCTGCTCGAGATGGGCTTGCCAGAGCCACAGAGCGGCATTTAAAAGATGTGCATGTAAGTTTTCTTTGTCCGAATATGATAGCCATATACCCGTAGCCCCCGAGACTTGAAGCAGTTGATACAACTGATTTAAGGATCATAGTATAATCAGGTTCTCACTGAGAAGAGCGACCTTCTAGCTCAAGAGCTAGAAAAGTGTCGGACATAGCTAACTACTGTTACTGCCAACCTGGAAAAGTCCAAGAAGGCGTCCTCTGGTAAGATTTCCTCTCATCTAGAAATAATATATATACCAGCTGTGCTAAACACTATGGCCGGTCTCGTGACAGGATCGTCAGATCAACTGGAGGAGAAACTGAAAGCCGCTCAAGCGGGCGAGAAAGAGGCGAAAAGGCTACACGCCGCAGGCGAGCGTATTCTGACCCGAGTGAGAGAGGAGAAAAACAAACTCCAGGATTCGAACACTAAACTGGGCGAAGAACAGAAAGAAGTGCGAGCCCAGCTAGCCGACTCTGCGAAGGAGAATAAAAAGCTGCGAGGCGGCATATTCAGTATGTGGCCGAATTTACCTTATAACAGTATGGAGATAAAAGTACCTGATATAGCTATGCTTGTAGGTATGCTGACGGGCCGTGCTGAAGAGGAGGCGTTCGGATCGTCGGGCGAATTGCTTCAAGGGCTATTTCAAATGCACGAGCAAGCTCGACAGGTAATGCAGAGTGTTGCCAAGGCCTTGTGGCCCTCCGCTTCCCCTCCAGGAAGGATGGAGGAGCTTGTAGAGCTATTCAAGGGAGCACGGCGGCGTTTCCGACTATGGAAAATATCTGCCTGTCGGGAAGGTGCACGAGAGGCCTGGGCTATGGTAAAAACTCGGTATACCAAGCTTGATCCGAATCGCATAGCCCGGGTCCGACCTCTAGGGTCGGACGGGAAGGAGGTTCCCGTCATTTGGTATATAACCAAGTGGAAGTAGCCGCCAAGTATTCCCAACAGGATTGTAAATTAGACTATCTGCTGGACGGTATAGAACAGGAAATTTTTGAGTCCTAGGTGACTATGTACTTTCCTTGATATGTTCAACTCTAGCTGGATTGCAAAATGATAGTCATGGCAGACCTTTTCGCTTCGACCTCTCGACCCGAAGGTGCGGAGTACTTCCGAATACCTGAGCGGCAAAATAAACCAGGGTATGCGTGGAAACCAGGCGTAGGGGTCATAGTTGCTTAAACAGACAAGTTGTATCCGACTAGTTATGTTATATTACATTACGATTGTAAGAAACATCTTCCAGAGAGAATAGTTCCGTTAAGGGTTCCTTTCTCTGGGTGTGCATGCATTAGTGTGCATGTCCGAACTGTGATGGAAAAATCATAGTGTATATAACTTCTGGGGGTTCCCAATGGAGTGAATGCAAAAACATCTTTAATTCACCGACCGAATATTCCCTTAAGAACGCTAGATTTTGGCTTCACCCAGTCTGAGGTACACATCCGGATGACCCGGCAGTAACAATCGCAGAGGTGCTCCCTTTATGCCCTAGCTGAACTAACGGGAACGTAGGGCATAAGCACAGGAGCCAGGCAACCCAGCTTGGCCAAAACTTAAGTCATATCGATGCATATAATGCCAAAGAAAAGGTACATCTGGAAAAAACGCATATGTGAAGAGCTTGAGGCTCGAGAAATAATAATAACAAGCTTCTGTCCGAGAAGCCCCCAGGTATAATAGGCGTACATATTTGAAGATGTATACGTCAGAGGTGCGCGGTATAGCCGCACAAGAGCTTTAAAGTGAAAAAAAAGAGAAACGAAAAAAGAGAGAAAAAATAATGGAAACCGCAGGGGGGAAGGAGACGAACAAAGAGTTCGGCGCTAGGCATACAATCTTCGGAGTCTTGCCGCGTTCCATGGGTTCAGCTCTAGGCGATTGTCTGATGCATCACGCAGGCGGTACGCTCCTCCGGTGAGAACTTCCTCGATGATGAAGGGACCCTCCCATTTGGGCTTGAGTTTGTCTGTTTTCTTTTCCGGCAAGCGTAGAACGAGTTCGCCAACGTTGTAAGTCTTGGCCCGTACTTCTCTGCTTTGATACCTTCGAGCCTGCTGTTCGTAAAATGCTGAACGGGTTTTGCGACGTCGCGCTCCTCCTCCGGGGCATCTAAGCTGTCCTGCCGATCAAGCTCGGCCTCTCTCTCTTCATACATGCGCACTCGAGGTGAGTCGTGAATAATGTCACAGGGCAACACGGCCTCTGCGCCATACACCATGAAGAAAGGTGTGTATCTGGTAGTGCGGTTGGGCGTGGTCCCCAGCCCCCAGAGTACGGAGTCAATGTCCTCAACCCAGTGCTTGTCTTATTCTTTCAAAGAACGCACTAGTTTGAGCTTGATGCCGCTTATAATGAGACAATTGGCTCATTCGACTTGACCGTTTGTTTGCGGGTGGTAGACAGAGGTGTAATCGAGCTTAATGCCAAGATTAGCTCACCAGGTTTTCACCTCGTCGGCTGTGAAATTGGAGCCGTTGTCGGTGATGATGCTATGTGGAACACCATAACGGTGTACAACACCGGATATGAATTCTATCACCGGCCCGGACTCGGCCGTTTTAACTGGTTTGGCCTCTATCCACTTAGTGAAATGATCCACCATGACCAGCAGATATTTTTTTATGGCTTCCCACTTTAAGGGGTCCAACCATATCCAGTCCCCAGATCACGAAAGGCCAAGTAATGGGGATTGTTTGTAGGGAAGTTGGGGGCATATGGATTTGGTTGGTGAAGAGTTGGCATCCGACGCAACGTTGGACAAGGTCCTGAGCATCTGCTCGGGCCGTCGGCCAATAAAACCCTGTACGGAAGGCCTAGCTAACAAGGGCCCGAGTGATACGTCTCCAACGGATCTATAATTTATGAAGTATTCATGCTATTATATTATCTGTTTTGGACGTTAATGGGCTTTACTAAGCACTTCTATATGATTTTTGGGACTAACCTATTAACCCAGACCCCAGTGCCAGTTCCGGTTTTTTCCCTTGTTTCAGTGTTTCGTAGAAAAGGAATATCAAACGGAGTCCAAACGGAATGAAACCTTCGGGAAAGTTATTTTTGGATTGGAAGCAATCCAGGGGACTTGGAGTGCACGTCAGGGAATCAACGAGGAGGGCACGAGGCAGGGGGGCACGCCCTCCACCCTCGTTGGCCCCTCGTGGCTCCCCTGACGTATTTCTTCCTCCTATATATACCAATATACCCTAAAACCATCGAGGAACAGAAGAGATCGGGAGTTCCGCCGCCGCAAGCCTCTGTAGCCACCAAAAACCAATCGGGGCCCTGTTCCGGCACCCTGCCAGAGTGGGGATCCCTCGCCGGTGGCCATCTTCATCATCCCGGCGCTCTCCATGACGAGGAGGGAGTAGTTCACCCTTGGGGCTGAGGGTATGTACCAGTAGCTATGTGTTTGATCTCCCTCTCTCTCTCGTGTTCTTGAGATGACACGATCTTGATGTATCGCGAGCTTTGCTATTATAGTTGGATGTTATGATGTTGCTCCCCCTCTACTCTCTTGTAATGGATTGAGTTTTCCCTTTGAAGTTATCTTGTCGGATTGAGTCTTTAAGGATTTGAGAACACTTGATGTATGTCTTGCCGTGCTTATCTGTGGTGACAATGGGATATCACGTGATCCACTTGATGTATGTTTTGGTGATCAACTTGCGGGTTCCGCCCATGAACCTATGCATAGGGGTTGGCACATGTTTTCGTCTTGACTCTCCGATAGAAACTTTGGGGCACTCTTTGAAGTACTTTGTGTTGGTTGAATAGATGAACCTCAGATTGTGTGATGCATATCGTATAATCATACCCACGGATACTTGAGGTGACATTGGAGTATCTAGGCGACATTAGGGTTTTGGTTGATTTGTGTCTTAAGGTGTTATTCTAGTACGAACTCTACGATAGATTGATCCGAAAGAACAACTTTGAGGTGGTTTCGTACCGTACCATAATCTCTTCGTTTGTTCTCCGCTATTAGTGACTTTGGAGTGACTCTTTGCTGCATGTTGAGGGATAGTTATATGATCCGATTATGTTATTATTGTTGAGAGAACTTGCATTAGTGAAAGTATGAACCCTAGGATTTGTTTCCTAGCATTGCAATACCGTTTACGCTCACTTTTATCATTAGTTACCTTGCTGTTTTTATATTTTCAGATTACAAAAACCTATATCTACCATCCATATTGCACTTGTATCACCATCTCTTCGCCGAACTAGTGCACCTATACAATTTACCATTGTGTTGGGTGTGTTGGGGACACAAGAGACTCTTTGTTATTTGGTTGTGGGGCTGTTTGAGAGAGACCATCTTCATCCTACGCCTCCCACGGATTGATAAACCTTAGGTCATCCACTTGAGGGAAATTTTCTACTGTCCTACAAACCTCTGCACTTGGAGGCCCAACAACGTCTACAAGAAGAACGTTGTGTAGTAGACATCAAGCTCTTTTCTGGCGCCGTTGCCGGGGAGGCTAGGTAAGCGGCACTCACACCCCGTCAATCAAGCTCTTTTCTGGCGCCGTTGCCGGGGAGGTGAGTGCTTGAATGTATATCTCTAGATCTTGCAATCGAATCTTTTCGTTTCTTGTTTTATCACTAGTTTAGTTTATAACAGAAAACTACAAAAAATGGAATTAAGATTGCCTCATATGCTTCATCTTTTTAATGTCTTTCGTGAAAATGATGGGAAGGAAAATTGTGCTCAAGTACTAGAAGAAGAATTACATAGAATTCTTGGCATAAAATATGTGAATGATGAGCATGATTGCAATGTTAATAGTATGAATTCTTTGAATACCCATGATGCTAATGATATGCAAAGCCACAAGCTTGGGGAAGCTATGTTTGATGAAGTTGATATTTTTATCCCCCAAGTTTCAATGAGCAAATTTATTGTGATGAAAGCATGCCTCCTATTTATGATTATTATATTGATGAAAGTGGATTTGGAGAGGTCATGACTTTATTTAGTGATGAATCCACTATTTCGGAAGAGGTTCCAATTGATTATGAGAACAAAGTTGCTATATATGATGATTATTGTGATGACTTGTATGCTATTAAGAATAATGATAACCTTGAAACTTGTCATTATGATTTTAATTTTCAATTGGATTATGCTTCACATGATAGTTATTTTGTTAAGTTTGCTCATACTACTATTCATGAGAAGAATTTTGCTTATGTAGAGAGTAATAAAATTTCTATGCTTGTAGATAATGAAAAGAATGCTTTATGTGCTGGTTATATTGTTGAATTCATTCATGATGCTATTGAAAGTTATTATGAGGGAGGAATATATGCTTGTAGGAATTGCAATAATATCAAGTTTCCTCTCTATGTGCTTAAAGTCTTAAAGTTATGCTTGTTTTGCCTTTCTATGCTAGTTGATTATTGTTCCCATAAATTTTTTGTTCACAAAATCCCTATGCATAGGAAGTGGGTTAGACTTAAATGTGCTAGTCATATTCTTCATGATGCTCCCTTTGTGTTTCAATTCTTATCTTTTATGCGAGCATCATTGAAATCATCATGCCTAGCTAGGGGCGTTAAACGATAGCGCTTGTTGGGAGGCAACCCAATTTTATTTTAGTTCTTTGTCTTTTGCTCCTGTTTAGTAATAAATAATCTATCTAGCCTCTGGTTAGATATGATTTTGTGTTTTAATTTGTGTTTGTGCCAAGTAGAACCTTTGGGAAGACTTGGGTGAAGTCTTTATGATCATGCTGTAAAAAATAGAAACTTTAGCGCTCACAAGATTAGCTGAAATTTTTTACTGGAGAGTGCTCTTAGGTTGATTCTTTTTGCAGATTATTAATAGACAAATTCCCCAGTTCCACCAATTTATTTCAGAATTTTTGGAGTTCCAAAAGTATACGTTTAATACAGATTACTACAGACTGTTCTGTTTTTGACAGATTCTGTTTTTCGTGTGTTGTTTGCTTATTTTGATGAATCTATGGCTAGTAAAATAGTTTATAAACCATAGAGAATTTGGAATACAGTAGGTTTAACACCAATACAAATAAAGAATGAGTTCAATACAGCACTTTGAAGTAGTGTTTTCTTTTCTTTTGCTAACGGAGCTTACGAGTTTTCGGTTGAGTTTTGTGTTGTGAAGTTTTCAAGTTTTGGGTAAAGAATCGATGGGCTATGGAATAAGGAGTGGTAAGAGCCTAAGCTTGGGGATGCCCAAGGCACCCCATGGAAATATTTAAGGACAACCAAAAGCCTAAGCTTGGGGATGCCCCAGAGGCATCCCCTCTTTCGTCTTCGTTCATCGGTAACATTACTTGGAGCTATATTTTTATTCACCACATGATATGTGTTTTGCTTGGAGCGTCATTTTCTTTTGTTAGTATTTGATTGCTGTTATTTAGAATAATGTTTTGCATCTTTATTTTCAATAAAAATGTCAAGGATAGCCTTTACCATGCTTATTTTGCAAGTATACATGTTGCTGTTTCAAAACAGAAAGTTTACCGTTGTTGCAAAAATTCCCTAGAAAAGTCAGAATATGATAAAATGTTGAACCTTTTTGCATATTACACACTCATAAATTTTCTACAGTATGGTAGAATTTCATAATGTTTGGAGTTAGGGAAGTACGATGAAGCTTGCATTCTTTACAGGCTGTACTGTTTAGGCAGATTGCTGTTATGTTTGCATTGGTTGCATATTTTTGCTTGTTTAATGATTCTATTTGAGGATAGGAGTATTAAATATGCAGAGGCATTTAGTATGCAATGTTGAAAATAATTTTAGTGATTTGCTACAGTAAAGTTGTAATGCCCCAAGACCGACGCTCCAGACGCCTTCCATGTTCTTCGTTGCCATCGTGTGTTTTATTTTGTTGTTGTTGCATTTCATCATGTCATCATACGCATTGCATCCGCATGTTTTCATAAAACTTGCATTCGCTTGTCGTTGCCGTTTCTCCCTTTGCCTTCATCACCTTCCCTCGGACCGCTTTGCCTTCGTTGGCCGTCCAGACCAATCGGGTTTTCGCTTCCCTCTTGGCCGTGAAGGCCTAACCCCCCTTTGCGTGCGTGTCCGAAACTTCCCGGACCCAACTCGAGCAGTCATGACCGTTGGATCCGGATCATCCCCAAACATCTATAAAACATCTCCGTTTTCTTATTTGGACTCCCTAGTCTATTTATTCGCGTCCGTCCGATTGCGATCGGAGGGACGAGGTAGCCCCTAACTTAATCCGTGATGTATATATTCATCCACCCCTAGTCCATTTTGGCAAACCCTAAAAATCCTCTCCCTTGTCCGGTCGCGCCGCCGCCACTAGCGCCACTCTGTGCGATTCAACCGTAGCCAACCAGCTCCAGCCACTTCTCGCCATCGATCCATCCTGCATCCACCTAGCTTCTGCCGCCAACCAACCAGCGCCATGCCCCGCTTCCTTTCTCCTCCTCCCTGTCTCGCCCGGTGCCCGATCTGCATCGCGCCCCTACCTTCGTTCCCGGCTGTAGCCAGCCTCCCCGAGCTCCTAGCGCCAGCACGCCTCCTGTGCACCTTGTCCTCCTCTCGATCTGGAGCTCCCGGGCGAGTGCTCCTCCACCATCGTGCAACGCCGACAACCACGGGCACAACCACCAGAACCAGGCCACCTTCCCTGCCCTCCTCTCTCTTCGTCGCTCCCTCTCCGTCTCTGCTCTCTCTCTATTCCCTTCGCAGGTCGACGCCGGCGGCTATCTCCGCCGCCCTTGCCCGTTCCGGCCGGATCCCGCCGGTTGGGCCCCGTCCCCGACCACCGGTGCCCTTGCCGGAGACCACCTGCGCCGCCCGCTGCGTCCTCTGCTTCCAGCGAGCCATGCCCGATCGTTCCCCCTTGTTGACCCGGTCCAGCGCCAGCGTGGACGAGCGCCACTCGCCCGCGCGAGGCCACCTCCCCTTCGCCTGTTGACCGCGGCCCAGCTCCCACCTCCTCCGATCTGGGCTGAGCCCATGGGTGAGCAGCCCCTCCAGCGCCTCTCCTGTACACTATCGGGCCAGCCAGATTCGGCCCGCGTACGTTTTTTTCTGCTATGGACGATTTTCCTAATAATCCAGAAAACTGCATATTTACAGATTACCCATCCATGTTCATGCATATAATAACTAATTAACCATGCATCATATGTAAATAATTTATATATGCAAAATGCTTAGAATTTTGCCTAGTTTCATAATATACCACTTTCATCCATGTTAAAAATGTTTAAATTGTTGTTTGCTTAAATTTGCTCAAATGCCATACTAAAATGCTTTATTTCATAACTAAATAACCGTAGCTCGGTTTTAAATAAACTTTATATGTAAATGGGGTGGAAAAATGTATAGAATAACTTGGTTCACTTTATTTTGATGCTTAACAACTTTAAAATATGGTTTTAGGCAGAACAGTACCAAATCTAAAATATGCACATGAGGATTTACCGGAATTGTTGTTTTTTGTTCCGGCCTCATTTAAACTTGCCTAGATAGGTAGTTTTCTTATGCCTCACCTCTTGCAATGTTAATCAACATTTAATATTGTTGGGTACATAACCGAGAGAGAACTAAATAATCGTATGTGGTGTTTCATCAATATGCAACTCGTTACATATTGAGCTCCACTTAACTTGTAGTATTGTTTGTTGCACTTTGCCATGCCATGCCTCATTAAACCGGACATGCATCATATTTTCTTGCGCATCATGCCATGTTTATGTGATGGTTGTTTACTATGTCGTTTGCTTCTTTTCCGGGTGTACTTCTTCTCGATAGTTCCGGTTACGTTGCGATTGTGAGGATCCCTTCGACTACGCCTGTTTGTCTTCCTCATGGACTCGTTCTTCTTCCTAGCGGGATTTCAGTCAAGATGACCATTACCATCGATATCACTTCTATCTTTGCTTGCTAGTTGTTCGCTCTATTGCTATGTCGTGCTACCTACCACTTGTTTATCATGCCTCCCATATTGCCATGTCAAGCCTCTAACCCACCTTCCTAGCAAACCGTTGTTTGGCTATGTTACCGCTTTGCTCAGCCCCTCTTATAGCATTGCTAGTTGCAGGTGAAGATGAAGTTTGGTCCATGCTGGAACATGGATATGTTGGGATATCACAATATCTCTTATTTAATTAATGCATCTATATACTTGGTAAAGGGTGGAAGGCTCGGTCTTATGCCTGGTGTTTTGTTCCACTCTTGCCGCCCTAGTTTCCATCATATCGGTATTATGTTCCTTGATTTTGCGTCCCTAACACGGTGAGGGGTATGGGACCCTCTTGACAGTTCGCTTTGAATAAAACTCCTCCAGCAAGGCCCAACATTGGTTTTCCATTTGCCTACCACCTATTCCCTTCCCTTGGGGTCTGCAGCCCCGAGGGTCATCTTTATTTTAACCCCCCCCCCCAGGGCCAATGCTCCTCTGGGTGTTGGTCCGAAACGAGCAGACTGCGGGGCCACCTCGGGGAAACTTGAGGGCTGGTTTTACTCGTGGGATGTCTCATCCGGTGTGCCCTGAGAACGAGATATGTGCAGCTCCTATCGGGATTTGTCGGCACATTTGGGTGGTCTTGCTGGTTTTGTTTTACCATTGTCGAAATGTCTTGTGCACCGGGATCCCGAGTTTGATCGGAAATACCACGATGGAGGATTGTCTCCGCGGACCATGAGCTTATAATGGGTTAAGTTGGGACACCCTTGCAGGGTATAAACTTTCGAGAGCCGTGCCCGTGGTTATGTGGCAGATGGGAATTTGTTAATGTCCGGTTGTAGAGAACTTGACACTTAACTTAATTAAAAATGCATCAACCGCGTGTGTAGCCATGATGGTTTCTTTTTGGCGGAGTCCGGGAAGTGAACACGGTTCTTGGGTTATGTTTGAACATAAGTAGTTTCAGGATCACTTCTTGATCACTTCTAGCTTCTCGACCGTTGCGTTGCCTCTCTTCTCGCTCTTATTTGCGTATGTTAGCCACCATAATTGCTTAGTGCTTGCTGCAACTCCACCTCATTACCCCATGCTACCCATAAGCTTAAATAGTCTTGATCTTGCGGGTTTTGAGATTGCTGAGTCCTTGTGACTCACAGATACTATCAAAACAGTTGCAGGTGCCGATGATGCCAGTGCAGGTGATGCTATCGAATTCAAGAGGGAGTTCGACATGGACCTTGGTCGTTACTATGTTTCGTTTCCCGTTGATCAGTAGTGGAGCCCAGTTGGGACGATCGGGGATCTAGTAGTTGGGTTATCTTCCTTTTCATTTGTTTGTCCGTAATCGGACTATGTGTGTACTCTGATTGATGTATGAATTATATGTTCACTGTGTGAAGTGGCGATTGTAAGCCTACTCTTTATCCCATTCTTGTTCATTACATGGGATTGTGTGAAGATGACCCTTCTTGCGACAAAACCACCATGAGGTTATGCCTCTAAGTCGTGCCACAACACGTGGGAGATATAGCCGCATCGTGGGTGTTACAAGAGTATGATAAGGTTTTTGCATTGGTTTATACTAACTTATCTCACGAGTTCTTGTTGAGTTTGGTGTGGATGAAGCTTTCGAGATTTAGGAAACCGTGATATGAGAGGAATTAAGGAGACACAAAAGCTCAAGCTTGGGGATGCCCAAGGCACCCCAAGATAATATTTCAAGAAGTCTCAAGCATCTAAGCTTGGGGATGCCCCGGTAGGCATCCCACCTTTCTTCTTCAACAATTATCGATTAGTATCGGTTGATCCTAAGTTTTTGCTTCTTCACGTGATGTTTGCTATCCTTGAAATGTCATTTTGTTTTGCTTTGCTTGCTGTTTGAATAAAATACCAAGATCTAAAATTCTTAGATGAGAGAGAGAGTCTTCACATAGCTACATAATAATTTAACTACTCATTGATCTTCACTTATATCTTTTTGGAGTAGTTTGTCATTTACTCGTGTGCTTCACTTATATCCTATGAGTAAATAGTTGAATGATTTGAATATCATAAATCTGAAATTATACATGTTTCATATGCTTATCCCATGGGGAGTAATGACTTATAAGAAGTAGAGGTGGTAAATTTATTGAAGGTTAGCAAACATTGTATTGGTCACTTGAACAATTCATGAAAAATTATTGAAGGAAGAGAGATTTCACATATAAATATACTATCTTGGACATCTTTTGTAATTGTGAGCACTCATTAAAATATGACATGCTAAAAGGTTGACGTTGGACAAGGAAGACAACATAATAGGTTATGTTTTCTTATATCCGAAATAAAGTTTGTTGTCAGGGATCGCCCAACACGTTGAGCTTACCTTTCCCCCTCATGCTAGCCAAATTCTTTGCACCAAGTAGAGATACTACTTGTGCTTTCAAACATCCCTCAAACCAATATTGCCATGAGAGTCCACCATACCTACCTATGGATTGAGTAAGATCCTTCAAGTAAGTTGTCATCAGTGCATGCAATAAAAATTGCTCTCTAAATATGTATGATCTTTTAGTGTGAAGAAAATAACCTTTATACGATCATTGTGATATGGAAGAAATAAAAGCGACGGACTGCATAATAAAGGTCCCTATCACAAGTGGCAATATAAAGTGACGTTCCCTCGCATTAAGATTTTGTGCATCCAACTATAAAAGCGCATAGCAACCTCTGCTTCCCTCTACGAAGGGCCTATCTTTTACTTTTATGCAAGAGTCATGGTGATCTTCACCTTTCCTTTTTACATTTTATCCTTTGTCAAGCACCTCGTGTTGGAAAGATTTTGATATATATATATACCTAATTGGATGTAAGGCATCATGAACTATTATTGTTGACATTACCCTTGAGGTAAAAGGTTGGGAGGCGAATCTATAGGCCCCTATCTTTCTCTGTGTCTGATTAAAACTTTGAACCCATAAATATCGCGTGAGTGTTAGCAATTGTGAAAGACTAAATGATAGTTGAGTATGTGGAGTTTGCTAAATCAAAGCTCTGACATAGACTCTTCCTGAAAATAAGATGAATTGTAATTGTTTGATGACTAATAGCACGGTTTGTTAGTTTTCAAGAAAGTTTATGATCTATACTTTAACATGTGAATAGCTTGTTACTTGATCATGAAAAGTTCTATGAGTTGAGCTACTGTTATGACATATGATGATGCTAGAAAAGGTGATTGAAATTATCATTGATCAAACTTGTGCACCTCCTAGCATTCACACTTCATAAATTATTTCTTTTATCATTTACCTACTCGAGGACGAGCAGGAATTAAGCTTGGGGATGCTGATACGTCTCCAACGTATCTATAAATTATGAAGTATTCATGCTATTATATTATCTGTTTTGGACATTAATGGGCTTACTAAGCACTTTTATATGGTTTTTGGGACTAACCTATTAACCCAGAGCCCAGTGCCAGTTCCTGTTTTTTCCCTTGTTTCAGTGTTTCGCATAAAAGGAATATCAAACGGAGTCCAAACGGAATGAAACCTTCGGGAAAGTTATTTTTGGAACGGAAGCAATTCACGGGACTTGGAGTGCACGTCAGGGAATCAACAAGGAGGGCACGAGGCAGGGGGCGCGCCCTCCACCCTCGTGGGCCCCTCGTGGCTCCCCTGGCGTATTTCTTCCTCCTATCTATACCAATATACCCTAAAACCATCGGGGAACAGAAGAGATCGGGAGTTCCGCCGCCGCAAGCCTCTGTAACCACCAAAAACCAATCGGGGCCCTGTTCCGGCACCCTGCCGGAGGGGGGATCCCTCACCGGTGGCCATCTTCATCATCCTGGCGCTCTCCATGACGAGGAGGGAGTAGTTCACCCTCGGGGCTGAGGGTATGTACTAGTAGCTATGTGTTTGATCTCTCTCTCTCTCTCGTGTTCTTGAGATGGCACGATCTTGATGTATCGCGAGCTTTGCTATTATAATTGGATGTTATGATGTTGCTCCCCCTCTACTCTCTTGTAATGGATTGAGTTTTCCCTTTGAAGTTATCTTGTCGGATTGAGTCTTTAAGGATTTGAGAACACTTGATGTATGTCTTGCCGTGCTTATCTGTGGTGACAATGGGATATCACGTGATCCACTTGATGTATGTTTTGGTGATCAACTTGCGGGTTCCGCCCATGAACCTATGCATAGGGGTTGGCACATGTTTTCGTCTTGACTCTCCGATAGAAACTTTGGGGCACTCTTTGAAGTACTTTGTGTTGGTTGAATAGATGAACCTCAGATTGTGTGATGCATATCGTATAATCATACCCACGGATACTTGAGGTGACATTGGAGTATCTAGGCGACATTAGGGTTTTGGTTGATTTGTGTCTTAAGGTGTTATTCTAGTACGAACTCTACGATAGATTGATCCGAAAGAACAACTTTGAGGTGGTTTCGTACCCTACCATAATCTCTTCGTTTGTTCTCCGCTATTAGTGACTTTGGAGTGACTCTTTGCTGCATGTTGAGGGATAGTTATATGATCCGATTATGTTATTATTGTTGAGAGAACTTGCACTAGTGAAAATATGAACCCTAGGCCTTGTTTCCTAGCATTACAATACCGTTTACGCTCACTTTTATCATTAGTTACCTTGCTGTTTTTATATTTTCAGATTACAAAAACCTATATCTACCATCCATATTGCACTTGTATCACCATCTCTTCGCCGAACTAGTGCACCTATACAATTTACCATTGTACTGGGTGTGTTGGGGACACAAGAGACTCTTTGTTATTTGGTTGCAGGGTTGTTTGAGAGAGACCATCTTCATCCTACGCCTCCCACGGATTGATAAACCTTAGGTCATGCATTTGAGGGAAATTTGCTACTGTCCTACAAACCTCTGCACTTGGAGGCCCAACAACGTCTACAAGAAGAAGGTTGTGTAGTAGACATCACCGAGCTGCGGCGTGGTGCCCACCAAGACCGGCATGAATTTCAGCCAGGAGTTGCCGCCCTTCTTCCTCGGTGATACATCTTTGAAGGACTCCAGTAGCACTTTTCTTGTAGAGCTCTCCGTTGTGAAGCTTGTAGGCCTTCGAATGCCGGACAATGTGGTGGGCCTCACTCTGATCCTCGGGGAGTTCTTTCCTATTCAGGTAGGCCAGGAATGGTTTGGTCCATGGGGCAATGACTGTCATAATTAGATGGGCCGACAGTGTTATTTCGGTGGCTGAGCCCCCGATGGTATCGGTGTGTTCGGTATCTGGGGTTGTGTTCGGATCTGGACTGGTGTTGCCGCCCTCCCCTTGCCACACCATGGATGGATTAAAAAGCCTTTACAGGAAAATGTTAGGTGGGACGGGGTCGCGCTTGGCGCCGATGCGAGCAAGGACGTCCTCCGCTTGATTACTTTCTTGGGCTACGTGATGAAACTCGAGCCCCTCGAACCGAGCCGACATTTTTAGGACGGCATCATGATAAGCTGCCATCTTTGGGTCTTTGGCATCAAAGTCTCCATTTATTTGAGATATTGCAAGGTTTGAGTCCCCGCATACTTCTAGGCGTTGTATGCCCATGGAGACAGCCATCCGAAGACCATGCAATAAGGCCTCGTATTCGGCTGCGTTATTGGAGTTTGTGTATAATATTTTATAGTACATACTGGACGACCTCTCTAGTGGGGGACGTTAAAACGACGCCGCTCCTAGACCTGCCAGCATTTTGGAACCATCAAAATACATGACCCAGTTGGAATATGTGTCGTATTCTTTAGGGAGCTCGGCCTCTGTCCATTCGGCGATGAAGTCTGCCAGTACTTGGGATTTAATGGCTCGACGCGGTTTGTATGTTATGTCAAATGGAAGGAGCTCAATGGCCCATTTGGCGATTCGGCCCGTAGCATCGTGGTTGTTTATGTCGGCGTTCTGGGAACGGGGGTCCCCAGACTTGCCTGCCTGCGGCCCACGGCGTGGCTCTGTGGGTAGGCCCGTACGGCCCATCTTCACCAACAAGGCATCCAAGACCCTCGCGAGGGGCCAAGCCTCGCGGGGTGGACGACACAAGACCTCCTCAGGAACGGCCTCGCCAGGTTGGCTCGTGAGGAGCGGAGAGATCAAGGCAGGGCAAACCTCACGAGGTTCCCATGACGTGAGCCATGACGATCGAGATCAGGCGGGCGCCAGCGCGCACAGTGTCCTTGTTTCCTCTTTGGTGCTATGGAGGCAAGCGCAGGCACGGAGTACCAAGGCATCAAGCAAAGGTTTCCTTATCAGTGCAATGAGACCAAGACCATGAGGACAGCAAGACGGAGGTCACCATGGAGCCCAAGGAAGCGTCACCACCAGAGCCTTTCGCAGGCGAAGACTGCTTTTGTCAGGATAAGATGTACTAGCTCTCCCCTTTCAAATTGGCCGTTGTTGGCTCCCTTCCCGCTCAATATTGGGAAGAGGACCAGGGCCTCTCTAAATAGGACTAGCCACCACAGTAGTAGGGGATGGGATCTTGAGCCAAACCTTAGCCACAGACAAGCACAAGAACACCTCAACCTCAGGAGGCTGTTCTTCCCCTTGTAATGTTCATCATCAGCCCAAGAGGCAATCCACCACCACCACACTTGAGTAGGGTATTACACCACAACGGTGGCCCGAACCAGTATAAATCTTGTGTCTTTTGTGTTGTGAGTTCGTCGAGTTCGTCCACGAGATCTTAGCAAACATAGGGCGTGGATCGGTAGGAGGGAAAGAACTTCACGCGAACCCCAGAGTTCGAACCTTAAGGGTTTTGCGGAACCCGTGATCCGACATTTGGCGCGCCAGGTAGGGGTGCGCCAGAGCTCTCCGTCCGCCGGCCGATTTGCTTGTTGGGCCTTCGACGACTCCACGACTTCGATGTCCAGCGACCAGAGGACCGGCGCCGACTGTTGTGCATCTTGGCCGGCTCGGGCGCCACCGCCTGTCCAAGAAGAGCCCAACCCCACGCCCTAGGCAGCTCGCGCACCACCAGGCACTACAGGGCGCGGGCGGCGCGGCCACGCGCCGTCCGCCCTTACTCCACGACAGGCACGAGCGGCCGCAAGGGCCTCGAGCCACGCCGCGGCCACGGCGCCGCACACCCGACGGGAGCAAGCAAACATGAGGGCCGCGCTCGCGGTGGCACGGGAGCTGCTGTGGTGCCGATTGATGGAGAGCGGCAGAGACGCGCTGCTGGAGCGTGTCGCCGAGCTACTGGACGCCGCGGTCATCGGGGCGCCACCCTTCTGCTCCATGCTCCCGACCCCGGCCGCGGTCGGGTCGTACGGTGGGCCACATCGTACCCGCGCCCCCCCCCCGGGCGCACCAGGAGGCTTCACCGACACAGGCGCAACCAGTGGCGCAGGGCGTACGATCGCACCCGCACCACCCCCGACCAGCGTGGGGACGAGCGCCATTCACGGCCCCGGCGGCGTGCCACCCTATCATCCCCAGGGCAGCACGTTGGGCCGGGCAACCTGGAGCGTGGGGCATTTCGGCAAGGTTTTCGGGGTGGCAACCCCGGAAGCCTACGTGCCCCGCATGATGGACCGGTACTTCACGCCGGAGGACGACCCCGGTTCGTTCTTCGAGCCAGGCTGGGAGGAGGAGGCGCTAGAAGCTAAGGATGCCCAGGAACCGCCTAGCGGCCACGTCATCCACACCAACAGCAATAGCTAGAGGGTACCACTAATCCCTCAGGAGCAAGCTTACGCTAACCATGAGTCGCAGGGGAATCAGGTCACCACAGCGGCTGGCGGCCCCAGCTCGACGGCCTCCCTCCCGCAAGGGGGAGTGCCCTGGGGGCTGCTGGACAGGGGTCGGGAGCCAGATCCCTCTCCGCATCGCGCGGAGCAAGGCTTCCCCCGGAGGTAGGCCCTCTCTGCTGGGGAGGTGCTGAAAAGCCTGCCCCCGGCAGAGGACCCGTGGTCGCCGAGGGCACCGCTGGCGTCCCCTTTGCCCCCTTGGTGTCGTCCTGGTATCCGGTCGCCCCAATGGTGGTCGAGGATGGCGCAAGGCAGGGTCCTCGTCTGGCGATAAGAAGTAAGGCTCACGCCTGTGAAGATCGCCACCCGTGACACTCTCACGTAATAACGAGTGGGGTTGTACACGCCCCGGAGTCTCCGGAGAGCCGCCCTCGGGCCTCGGGGGCTCCCTCCCACGTCCTAGTGGCAGCACTTAGCTCCGCGCTGGTGAGAAGACTTGAAGACAAGAAGACTTGAAGACAAGAAGACTAGACTAGGTGCCAGACGCGGCCATTTGCTTTGAATCCCTTTTCTGTAGCCTTGCCTTTTGGATTTGGATTTAAGCTGAAGTTGAATTTTCATCAATGCGCGCTGGGGGTGCCTTTTCTCGTTCGAAGCGATTTCTTGCTATCCGGTTCTCGCCTTATTTTGGGACACACGCCCCTCGCCTTCCACTCACGAGCCCCTCGTGAGCTGGACTGGGTGAGGCACACGTGTGCCGCGTGCCCGCTAACGCCACAGCTGGTGCCCGCCTCTCACGAGGCCCCCTCGTGTGGATCGACAGGCTCCTTAGGAGTCCCAAAAGCTCACGACCTCATGATTTGGATCCGGCTAAGGTAAGCCACGAAGGAAACTTGCCACCAGATTTACGGTTTCGCGAAGGCGCACACTCAGTTTGACATAAGAGAGTAAAGGCAGCGGATTGTTTACAAGAGGGGCTCCCCCTCTCAAAATGATCTTACAACCTTTGGGGACCATGCCCGAGCTTCTACATGCAGGGTAAACAGGAGCAAGCACAAGCTCAGCCGGATATGTCGCTCGCCGCATCCCCTGGGTCGTCTTCGGACGTGTCGCTGGCATCGTCATCACTATCGTCGGCGTCACCATTATCCTCACCAGCGCCGCCATCACCATCATCAACCACGTCGCCCTCGTCCGCCGCAACTACCACCGCGTCGTCCTCGGAAGTGAAGGCCCTGACTAGCGCATCCACGTTGTCCTCCAGCCACCGCGCCAGGTCGTCCCGAACGACCACAGGTACGGGGGCAATAGCGGCGTCGAAGTCGAAGTTGGTGTCGGCGTCTAGAAGATGGCTGAAGACGCGGGAGAAAGAGCGCTCGAGCAGGCCATAGCTCCTCTCCTCCATGAGCCTGTGAGCTCTGTCAGATCGAGCCTCCAGGCGCGTCACCACGTCGGATAAGAAGCGGAGGTGGCTGCCGTAATCGTTCACCTGAGGATGGGGGGCATTCACGTCACAGATATGGCCGAGGGCTATGTTGGCCCTGTTCCGAAGGTCCTGAATCATGGGAGCATGAACGCGCTCCAGCGTCCGCCTCTGCAGCACTTCCTCCCTGTTCTGCTGAGCAACGGACTCTACATCGGCAACCCGCTTCTGAAGAGAGAGCAACTCGGCACGGGCGGAGGCCAGCTCCACCTGCGCCGAGGCCAGGGCGGCAGCCGTGGCCTCCTCGCGCCTCTCTGCATCAGCAAGCCTGGGCCTGAGGGCAGCAGCCCTACCTGCAGCCTCCGTCTGTGCAAGCTTCAACTTCAGGTTGTGCGTACCCACAAGACCTGCGCGAGCCTCAGACACCCGGTGATCAACCTCCTCCTGAGCTCTGGCTTCGCGCGCATTGACGGCATCTTCCGCCTGGGCGACTTGGCGCTCCCTCGTCTCCAGTCGCTCCAGCTCGAGGCCGCGTTCCACAGCTTCCAACGCCAGCGCTTCGTCAAGCCTCCGGATCTCTTCCTCCTCAGCAGGCGCCCCCTTCAATGACGCAAGGGCAATTTTGCGCGCCTCCACCTGCTCCTCAAGGGACACGCTCCAGGCCTGGAGCTCCCATGTGCGTTCCTCC
This sequence comes from Aegilops tauschii subsp. strangulata, assembly GCF_002575655.3. Lineage (NCBI taxonomy): Eukaryota > Viridiplantae > Streptophyta > Magnoliopsida > Poales > Poaceae > Aegilops > Aegilops tauschii. Next base: position 524,572,565 of record NC_053041.3, read on the forward strand.
GCAGCCTCGCGGCGGCGATCGACCTCGCGAGCCTCCTCCAAGGCCCGGGAACAAGCCTCGTGAGAGACCGCAAGGGACGCCTCGGCCTTCGCGTTGTCCAGATCGCGCTGATGGCGGCTGAGGTTGGTAGCCACCTTCAACTTGTGCCACTCCTTCGCCAACCAAAGACCCTCAGCCTTGAGGCGCGCGTCAACGTCCGCAAGCTCACCACCAAGCCAGTTCATCGCGCCCATTGCCTCCTGGAAGAGCTCGTGGCGAACGACGCTCCGCTCGCGCTCAAGCTCAAACGCGTGGCCCATCTCATCCTCCACCGTGGGAGCTGCAGGCGAAGCCTGGAGCGGCGTGCCCTCTCTCGCCAGGGGGCTGGGGGCTGGTGCAGCCTCAGGCGCCAGCCAGGCCTCGCAGGGGGCCCGACCTGGCTGGGACCCGTTGCTCGAGGAGAAGCCGAGGACCGAAGCCAACCAGCCACCGCTCAAGATCAACGGAGGGGTCCTAGGCACGTCAATAGGACTCCAAGCAAGACCGCCAAGGAGAGACGGCAAGGCCACGGGTTCGAGGCACCCCGAAGGCGGGCACGCCTCTCCAACCGACCCCGCGCCCGGGGCAGCATGCGGGCTCGGGGCGCTCGGGTCGATCGAGGGAGTCGAACAGAGAAGAGGCTGCTCCTCGGGAGAGGCAGCGGCCTTGGTGGAAGGGACCCTGCAAGACCATCGTCAGGAAGGAAAGTAGCACACGAGAAGCTACCAACAGCAGCGATATACTTCCTCTGCTTAAACGGCCTGAAGATACAACCACTTTTGCTCGGGGATCCTTTCCTCTTGCGGAGCTCCTCGAAGTCCACGCAAAGCCGACCGAAGCGCTGGACGTGGCGGCCAACGCGGGGCGCGACCGAAGAAGCGTTCGGGAGGACAGCTTCTGGGGCATCAAGCTAGGGAGAGCAATCGGGCGCCACCTCACCACGAATCCCCGAAGCCTCAGGAGCTCCGGCCTCAGGAGCCGCGTACCGCACCGCTTCAGCGGCTGACGCCCCAAGGGAAGAATCATGAGCTCCTGAGGACGACACCACGAGAGCCCCAGGCGGCATCTGCACCCCAGCACTCGGGCCACCAGCCTCCGCCGAAGCTCGCCCCCCGCATCCACACTCGGGACGAGCTCGGCACCGGCCGCGAAGAAGGGAACCACGTCGACGGGGTTCTCGCGGGGCCCCACCAGGCCGTCCGGGCGCAACCCCCACTCATCAAAGGAAGGCATGTGCTCCACAAATTCTGCCTTATTCGTGCAGCAGCACAGCAGACAGCTCTTCCTAGGCATGTCGTCCGGTGAAGGGGTGCCCGTTAGGACCTCAAGCACTGTTTGCCGCATCTCAAGAGGGAGCCTGGACTCCTGAAGTCTCATTTGGTCCTGACTGCTGAGCAAGGCCCACATCGGGCGAGATTGGCGCTGAAGCGGGGCGACTCGGTGCCTGACGAACTCCTTCACCACCATAGGCGCAGTTATGCCGCGGTCCTTCAGCCTCCTCAGCCTGAGCCAGACGGGGATGAGACAGGGGCTCGCGAGCTTTTCGTGACCCCAACCTGAGTTGGGAACAGCGGGCGCCAATGAAGAATGAAGCAGGGGACTGAGCACTCCGGCATTGACAAACACCCACCATGTCCGAAACTCGATCGTGGATGGAGGAAGCTCGAAGTCGATCCCCGCGCCTGCCGTCGTGGCCACAGCCTAGAAGCTCACGCATCCCGAGCTTTGCCGGGGATCCGTGAGATGCAAGGAGAAGAAGTGGCAAAGAAGAGCCATGGAAGGGGCAATGCCGACCATGGCCTCACAAACAAAGGCGAAGACGGCGAGAAGATTCACGGATTGGGGGTCGAGATGCAGCATATGGATCTGGTAATGTTCAAGCACTGCGTTGAAGAAGGCGGAGAAAGGGGAGACTAGGCCGGCGCAAAGGGCATCGATGAAGATTGGAACCTCGGTGGCTGCCCGGTCAATACTAGAACGAGACGCAGGCCAAGACGCCGTCTCTCCCCACTCATTGAAGCAGGAAGCGAGCATGGGGCGCACCTTGCCCATGGCCTCGTCGCTGAGCACCAGCGACCGGCCAACCGCGGGCTCGATAGCTGGAGGCGCATTGGCAGAAGATAGAGGCTTCTTCCCCTTATCCGCTTGTTTCGGCGCCATGGCGATGGAGTGAGTGGAGCTCAGGTCAGATTGGGAGGAGGAGCAGTGTTTCGGGGAAGCAGAGGAAGTGGGGAAGTATGGCGCGGGCGATGGAAGAATAACTGTGTAGGTTGCAGGGGGGCGTATAGCCAGGCGGATTCCAAGGCAGCATGGGGAAGCGGAGACACCCACGTCCAATCAACCGCCATGCGTCGACCAAGGCCGCAGGCTGTTGGGGCCTGCGGCGCTCCACACTTGACCTTTGGCTTCGGCTCGAAGCTAAGCCCGAGCGCGCCTTGGGCCCGGGGGCTACTGTCGGCGTTCTGGGAATGGGGATCCCCAGACTTGCCTGCCTGCGGCCCACGGCGTGGCTCTGCGGGTAGGCCCGTATGGCCCATCTTCACCAACAAGGCATCCAAGACCCTCGCGAGGGGCCCAGCCTCGCGGTGCGGATGACACAAGACCTCCTCAGGAGCGACCTCGCCAAGTTGGCTCGTGCGGAGCGGAGAGATCAAGGCAGGGCAAACCTCACGAGGTTCCCATGACGTGAGCCATGACGTTCGAGATCAGGCGGGCGCCAGCGCGCACAGTGTCCTTGTTTCTCTTGGGTGCTAAGGAGGCAAGCGCAGGCGCGGAGTACCGAAGCATCAAGCAAAGGTTTCCATATCAGTGCAACGAGACCAAGACCATGAGGACAGCAAGACGGAGGTCACCATGGAGCCCAAGGAAGCGTCACCACCAGAGCCTTTCGCAGGCGAAGACTGCTTTTGTCAGGATAAGTTGTACTAGTTGTCCCCTTTCAAATTGGTCGTTGTTGGCTCCCTTCCCTCTCAATATTTGGGAAGAGGACCAGGGCCTGTATAAATAGGACCAGCCACCACAGTAGTAGGGGATGGGATCTTGAGCCAATCCTTAGCCACACAGAAGAACAAGAACACCTCAACCTCAGGAGGTTGTTCTTCCCCTTGTACTGTTCATCATCAGCCCAAGAGGCAATACACCACCACCACACTGGAGTAGGGTATTACACCACAACGGTGGCCCAAACCAGTATAAATCTTGTTTCTTTTGTGTTGTGACTTCGTCGAGTTCGTCCACGAGATCTTAGCAAACGTAGGGCGTGGATTGGTAGGGGGGAAGAACATCGCGCGCACCCCAGAGTTCTAACCTTAAGGGTTTTGCCGGAACCCGTGATCCGATAGTTTATTATGTCACTGAGCAGGACTTCAGAACCCACCGTGATCGAACACTCCTGGAAGTAGTGGCGTAGCTTCCGTGAGGCCATGAAGACCGCGTATGTGTAACGCCCTGATAATTATGCTACAGTGAACCTATGCTAATGATGCCACGTCACCTTCGTTACTGTTGCTAATCTCTCGATAGTTCAAAACCGATTAAAAATTCAAATTCAAAATATGGCATACAACAAAAAGTTTTCAAACATTAGAACAAAAATGTTCGGTTAGTGCCAAATAATATGTAGGTAATTGTTGTGAAGGAAACTCATTTTTAGAAAATGCTAAAAGGCTCTAAAATAAATAGAATAGAAAAAGAAAAACAAAGGCTAAAAGAAAATAAAAGAGAAAGCAACCCCCCCCCCCACTGGGTTCCGGCCCAGCAGGCCACCGGCCCAATTGGGCAAACTCCCAACCGGCCAAGCCCACCCCCACTCCTCCTTATCCCCTCACCCCCCGCAAACCCTAACCCAACCACCCACTTACCCCACTCCTTCGTTCCCTCCCCCTCCCGATCCAATCTGGATTGGGGGAATGACTCCGCCGCCCGGAACGAACCACGCCGCCGCCTGGACCTTGCCGGATCCGTCGCCTCACATCCACGTCCTCCTTCTCGCCAGCCTGCACCTCGTCAACGCGTTGCCGTCGTCTTCGTCTCCTCCCCGCGCCCCACTGCCACGATCCCTGCACCCGCGGTGAGGCTCGGTCTCCACCTTCCCTCTCTCCCGCGCCTCACGCCCGCTCCGGCCACCTCCTTGCCATGCCGCTCGGAGCCGCCCGAGCCCTGCACCGTGCCCCGCGTCCTCCCCTCTCCCTCGCGCGGCACTGCCTCTGCCGCTCCCCCTGACGCGGCTCGCTGCCACCCGCGCTCACCCGCATCGCTCGCCGTGGCCGCGCCCTGGCTCGTCGGTGCGCGCCCGCTACCTTGTGCCCCAGCCCAGCACCAGCTCCGCCCGCCGTTGCTGGTGCCCCGACCGAATACGTTGTTGACGACCCCTACTTGCCAAAGCAACCAGGCAAGCCCCCCCTTGATCACCAGATATCGCCTATTCTTCTCTCTATTTCTTGCATTAGAGTAGTGTAGCATGTTACTGCTTTCCGTTTAACCTATCCTGATGCATAGCCTGTCCTTGCTACTACTGTTTTTACCTTTACCTGCAATCCTAAATGCTTAGTATAGGATGCCAGTATTCCATCAGTGGCCCTACATTCTTGTCCGTCTGCTATGCTATACTATCGGGCCGTGATCACTCGGGAGGTGATCACGGGTATATACTATATACTTTATACATGATACATGTGGTGACTAAACTCGGGTCGGCCCGTGGAGTACCTGCGAGTGATTCATAGATTGGGGGCTGAAAGGACATACTTTCCCGACGGCCCTCTGTGTGGATCTTTGTGGCGGAGCGACAGGGCAGGTTGAGACCACCTAGGAGAGATGTGGGCCTGGCCCTGGTCGGCGTCCGCGATTATTTCATAATAACACGCTTATCGAGATCTTGGTATTTGATCTGAGTTGGGTCGTTGACCTTGTACGCACTAACCACCACGTGGGACAAGATATGGGCAACCGGCGTCGTGGTATCAGCCGAAGCTTTTTTTAACGTCAGCGACTGAGCGGCGCGTGCCCCATTGGACCGTAAGCTCGCGCTTGTATTAAGGGGGCTAGGTCTGCTTCCGGCCGCGCACGCAACGTGCATGTGTGCAATGGGCGATGGGCCCAGACCCCTGGGTGCATAGGATTTAGACCGGCGTGCTGACCTCTCTATTGAGCCTTGGTAGGGCTGCGACGTGTTGATCTCCCGAGGCCGGACATGACCCAGGAAAATGTGCCCGACCAGAGGGATCGAGCGTGTCGGGTAATGTGGTGCACCCCTGCAGGGAAGTTGATCTATTCGAATAGCCGTGTCCACGGTAACAGGCGACCCGGAGTTGTACGTTGACCTTATGACAACTAGAACCGGATACTTAATAAAACACACCCTTTCAAGTGCCAGATACAGCCCGGTGATCGCTCTCTAACAGGGCAACAAGGAGAGGATCGCCGGGTAGGATTATGCTATGCGATGATACTTGGTTAACTTACCAACTACTCTCTTCTACATGCTGCAAGATGGAGGTGGCCAAAAGCGTAGTCTTCGACAGGATTAGCTATCCCCCTCTTATTCTGGCATTCTGCAGTTCAGTCCACCGATATGGCCCTTTACACATATACCCATGCATATGTAGTGTAGCTCCTTGCTTGCGAGTACTTTGGATGAGTACTCACGGTTACTTTTCTCCCTGTTTTCCCCCTTTCCCCTCTACCTGGTTGTCGCAACCAGATGCTGGAGCCCAGGAGCCAGACGCCACCGTTGACGACGACTCCTACTACACCAGAGGTACCTACTACTACGTGCAGGCCATAGACGACGACCAGGAGTAGTTTAGGAGGATCCCAGGCAAGAGGCCTGCGCCTCTTTCGATCTGTATCCCAGTTTGTGCTAGCCTTCTTAAGGCAAACTTGTTTAACTTATGTCTGTACTCAGATATTGTTGCTTCCGCTGACTCGTCTATGATCGAGCACTTGTATTCGAGCCCTCAAGGCCCCTGGCTTGTATTATGATGCTTGTATGACTTATTTATGTTTTAGAGTTGTGTTGTGATATCTTCCCGTGAGTCCCTGATCTCGATCGTACATGTTTGCGTGCATGATTAGTGTACGATTGAATCGGGGGCGTCACAAGTTGGTATCAGAGCCGACTGCTTGTAGGAATCCCATTCCACACTCCTTGGCTGAAGTCGAGTCTAGACATTGCAAAACTTTTTACTAACATGGCTGTGTGTCTTACGGGCCCACATCGCCATTGGGTGGTACTAGGATCTTTTACTCCTCGATCCTTACTCTGGGACTCTAAACTCTCTTCTACTCGGGTTAAATGAATTTACTAACTCTAACACTAGGTTCCCGTGACCACATTCACCCCAAAGTTGGATAAGCCATAGTTATTTCTTAGAATAGTATTTTGAACAATTCCCACACTGTCATTTGACTCCTTTGAAACATCTTTGCTTTCAGATGGAACCCACGAGGTAGGTCGTGCGCCACACGACGGCCATTGGTGCCTTGGGATCACCTGCTGTGCTAGCTGAGATGATGACCTATCTGGGTTAGCGCTGGCACCCTGAGTACACCGTCTACGAGGAGTACCAGGACTTCAACCAGGAGCAGTACCGTGCCATCGTCCACCTCTACTCTCGAGAGTATGACTCCACTACTGTGCTGCACACTGCTCATGGTGTTGGAGTGATCATCGATATGGCAGTTCACAATGCTGCTTATGCTGCTCTCACACGCTTCGTGGAGAGTATCGGGAGTTGGACACCTCCCCTTTCAGGCACATTGCTATCGCATCCGATGTTGGTGCAGACGGATACTACACTGCTGCCTACTCCACTGCCACCCGCGAGCCCTTCTACCATTAGAACCTGGTTCTGCATGCTGATGGACTGGATAGAGCTAACCGAGCTCTCCGCCACGAGTTGTACACCACCCGTCAGCACCTTTACCGTGCTCTGACGGTGTTACACCCCCTTGTCCGATCTGATGGTCTGCCGCGTTCTGCGATCTACCTAGCCAGGACCGTGATGCCCCAGGGTGTCGGCTGGCCAGATGTGGGAGGCTACTCTCCCGCACTTGGTCCTCTCCTACCACTTGAGCGTCGGGTTCTGCACCAGAGTATCCGCGGATCCCAGGTTGCTGACGTGGAGTTCCCGATGCGACACTACCATCTTTCAGGCTACACCTATCTCCACAGTTCCTCTTGGGACTGATGTAGTCTTGCTTAGTAGTATTAGATACATTCGCCGTGAGCCGGCGTGCCGCCTGTGATGTCTTTAGTCTATGTACTGAACTCTGCGTACCGAACTCTATGCATGATCCCTTTTGTAAGATATGCCGACTACTATGTAGTATCTATCGTGCTGCTTTCATTATGCATGTTTCCTCATGAATGATTCTTGTCTTTGCAAATTTCCCAATTCTGAACTACCCCTATTATATATTAGTAGGATGGTTAGACCAGGTGGTCGTGATAGTGGTGGAAACACCCCACCACCGCCTGAGTACATGGCTGGTATGATCCAACAGTTTGAGCTGAACATGCAGTTCATGGAGAATATGATGGCTCAGTTTCCTCGCCCCAATATGAACCAGCAGCCAGCCCAAGTAACTCTGCAGGATTTCATGCGCCTCAACCCAACTGTGTACCGCAGCTCAACTCAGCCTCTGGATGCTGATGAATGGTTCCGTGACATCACCTATGAGATGGAGTCTGCTGATGTAGCCCCTGCTCGCTATGTCACCTTTGCTTCCTTCTTCCTGAAGGGACCCGCAGCTCAATGGTGGGACAGCCACAGGTGCACTCTGCCAGCTGGAACAATCATCACCTGGCCAGACTTTCAAGCAGCTTTCCGTGCCCGCTTCATTCCTCAGGGAGTCATGGACCAGAAGAAGCGTGAGTTCCGCAGCCTCACCCAGGGCAACAAAACTGTGGAAGCCTATCAGCGGGAGTTTCTGGACTTATCCCGCTATGCTGAAGAAGACATTGCAAATGATGCACGTAGACAGGAGAAGTTCCGTGATGGCCTTCAAGCTGGCATCAAGCTCGCACTACTAGTGCATGACTTTACCGATTTCGCCACCTTGGTGAACAAGGCCATCAATGTCGAAACTGGTCTGCAGGAACACCGGAGCTCTCACAGGCGCAACCGTGACACGGGCTCATCTTCGGGCTCGCCCTCGCAGAAGCGAAAGATATGGATTCCCAACAGCATGTACCAGCCAACTGCACCTGCCCCAAGGCAGTCCTATGCTGCACCGCATCTGCCTCCCCCACCTTCTAGGCATCCAAGACTTCTAGCTCCACCACCCCAAGCTCCTGTTCCCACTCCCAATAATGGTCTGTGCTACAAGTGTGGTCAACCAGGTCATCGTGCCAGGGACTGCAATCAGAATCAACTGGCACTTCCCGCAGCTGGCCGTGGAAACAACCAGCCTCGCAACAACAACGCCAAGTCTTATGGTCATGTTCATACCAACCACGTTGATCTCAATGAAGCTCCAGACCAGCCTGCTACTGTGATGGGTACCCTTCTCGTTAATTCAGTACCTGCATCTGTTTTATTCGATTCAGGAGCATCGCATTCATTCATGTCAGAAGATTTTGCATACAAGCGCGACGTTAAATATGAGGAGATGAACACTTCGGTAGTGGTAAAAAACCCCGTGGGACAATGTCAAACCTCCATGGTTGGCATTGATGTCCCCGTGGAAATCGAAGGGCTGGAATTCTTTGCCTCGCCCATTATCCTGAACTCGTCTAACATCGACCTCATTTTGGGGATGTTTTTGTTGAAAGCGCATACTGCTTCTATAGTTTGCGCCACTAAGACCGTCCATCTGCTACACCCTTCACATGAAATAGTTACTTACCAAGCTCATCTGGTGCAAAATGTTGAGGCACGGCTTTATGCCTTGAATGCATTGAACGCTGCACCACTCGAGGGCATTGAAAACATTCCCGTTGTTCGCGAATTCCAAGATGTCTTTCCTGAAGAACTTCCAGGGATTCCCCGTGCTAGAGCTGTCGAATTCATCATCGACTTGAAACCAGGCACCACTCCTATAGCCAAACGACCCTACAAGATGCCGCCGCATGAACTCATTGAGCTTAAGGAGGAAATCGACAAATCTCTTCGAAGTGGTTTCATTCGCCCAAGTTGCTCTCCTTGGGGAGCACCTTCTCTCTTTGTCAAGAAGAAGGATGGGACAAATCGATTAGTCCAAGACTACCGTCCTATAAACCAAGCTACCATTCAGAATAAATATCCTCTTCCTCAGATCAATGATCTGTATGATCAACTGGCTGGTTCATCAGTGTTCTCTAAACTCGACTTGAGGTTGGGTTACCACCAAATCCGTGTTCGTGAAGAGGATATCCCAAAGACCGCCTTCGTGACTCGTTATGGTTCATACGAGTACACCGTCATGTCATTCGGCTTAACCAATGCTCCAACCACCTTCTCTCATCTGATGAACTATATATTCATGGAATACCTCGAAAAGTTCGTCCTGGTTTATCTGGATGATATCTTGGTATTTTCCAAGAACGAAGAGGAACATGCTGAACATCTTTGTCTTGTGCTGGAAAAGCTACGAGAGCATCAGCTATATGCCAAGTTCTCCAAGTGTGAATTCTGGCTTCCCGAAGTAACCAATCTTAGGCATGTTATCTCCAAGGATGGTATTGCCATCAACACCGAGCGAGTTCAGGCTATTCTCGATTAGACTCCTCCGAAGAATGTCAAGCAAGTCAGAAGTTTTCTCGGACTCGCCAGCTATTGCCGTCGATTCGTCGAGAACTTCTCCAAGATCGCCAGGCCTCTGACTAACCTGTTGCATAAGGGCGTCAAGTTCCAATAGACAGAAAAATGTAAGGAAAGTTTCCAGGCACTCAAAGACAAGTTCACGTCTGCCCCAGTGCTAGCTCCACCTGATACTAAGAAGGACTTCATCATTTACTGCGATGCTTCCCGTCAAGGATTAGGCTGTGTCCTAATGCAAGACCGCAAAGTGATTGCTTATGCCTCTCGGCAATTGCGCCCTCACGAAGAGAACTACCCAGTTCACGACCTCGAGCTTGCTGCTGTCATTCATGCACTGAAGCAGTGGCGACATTACGTTCTTGGTAATCGTTGCGAGATCTTCACCGACCACCAAAGTCTGAAGTATCTGTTTACTCAGCCAGACCTGAACCTCCATCAGCAGAGATGGATGGAGATTGTTGCAGACTTTGACTTGGGTATTTCCTATACACCAGGCAAGGCTAATGTAATGGTTGATGACTTGAGCCGCAAGTCTTACTGCAACCACCTCCAGGTTCACAAAGTTTAGCCCTCGCTTGTTGAAGAATTCAGAAAGTTGAACCTCCATATTGTTCCTCCGGGTGCACTCTCTCCCCCTCCTACGGAGTTTCGCAAGATGAACCTCCGTGTTGTTGCCAAGGGTTCCCTCAATACCCTAGCTGTCGAACCAGATCTCTTGGACTCCATCAAGGGACTTCAGGGATATGACTCTCAAGTTGAGAGGATTAAATGTTATCTCGCAGAAGGAAAGCCCTCATTCTTCACTGTTGATGACCCTGGCACTTTGTACTTCAAAGGCCGCCTAGTGGTGCCATGTAAGGAGAAAAACCTGGATATGACACCGGAGGTTATGAAAGAAGCTCATGACACGCCTTTGTCTATTCATCCCGGTAGCACCAAGATGTACCAAGACATTCGTCAGAGATTCTGGTGGTCTAATATGAAGCAAGACATTGCTCGTTATGTTGCCGAGTGTGACGTTTGCCGTCGTATCAAACAGAACATCAAAGGCCCGCTGGAACTCTACGACCTATCTCTATTCCTGAATGGAAATGGGACCATGTCGAGATGGACTTCGTCACTGGATTTCCCAAATCGCAGAAAGGTAATGATGCAATTCTTGTCGTCATTGACCGGCTTTCTAAGGTTGCACATTTTCTGGCAGTCAAAGAAACGATCACTGCTAGTCAGCTGGCAACGCTCTATATGTCCAGGATTGTTTCACTCCATGGTATTCCATTGGTTATCAGCTCAGACCGTGGCAGCTTATTCACTTCAAGATTCTGGGCAAGTTTCCAAGAAGCTATGGGAACTCATCTGTCATTCAGTACTGCGTTTCATCCTCAGTCGCAAGGGCAAGTTGAACGTGTCAACCAAGTTCTCGAAGACATGCTTCGAGCTTGTGTTATTTCCTTCGGCAAGAAATGGGAGGAATCTCTCCCGTATGCTGAGTTCTCTTATAATAATAACTATCAGGCTAGTCTGAAGATGGCCCCCTTCGAAGTGTTATATGGACGAAAGTGTCGAACCCCTCTGAACTGGTCAGAAACTGGGGACCATCCACTCTTTGGTCCGGATATTATCCAACATGCGGAAGAACAAGTCCGCATTATTCGCGAGAATCTCAAGACTGCTCAGTCGCGTCAGAAGAGTCAGTATGACCGTAAACATAAAGACATGGTCTATCAACCTGGCGAAAAGGCATATCTTCGAGTTACACCAATGAAGGGTGCTCACCGCTTCGGGATCAAGGGCAAGCTAGCTCCTCGCTATATTGGCCCATTCACTATTCTGGAAAGGCGTGGAAAAGTGGCATATCAACTGGAGCTTCTGCCGAATCTTTCTCGGGTTCACGATGTGTTCCACGTGTCACAGCTCCGCCGATGCTTCAAGGACCCAATCCGAGCAGTGGATCATGAAGTGCTCGAATTGCAACATGACCTCTCCTATAAAGAGCATCCGGTACGCATTCTCGACCGAGCTGAACGCCGCACACGTCAGAAGGCGATCAAGTTCCTCAAAGTCCAGTGGTCGCACCATTCTGAAGATGAAGGCACTTGGGAACGCGAGGATCGCCTGCGTGATGAATACCCCGCGTTGTTTCCTTCTACCTCCTAAATCTCGGGACGAGATTTCTTGTAGTGGAGGAGATTTGTAACGCCCAGATAATTATGCTACAGTGAACCTATGCTAATGATGCCATGTCACCTTCGTTACTGTTGCTAATCTCTCGATAGTTCAAAACTGATTAAAAATTCAAATTCAAAATATGGCATACAACAAAAAGTTTTCAAACATTAGAACAAAAATGTTCGGTTAGTGCCAAATAATATGTAGGTAATTGTTGTGAAGGAAACTCATTTTTAGAAAATGCTAAAAGGCTCTAAAATAAATAGAACAGAAAAAAGAAAAAGAAAGGCTAAAAGAAAATAAAAGAGAAAGCAACCCCCCCCCCACTGGGTTCCGGCCCAGCAGGCCACCGGCCCAATTGGGCAAACGCCCAACCGGCCAAGCCCACCCCCACTCCTCCTTATCCCCTCACCCCCACAAACCCTAACCCAACCACCCACTTCCCCCACTCCCTCGTTCCCTCCCCCTCCCGATCCAATCTGGATCGGGGGAACGACTCCGCCGCCCGGAACGAACCACGCCGCCGCCTGGACCTTGCCGGATTCGTCGCCTCGCATCCCCGTCCTCCTCCTCGCCGGCCTGCACCTCGTCACCGTCGTCGCCGTCGTCTCCATCTCCTCCCGGCGCCCCACTGCCATGATCCCTGCACCCGCGGTGAGGATCGGTCTCCACCTCCCCTCTCTCCCGCGCCTCACGCTCGCTCCGGCCACCGCCTTGCCACGCTGCTCGGAGCCGCCCGAGCCCTGCGCCGTACTACGCGTCCTCCCCTCTCCCTCGCGCGGCACTGCCTCTGCCGCTTCCCCTGCTGCGGCTCGCCGCCGCCCGCGCTCACCCGCATCGCTCGCCATGGCCGCGCCCTGGCTCGTCGGTGCGCGCCCGCTACCCTGCGCCCCTGCCCGGCACCAGCTCCGCCCGCCACTGCTGGTGCCCCGACCGACTATGTTGTTGACGACCCCTACTTGCCAGAGCAACCAGGCAAGCCCCCCCCCTTGATCACCAGATATTGCCTATTCTTCTCTCTACTGCTTGCATTAGAGTAGTGTAGCATGTTACTGCTTTCTGTTTATCCTATCCTGATGCATAGCATGTCCTTGCTACTACTATTGTTACCTTTACCTGCAATCCTAAATGCTTAGTATAGGATGCTAGTATTCCATCAGTGGCCCTACATTCTTGTCCGTCTGCTATGCTATACTATCGGGCCGTGATCACTCGGGAGGTGATCACGGGTATATACTATATACTTTATACATGATACATGTGGTGACTAAAGTCGGGTCGGCTCGTGGAGTACCCGCGAGTGATTCACGGATTGGGGGCTGAAAGGACATACTTTCCCGACGGCCCTCTGTGTGGATCTTTGTGGCGGAGCGACAGGGCAGGTTGAGACCACCTAGGAGAGAGGTGGGCCTGGCCCTGGTCGGTGTCCGCGGTTATTTCATAATAACACGATTATCGAGGTCTTGGTATTTGATCTGAGTTGGGTCGTTGACCTTATACGCACTAACCGCCACGTGGGACAAGATATGGGCAACCCGCGTCGTGGTATCAGTCGAAGCTCTTTTTGACGTCAGCGACTGAGCAGTGCGCGCCGCATTGGACCGTAAGCTCGCGCTTGTATTAAGGGGGCTAGGTCTGCTTCCGGCCACGTACGCAACGTGCATGCGTGCAATGGGCGATGGGCCCAGACCCCTGGGCGCATAGGATTTAGACCGGCGTGCTGACCTCTCTGTTGAGCCTAGGTAGGGCTGCGACGTGTTGATCTCCCGAGGCCGGACATGACCCAGGAAAGTGTGCCCGGCCAGAGGGATCGAGCGTGTCGGGTAATGTGGTGCACCCCTGCAGCGAAGTTGATCTATTCGAATAGTCGTGTCCACGGTAATAGCGACCCGGAGTTGTACCTTGACCTTATGACAACTAGAACCGGATACTTAATAAAACACACCCTTTCAAGTGCCAGATACAACCCAGTGATCACTCTCTAACAGGGCAACGAGGAGAGGATCGCCGGGTAGGATTATGCTATGCGATGATACTTGGTTAACTTACCATCTACTCTCTTCTACATGCTGCAAGATGGAGGTGGCCAGTAGCGTAGTCTTCGACAGGATTAGCTATCCCCCTCTTATTCTGGCATTCTGCAGTTCAGTCCACCGATATGGCCCTTTACACATATACCCATGCATATGTAGTGTAGCTCCTTGCTTGCGAGTACTTTGGATGAGTACTCACGGTTGCTTTTCTCCATCTTTTCCCCCTTTCCCCTCTACCTGGTTGTCGCAACCAGATGCTGGAGCCCAGGATCCAGACGCCACCGTTGACGACGACTCCTACTACACCAGAGGTGCCTACTACTACGTGCAGGCCGTAGACGACGACCCGGAGTAGTTTAGGAGGATCCCAGGCACGAGGCCTGCGCCTCTTTCGATATGTATCCCAGTTTGTGCTAGCCTTCTTAAGGAAAACTTGTTTAACTTATGTCTGTACTCAGATATTGTTGCTTCTGCTGACTCGTCTATGATCGAGCACTTGTATTCGAGCCCTCGAGGCCCCTGGCTTGTATTATGATGCTTGTATGACTTATTTATGTTTTAGAGTTGTGTTGTGATATCTTCCCGTGAATCCCTGATCTCGATCGTACACGTTTGCGTGCATGATTAGTGTACGATTGAATCGGGGATGTCACAGTATGCTATCTTTTGATAATGGGGGTACCGGGATTTGAATGGTGTGAGGACAGTGGATACATAGTATACTGGCTTCTGGAGCGGGAGTTTGTGTCCGTCCTGTTCTCGTTCAACGACGAGCACGGCGCTCACCATCTGATGTATTGCCGATATGTATAGTAACATGGGTTCGCCGACGTTCGGCGCGGCCAGGATTGGGTTGCTCGCTAGAGGGGTTTTTATTTCTTCCAGTCCGGCTGTTGCCGCGTCCGTCCACTCGAAGTGATCGGTGCGCTGTAGAAGGCGATAGAGTGGCAGTGCCTTTTCTCCCAATCTGGAGATAAAGCTGCTTAAAGCTGCCATGCAACCAGCGAGTTTTTGGACTTGTTTAAGGTCCGTTGGCGTAGCCAATTGTGAGAGAGCTCGGATTTTGGCTGGATTTGCTTCAATTCCTCTATTGGAAACGATGAAGCCCAGCAGTTTTCCAGCGGGGACACCGAAAATGCACTTTTCCGGATTGAGCTTAATGTCATATGCACGGAGGTTGTCGAATGTGAGACGTAAATTGTCTATTAGTGTTTCGACGTGCCTGGTTATGATTACGACGCCGTCCACATAAGCTTCAACTGTCTTGCCGATCTGTTTCTCCAGGTAACGTAGGTGGCGCCGGCGTTCTTGAGCCCGAAGGGCATGGTGCTGAAGCAGAATGACCCATATGGGGTATGAATGTTGTTGCGACTTGATCAGATTCTTTCATTTTAATTTGATGGTATCCGGAATATGTGTCGAGGAAACACAATGAGTCATGTCCTGCGGTGGCATCAATGATCTGGTCAATGCGGGGGAGGGGGAAGGGATCCTTAGGGCAGGCCTTATTGAGATCTTTAAAATCGACGCATAGGCGCCGGGATTTATCCTTTTTGGGCACCATCACCAGGTTTGCCAGCCAGTCCGGGTGCTTTATTTCTCTAATGAATCCGGCCTCGATTAGCTTGGCTAGCTCTTCTCCCATAGCTTGACGTTTGGGTTCGGAAAAGCACCGCAACATCTGCTTGACCGGTTTGTATCCCTTTAATATATTGAGGCTATGTTCGGCCAGCTTGTGTGGGATTCCTGGCATATCAGAAGGGTGCCAGGCGAATATATCCCAGTTTTCACGAAGGAATTCTCGTAGTGCGGCGTCGACCGTTGGGTCTAGTTGTGCCCCAATAGATGTTGTCTTCTTGGGGTCCGTTGAGTGGACCTGGAATTTGACTATTTCTTCTGCCGGTTTGAAGGAGGTGGATTTGGGTCGCTTGTCTAGGATCACATCGTCCCTATCCACAGTGGAGCGCAGTGCGGTTAATTCTTCGGCCGCGAGGGCTTTAGATAATGCCTCGAGGGATGCGGTTTTGTTTTCGGCGCGGAGTGCTATGTCCGGATCACTGACAAGAGTGATTATGCCGTTGGGCCCGGGCATCTTGAGCTTCATGTACCCGTAATGAGGTATAGCTTGGAAGCATGTAAAAGCATCTCGCCCCAACAGAGCGTGATATCCGTTGTTGAAAGGGGCCACTTGGAAGATTATCTCTTCAGACCGGTAATTCTCCGGCATGCCGAATACCACGTCAAGTGTTATTTTTCCCGCACACCGCGCCTCCTGACTGGGAATGATTCCTCGGAAGGTCGTGCTGCTTTGCTCGATGCGGCTCCTGTCTATTTCCATTTTTTGGAGTGTATCCTCATAGATGAGGTTTAGTCCGCTGCCTCCATCCATGAGGACATTGGTGAATCGAAAGCCATCCACGATTGGACTGAGGACTAATGCGGCTAGTGCTCGGACTGTCCTATATTTTGGTTCGTCACCGACATTAAAGGTTATAGCCGTGTCATTCCAAGGGTTTATTGCGGCGATTTGGCAGACTTCAGCGAGGTCGCGGAGCGCCCTTTTGCGCTTATTGTTTGAAGCAAATGTCTCGAAGACCGTCAATACTCTGGGGTCGTCGTCTTCGGGAGGGTGTTGCTCTGGGGCGTTTTTGGTGAGGATATCCTCACCGCTCTTGGATACCTGCCGGAGTATCTAGCATGCTCTAAGGCTGTGGGTTGATATGGTATCCAGTGTAGTGTGTATTTTGCATGGTCCATCGAGCCATCCCTCCAGAACGGTTCTGTGCCGTGTAATGGATTTATATTTCTTGGCTATTGGACCGGGCGTGCCGCGAGGGTGCGCCCTTTTCGCCTGAATGAGAGGTTGAGTTCTGATGACCCACAAGTATAGGGGATCTATCATAGTCCTTTCGATAAGTAAGAGTGTCAAACCCAACGAGGTGCAGAAGGAAATGACAAGCGGTTTTCAGCAAGGTATTCTCTGCAAGCACTAAAATTATCGGTAACAGATAGTTTTGTGATAAGGTAATTTGTAACGGGTAGCAAGTAACAAGAGTAAATAAAGTGCAGCAAGATGGCCCAATCCTTTTTGTAACAAAGAACAAGCCTCGACAAACTCTTATATGAAGGAAAACGCTCCCGAGGACACATGGGAATTACTGTCAAGCAAGTTTTCATCACGCTCATATGATTCGCGTTCGGTACTTTGATAATTTGATATGTGGGTGGACCGGTGCTTGGGCGCTGTCCTTACTTGGACAAGCATCCCACTTATGATTAACTCCTATTGCAAGCATCCGCAACTACAAAAGAAGTATTAGGGTAAACCTAACCATAGCATGAAACATATGGATCCAAATCAGCCCCTTACGAAGCAACGCATAAACTAGGGTTTAAGCTTCTGTCACTCTAGCAACCCATCATCTACTTATTACTTCCCAATGCCTTCCTCTAGGCCCAAACAATGGTGAAGTGTCATGTAGTCGACATTCACATGACACCACTAGAGGAGAGACAACATACATCTCATCAAAATATCGAACGAATACCAAATTCACATGACTACTTATAGCAAGACTTCTCCCATGTCCGCAGGAACAAAAGTAACTACTCACAAAGCATATTCATGTTCATAATTAGAGGGGTATTAATATGAATAATGGATCTGAACATATGATCTTCCTCCAAGTAAACCAACTAGCATCAACTACAAGGAGTAATCAACACTACTAGCAACCTACAGGTACCAATCTGAGGTTTTGATACAAAGATTGGATACAAGAGATGAACTAGGGCTTGAGAGGAATGGTGTTGGTGAAGATGTTGATGAAGATTGCCCCCCTCCCGATGAGAGGATCATTGGTGATGACGATGATGATGATTTCCCCTCCCGAAGGGAAGTTTCCCCGGCAGAACAGCTCCGCCGGAGCCCTAGATTGGTTTGCCAAGGTTCCGCCTCGTGGCGGCGGTGTTTTGTCCCGAAATCTTGCTTATGATTTTTTCCAGGGTAGAAGACACCATATAGCCAAAGATGGGCACCGGAGGCCTGCTAGGGGGCCCATGAGGCAGGGGGTAGGGCGCGCCCCCACCCTCGTGGATGGTGGGTGGCCCCCCTCTGGTGCTTTCTTAGCTCAGTATATTTTATTAATTCCAAAAATGACTTTCGTGGAGTTTCAGGACTTTTGGAGTTGTGCAGAATAGGTCACTAATATTTGCTCCTTTTCCAGCCCAGAATTCCAGCTGTCGGCATTCTCCCTCTTCATGTAAACCTTGTAAAATAAGAGAGAAAAGGCATAAGTAATGTGACATAATGTGTAATAACAGCCCATAATGCAATAAATATCGATATAAAAGCATGATGCAAAATGGACGTATCAACTCCCCCAAGCTTAGACCTTGCTTGTCCTCAAGCGAAAGCCGATAACGATAAATATGTCCACATGTTTAGAGATAGAGGTGTCGATAAAATAAAATACGGACATAAGGGCATCATGATCATTCTTATAACAGCAACATATGCATATAATGTCATATGGTTTCTTATGATAAAGTAACAATCTATTCACAATGTCAAGTATGAATCAGAAACTTTATTGAAAACTAACAAACTATAATCTCAGTCATTGAAGCAATTGCAATTTATCATAACATCGGAAAGAGTCAATGTAAGAGCTTTTCAGCAAGTCCACATACTCAACTATCATGTAGTCTTCACAATTGCTAACACTCGCGCAATACTTATGGGTATGGAATTTTAATCGGACACAGAGAAAGATAGGGGCTTATAGTTTCGCCTCCCAACCTTTTACCTAAAGGGTAATGTCAACAATAATAGTTCATGATGACTTACATCCAATTGGATATATATATATATATATATATAAGGATCTTTCCAACATAATGTGCTTGCCAAAGGATAAAATGTAAAAAGGAAAGGTGAAGATCACCATGACTCTTGCAAGAGGTATAAGACAAGAAATAAAAGATAGGCCCTTCCCAGAGGGAAGCAGAGGTTGTCATGTGCTTTTATAGTTGGATGCACAAAAATCTTGATGCGAAAGAACGTCACTTTACATTGCCACTTGTGATATGGACCTTCCACATCACAAGATCGTATAAAGCTTATTTTCTCCACACTAATAAGTCATACATATTTAGAGAGCAATTTTTATTGCATGCAACGATGACAACTTACTTGAAGGATCTTACTCAATCCATAGGTAGGTATGGTGGACTCTCATGGCAAAACTGGGTTTAAGGGTATTTGGAAGCACAAGTAGTATCTCTACTTGGTGCAAGGAATTGGCTAGCATGAGGGAAAATGGCAAGCTCAACATGTTGGATGATCCATGACAATATACTTTATTTTGGATATAAGAAAACATAACCCATTACGTTTTCTTCCTTGTCCAACATCATCTCTTTAGCATGTCATATTTTAATGAGTGCTCACAATCATAAAAGATGTCCAAGATAGTATATTTATATGTGAGAACCTCTCTTTCTTTATTACTTCCTATTAATTGCAACGATGACCAAAACTTTGTTTGTTAACTCTCAACAACTTTTATTCATCATACTCTTTATATGTGAAGTCATTACTCTCCATAAGACCAATATGATCTTTTTATTTCTTTCTTTTTCTTTTATTCACTCAAGATCATAGCAAGATAATCAAGCCCTTGACTCAACACTAATCTTTATTATATAGCTCACAGACTCGATTACATAGAGGGATCATAAAGCAAAACTCAAAACTAGATCATACTAAAACTTTATTCTACTATATCAAGATATAACCAAAAGGATCGAACTAAGAAAAACGGTAAAGATAGGAGTGTGATGGTGATAAGATACCGCGGCACCTCCCCCAAGCTTGGCAGTTGCCAAGGGGAGTGCCCATACCCATGTGATTATATCTCCTTTGCTAGTGAAGAAGATGGTGGTGATGATGGATAATCGCACATCGAGCGTAGGAGATCCTCCAACTTGCGGATAATGCCCTTGAGTGCGACGATATGCTACTTCAACAAAATATTTTCACGTGTGAGATACTTGTTTTGTATACGAGCTAACTCAATCATCTTGAAAGCTTCAATCTCAGTTGGGGTAAGAAGATTGTGATGAGGTGGAAGGATGTCTTCTTCTTCTGCTGCCGGAGCTTGATCCTCCATGGCCTTCTTGATCCCATCATCCTTGTTGATCTCCCCGGGTTCTTCTCTCTTCAGCTCTATCTTCACTAGCCAAGCATCATTGCCCTGATTGTTGGAGGAGGGGGACGACATGACGCCTGGCCTTGACGACTCTGACAGAAAACAGCCCGAAACGAAAATAGAGGATATTTGCGTGATGCGAGAGTCAAAAGCTTAGGGAGAATATATAATGAATTTTTATCGACCAAAAGAAGTATCGGGCAAGAAAACTGAGCCCGGAGAGCACACGAGGAGCCCACGAGGCTGGCGGGCGCACCCAAGGGGGTAGGGCGCGCCCTCCACCCTCGTGGAAGCCTCGTGTCCTTCCCGGACTACTTCTTATTTTCCTATTTTCTTAAATATTCCAAAACGGAGAAAAATTGCCATTAGAATTGTTTTGGAGTCGGTTTACTTATCGTACCACGTACCTATTTCTTTTCGGAGTCTGAAACGTTTTGGAAAGTGTCCTTTATGTATTCCTCCGGGGTTACGGTTTTGATAACATTGGTTTCAACATTTATGGGATTACCTGAGATATAATGTTTGATTCTTTGACCGTTCACCACCTTCGGGTTTGTGCCTTCAAATTTGTTGATTTTTATGGCACCGGAACGATAGACCTCCTTGATAACGTAAGGACCTTCCCATTTAGAGAGAAGTTTTCCTGCAAAAAATCTTAAACGAGAGTTGAATAGCAACACATAATCACCTACATTAAACTCATGCTTTTGTATCCTTTTGTCATGCCATCTTTTAACCTTTTCATTAAACAATTTAGCATTCTCATAGGCTTGGGTTCTCCATTCATCAAGTGAGCTTATGTCAAATAGCCTCTTCTCACTGTCAAGTTTGAAATCATAATTGAGCTCTTTAATGGCCCAATATGCCTTATGTTCTAGTTCGAGAGGTAAGTGACATGCTTTTCCGTAAACCATCTTATACGGAGACATACCCATAGGATTTTTATATGCAGTTCTATAGGCCCATAATGCATCATCAAGTTTCTTGGACCAATTCTTTCTAGATCTATGAACAGTCTTTTGCAAGATTAATTTAAGCTCTCTATTGCTCAATTCTACTTGACCACTAGACTGTGCGTGATATGGAGATGCAATTCTACGATTAACGTCATACTTAGCAACCATTTTACGAAAAACACCATGAATAAAATGTGAACCACCATCAGTCATTAAGTATCTAGGGACTCCAAACCTCGGAAAAATAACTTCTTTAAGCATCTTAATAGAGGTGTTATGATTAGCACTACTAGTTGGAATAGCTTCTACCCACTTAGTAACGTAATCAACAGCAACTAAGATATGTGTATAGCCATTAGAGGAAGGAAACGGTCCCATATAATCAAAGCCCCAAACATCAAATGGTTCAATAACAAGTGAATAATTCATAGGAATTTCTTGACGTTTGCTAATATTACCAATTCTTTGACATTCATCACAAGACAAGACAAACTTACGGGCATCTTTGAAGAGAGTAGGCCAATAAAAACCGGATTGCAATACCTTATGTGCAGTTCTATCTCCAGCGTGGTGTCCTCCATAAGCCTCGGAGTGACACTTGGGTAGGATCTGTTCATGTTCATGCTCAGGTATACAATGCCTAATAACACCATCTACTCCTTCTTTATAAAGATGTGGGTCATCCCAGAAGTAATGTCTTAAATCATAGAAAAACTTTTTCTATTGCTGGTATGTGAAACTAGGTGGTATAAATTTAGCAACCATGTAATTAGCATAATCAGCATACCAGGGAGCAGTACGAGAAGCATTTATGATAGCTAATTGTTCATCAGGAAAGCTATCATCAATAGGTAGTGGGTCAT
Source organism: Aegilops tauschii subsp. strangulata (assembly GCF_002575655.3). NCBI lineage: Eukaryota > Viridiplantae > Streptophyta > Magnoliopsida > Poales > Poaceae > Aegilops > Aegilops tauschii. The sequence continues at coordinate 524,594,559 of NC_053041.3, forward strand.
CAAGAACATTCTCTAACCTAGACAAGTTGTCTGCAATGGGGTTCTGAGCTCCCTTTCTATCAATAATATGCAAATCAAATTCTTGTAGTAGGAGAACCCATCTAATTAGTCTAGGTTTAGCATCTTTCTTTTCCATCAGATATTTAATAGTAGCATGATCAGTGTGGATAGTTACTTTAGAATCAACAATATAAGGTCTAAACTTATCACAAGCAAATACAACTGCTAAGAATTCTTTTTCACTAGTAGCATAATTTCTCTGGGCACTATCTAGAGTTTTACTAGCATACTGGATAACATTTAGCTTCTTATCAACTCTTTGTCCTAGAAAAGCACCTACAACATAATCGCTAGCATCACACATAATTTCGAAGGGTAAATTCCAATCAGGTGGCTGAATGATAGGTGCAGAAATCAAAGCTTTCTTAAGTATTTCAAATGCTTCTACACAATCATCATCAAAGACAAAGGGTATATCTTTTTGTAATAGATTAGTCAGAGGCCGAGAAATTTTTGAGAAGTCCTTAATGAACCTCCTATAAAAACCGGCATGACCAAGGAAACTTCTTATACCTTTGATGTCCTTAGGACATGGCATCTTTTCAATAGCATCAACTTTAGCTTTATCAACTTCAATACCTCTTTCAGAAATTTTATGCCCCAAGACAATACCTTCATTAACCATAAAGTGGCATTTCTCCCAATTCAAGACAAGATTAGTTTTTTCACATCTCTGCAAAACTCGATCAAGGTTGCTCAAGCAGTCATCAAAAGAGGATCCATAAACAGAGAAATCATCCATGAAAACCTCACAAATCTTTTCACAAAAGTCAGAGAATATAGCCATCATGCATCTTTGAAAGGTAGCAGGTGCATTACATAAACCAAAAGGCATACGTCTATAAGCAAAAGTACCGAAAGGGCAAGTAAAAGTGGTCTTTTCTTGATCCTCAGCTGACACAGGTATTTGAGAGAAACCAGGGTAACCATCTAGAAAGCAAAAATGTGTATGTTTGGATAATCTTTCTAGCATTTGATCAATAAAAGGCAAAGGGTAATGATCTTTTTTAGTAGCTTTATTTAATTTGCGGAAATCAATTACCATCCTATAACCTGTAATAATTCTTTGCGGGATCAATTCATCTTTATCATTAGGAACGACAGTAATACCTCCCTTCTTAGGGACACAATGGACAGGACTTGCCCACTGACTATCAGCAACGGGATAAATTATACCTGCCTCAAGGAGCTTTAAAATTTCCTTTCTTACCACTTCTTTCATCTTAGGATTTAGCCGTCGTTGGTGATCAATAACTGGTTTGGCGTCTTTCTCCAAATTTATTTTGTGTTGACATAGAGTGGGACTAATGCCCCTAAGATCATCAAGACTATATCCAATAGCAGCACGGTGCTTCTTCGGAGTTTTCAGTAATCTCTCTTCCTCCTTCTCTGAAAGGTTAGCACTAATAATAACAGGATATATCTTCTTTTCATCAAGATAAGCATATTTAAGAGTATCAGGTAATGGTTTAAGCTCAAACACGGGATCACCCTTGGGTGGAGGAGGATCCCCTAGGATTTCAACAGGCAAGTTGTGTTTCAGAATGGGTCCCTGTTTAAAGAATACTTCATCTATTTCCCTTCTTTCATTCATAAACATATCATTTTCATGGTCAAGCAGATATTGTTCTAAAGGGTCATTAGGAGGCATGGCAATAGAAGCAAGACCAATAATTTCATCCTTATTAGGCAATTCCTCATCACGGGGTTGTCTACGAAATTTAGCAAATTTAAATTCATGACACATATCTCCCAAACCAATAGTAACAATATCCTTTTCGCAGTCTATCCTAGCATTAACAGTGTTCAAGAAGGGTCTACCAAATATAATGGGACAAAAGCTATCTTGTGGGGAACCAAGAACAAGAAAATCAGCAGGATATTTAACCTTCCCACACAAGACTTCAACATCTCTAACAATCCCAATCGGTGATATAGTATCTCTATTGGCAAGCTTAATTGTAACATCAATACCTTCTAACTCAGCGGGTGCAATATCATGCATAATTTCTTCGTATAAAGAATGAGGTATTGCACTAGCACTAGCACCCATATCATATAAGCCATGATAACAATGATCTCCTATTTTAACAGAAATAACAGGCATGCCTACAACAGGTCTATGTTTATCTTTAGCACCAGGTTTAGCAATTCTAGCAGTTTCCTCACAGAAATAAATAACATGCCCATCAATATTATCAGCCAAGAGATCTTTAACCATAGCAATATTAGGTTCAACTTTAACTTGCTCAGGGGGTTTGTGTGTCCTAATATTACTTTTGTTGACTACAGTTGAAGCTTTAGCATGATCCTTTATTCTAACAGGGAAAGGTGGTTTCTCAACATAAGCAGTAGGAACAATAGGATTATTATAAGTGATAGTCTTTACTTCAACTTTAATAGGTGCAACTACTTTTACTTCAATGGGAGGATTATATTTAAACCACTTCTCCTTAGGGAGATCAACATGAGTAGCAAATCATTCACAGAGAGAAGCTACTATCTCAGAGTCAAGTCCATATTTAGTGCTAAATTCACGGAAAGCATCGGTATCCATAAAAGATTTAACACAATCAAACTTAGGTGTTATACCTGACTCCTTACCTTCGTCGAGGTCCCAATCTTCAGAGTTGCGTTTAATTCTTTCCAATAAATCCCATTTGAATTCAATAGTCTTCATCATAAAAGAGCCAGTACAAGAAGTATCGGGCATGGAGCGATTATTGAGAGAAAGCCGAGCATAAATTTTTTGAATAATCATTTATCTTGAGAGCTCATGATTGGGGCATGAATATAACATTGACTTAAGCCTCCCCCAAGCTTGAGCGATGCTTTCTCCCTCGCGAGGCCAAAAATTATATATATAATTACGATCACGATGAACAAGATGCATAGGATAAAACTTCTGATGAAATTCCAACTCCAATCGGTTGTAGTTCCATGATCCCATATCATCACATAGCCTATACCATGTCAATGCATATCTCTTCAAAGATAAAGGGAAGACCTTCTTCTTGATAACATCATCGGGCATACCTGCAAGCTTAAATAATCCACAGACTTCATCCACATAGATTAGGTGTAAATCAGGATGCAATGTTCCATCTCCTGTAAAAGGATTAGCTAGCAGTTTCTCTACCATACCTGAAGGAATTTCAAAGTAAACATTTTCAGTAGGTTCAGCAGGTGGAGGAGCAACTATTTGCTCTACTAGTCGGGGTGAAGATACCCCGAACAAGCCCCTCAAAGGACTACTTTCCATAGTGACAAGTGACAGTAAATTTCAGCACACTATATAAATTTTTCCTTACCAAAGGCGCTTCACTCCCCAGCAACGGCGCCAGAAAATGGTCTTGATGACCCACAAGTATAGGGGATCTATAGTAGTCCTTTCGATAAGTAAGAGTGTCGAACCCAACGAGGAGCAGCAGGAAATGACAAGCGGTGTTCAGCAAGGTATTCTCTGCAAGCACTGAAATTATCGGTAACAGATAGTTTTGTGATAAGGTAATTTGTAATGGGTAGCAAGTAACAAGAGTAAATAAAGTGCAGCAAGATGGCCCAATCCTTTTTGTAACAAAGGACAAGCCTTGACAAACTCTTATATGAAGGAAAACGCTCCCGAGGACACATGGGAATTACCGTCAAGCTAGTTTTCATCACGCTCATATGAGTCGCGTTTGGTACTTTGATAACTTGATATGTGGGTGGACCGGTGCTTGGGCGTTGTCCCTACTTGGACAAGCATCCCACTTATTATTAACTCCTATTGCAAGCATCCGCAACTACAAAAGAAGTATTAAGGTAAACCTAACCATAACATGAAACATATGGATCCAAATCAGCCCCTTACGAAGCAACGCATAAACTAGGGTTTAAGCTTCTGTCACTCTAGCAACCCATCATCTACTTATTACTTCCCAATGCCTTCCTCTAGGCCCAAACAATGGTGAAGTGTCATGTAGTCGACGTTCACATGGCACCACTAGAGGAGAGACAACATACATCTCATCAAAATATCAAACGAATACCAAATTCACATGACTACTTATAGCAAGACTTCTCCCATGTCCTCAGGAACAAAAGTAACTACTCACAAAGCATATTCATGTTCATAATCAGAGGGGTTTTAATATGCATAATGGATCTGAACATATGATCTTCCACCAAGTAAACCAACTAGCATCAACTACAAGGAGTAATCAACACTACTAGCAACCTACATACCAATCTGAGGTTTTGATACAAAGATTGGATACAAGAGATGAACTCGGGTTTGACAGGAGATGGTGCTGGTGAAGATGTTGATGAAGATTGACCCCCTCCCGATGAGAGGATCGTTGGTGATGACGATGATGATGATTTCCCCCTCCCGGAGGGAAGTTTCCCCGGCAGAACAGCTCCGCCGAAGCCCTAGATTGGTTCTGCCAAGGTTCCGCCTCGTGGCGGCGGTGTTTTGTCCCGAAAGCTTGCTTATGATTTTTTCCAGGGTAGAAAACACCATATAGCCAAAGATGGGCACCGGAGGCCTGCCAGGGGGCCCACGAGGCAGGGGGCGCGCCCAGGGGGTAGTGCGCGCCTCCCACCCTCGTGGATGGTGGGTGGCCCCCCTCTGGTGCTTTCTTTGCTCAGTATATTTTATTAATTCCAAAAATGACTTCCGTGGAGTTTCAGGACTTTTGGAGTTGTGCAGAATAGGTCTCTAATATTTGCTCCTTTCCAGCCTAGAATTCCAGCTGCCAGCATTCTCCCTATTCATGTAAACCTTGTAAAATAAGAGAGAAAAGGCATAAGTAATGTGACATAATGTGTAATAACAGCCCATAATGCAATAAATATCGATATAAAAGCATGATGCAAAATGGACGTATCAAGTCGGGACTGACGACTTCCAGCGAGCTGCCTGAGCTTTCCAGGCGCTTTCCATGGCGCTGTACTTCTGTATGATAGTTGCCAAGTCAGCGAAGTGTAGTATGCGGTGGCGATTGATGGCGTTGAGGATTCCTTCTTCGTGCAATTGTTGCAGAACGCTGATATCGCGTCCTCGTCACGGCAATCTTTAACCTTGTCCTTGACAAGGAGGAATCTGGCCCAGAAGTGGTGGACCGTTTCCTGAGACTGATATTGTATGCTCATGAGAGCGCTGATGTCTGGGTGGGTGGGTGGCTTTAAATCCGGACCCTGACCCAATTGATGATCTGGAATCTGAAGATCCTCCAGACTTAACAGTCCAGGCTCCGGAGTGTCTACTGATTGCTTAGGCCCGCCGTCTGATTCTATGTTCGGAAGGCAGGTCGCATCTTCTCGCCGGTGGGTATCCGGCTCTTCAGGGTCGGAGATCCGAACATAATCCGTTCTCGGTATAGAGGAGGGGTCGTCGACTTGCTCCACGACTACCGCTATCTGGTGGGTGATCAGTGGAGATTTGATTTCTCTCTGATCGGGTTTAAGCCCAATCCAATCGCAATCTGTGGCGATCCCCAGGGGCGGCGATGCGATCGAGGAGCTCGTTCAAAGACGAAAACTCCGCCGGATCCATCTGCTTGGTGAGTTCAGATTCAATACGGGGAGGATTTTCGATGACCCGAGAGGTCATCGTCGGCTTAACGGCCGAACGGGCGGTCATGGTAAAGCCGCCCAGCCGGAGGGTTTGGCCTGGGGCCAGTACTCCTCCAGAGGTGATGTTGTCTTTGAGAACAAGGCGAGTCATCGATCCTGTTGTCGACGTCACAGTGGAACTCTCAATGAAAGCACCAATGTCGGTGTCAAAACCAGCGAATCTCGGGTAGGGGGTCCCGAACTGTGCGTCTGAGGTTGATGGTAACAGGAGACGGGGGACACAATGTTTACCCAGGTTCGGGCCCTCTCTATCGAGGTAATACCCTACTTCCTGCTTGATTGATCTTGATGAATATGAGTATTACAAGAGTTGATCTACCACGAGATCGTAATGGTTAAACCCTAAAAGTCTAGCCTGTATGACTACGATAATGAGTCTCCCCCTCCGGACTAAGTCCTCCGGTTTATATAGATACCGGGAGGATCTAGGGTTACAAAAGGTCGGTTACAGAGAAAGGAATCTACATATTTGATCGCCAAGCTTGCCTTCCACGCCAAGGAAAGTCCCATTCGGACACGGGTAGAGACTTCAGTCTTCGTATCTTCACAGCCCATCAGTCCGGCCCATGGCTAACAGGCCGGACGCCCGAGGACCCCTTAGTCCAGGACTCCCTCAAGTAGTACTTTCGACATACACCACATGTTGCCTCCAGTTGAATCTACTTCACGTTCATTTCATCCACTGTTATATATAATAACTAATCATGGTCATAAAATCATATGATGAAAGTACTGTATATAAAATCACAACGAAAATAAGGTATATTTTTAAAAATACAAAAAAAATTAGTAGCAGCACTTTTCAAAATAAACGCTACTGCTACTTACTAGTAGCAATAGCGCTGTCCTAACGAAAGCGCTGCTGCTAACTAGGTATAGCAGTAGCGCTCCCTTTCCAGCGCTATTGCTACTAGTTAGTGGTAGCGCTTGTACAAGCGCTAATGCTAGCTATAAAACAAGCCAGTAGGGTTTTCCCTAGTAGTGGGTGGTTGAAAAAGCTTTCTATTGGCATGTTGTAGAGAGCTGCCTAAGATCTGGATGAATCTATCTTCGGTTTTTCCGCTCCTATTTTATTCTTTTGTACATAAAAAAAAGCATAGAAACGGTATGGTTTTTGGTCCGAGAACTGCGATTGACACGGTGCATTATTTTATCATGCAGACTTTCGAAATACTACGCACTTGGGCGTTGGCAGGAGGACGTGGAGTTAGCATATTTTGTGAGTAGTAGAGTGTAGTGTTGGAGTGGAGCTGGGGTCTCTGACAACATCGTTTATGTCGTGTGCCAGATCATACCCCCCATTTGTAACAACTTTTTGTATATATTCTGATCTTTTATAAAGCTAAGGTACGCGATTGCGTACTCTTACAAAAAAGTACATAAAAAAAGCAGTCTTTGTTGCCTATAGCATCTGTATATACTACTCCAAGAATAATGATACTCTATATATGTTGAAATTGACATTCGGAGACAGGATCTGGCCGTCTAGAAGCGAATATCTGCAAAAGAAAAGAGAGAAATGTTAAAGAAAAAAAGGAAAGAAATGGAGGTCTTTGGTTGCATCGATCACCCCAACACGAGAATCATAATCGAGAGAGTGAGCTACGATTCTTTCTCCCTGAAATACTCCAGTCCTCCAACTCAGATTGTTGAAAGATTTTAGCGAGCAAAATGACCCATTCTGGAGCACTTATTTTTTGTAATGACCTATTCTACTTCCTTTTTTCCATGATGTACATGCACTAGACATGTAGGGAGAGGACTTATTCTAAGTCTTTGGTTTTAGTCCACACGAACGACAAGCGTATTAATTACATATATGTATCCTGCGGCTGCTGTTGCTGACCAGCAAGAGCATGCGGCTAGTAAAATTTAAGCCAACCGGACTAGCACTGGATCGTAAGACGGAGACCAAGTGACCAACTGCACCATGCCAGCTATTCAAGGGAGGCATCCAGAAACGATTGTTCCACCATCGTTTCGCCCAGATACAGTGCACATTTTTTATTTTACAAGATCAAGATGTTGATGCGGAGGCGGTCGATCCCATGGCCACGTGCCAATGAATCAGAGCGAAAAGGCGATCGGTGGACTATCAAGACAATTAATTAAGCCTCCCTGCAGCTTACCAGAACGAGCAGCTGTAGTACTACCAATCGCTTGGGCGTGCGTGAAGGCCATACAAAGGCCACCTTTTGGACAGCAACCGATCGCGCGCGTGGCCACTTGCCAAGCATGTCGCCCCGGCTCGTTCGTGTTCGCAGCCACATCTCAGAAAGGAATACGCGATGTGTGTGGTGCGTGCGCCCAGGCCAGCCTCCAACCAACCAAGACAGATCGACGCAGATGCAGCAGGAGTATTATTGTTGGGAGATTATCAGGAGAGATCTCCGTCGATCGCCCGCCGCAATAAATCGCAAAAGCGAAATTCATGTAGCAGTACAAGTACGGAGGTTGAGTGAGAGTATCCATCCATGGATCATCGATCAGATCCCTCCCAGCTGATGCTAGTACTCAGGAGGCAGGCTTGACGTGCCGATCAAAGATGCGGAATGGTTCTCCTCTTCTCTAGTTTTCTACACAGCAGCGGTGGAACCGTGGAAGGGGTGAAAATGGACAAAATTGGCCCTTATCTAAAACTTCAACACAAAATGGCCCCAATCTGAAAATATTTTATGAAATGGCCCCTTTTGCATGACGCCCGGGGCTAGGGCGCCATGCTACATGTCGCTACCATGACGCCCTAGCCGCGGGCGTCATGCAAAAGAGAGTCATTTCGTGAAATATTTTTAGATTGGGGTCATTTTGTGTTGAAGTTTCAAATAAGGATCAGTTTTGTTCATTTTCACGTGGAAGGGAGGACGAGGTTGCCGACGAAGGACGCCTTTTCACAGTGACGCCGCATCTCACGTGCATAGGAGTAGACGAGTCCTTCTGTTTCGCCCATGCACCATGTGCACGGCATTCAAAATCCATGATCCATATCTACTACTCCCTCCGTCCAAAAAAGCTTGTCTCTCAAATGAATGTATCTAGCATCAAGTTAGTACTAGATATATCCATTTAAGGAACAAACTTGAGACAAGCTTTTTCGGATGGAGGGAGTACTATATCAGCCACACCAGCCAGCCTGGCAGCCAAGATCGACCGGTTTAGTTCGCTCCATGCCGTGCCCCCCCCGTTGCTGGCATCCTCGTGTGCTCTCACGGCTATCGGGGTGTGCGTGCGTGTCAGGCTAGGTATATGCATCGAGGTCTTTGAAAACCGCCGGTTTTCGTATATGAACTCATCCGACCCATTGGACACGGGTTCATGAGCGCAGGACCACGGCGGCACCTTCGTGGCCGAGCTGGGTACCGCCTTGCCCGCCTGCCAGACCGAAAACATCACCGCTGCAGACTGCAGATGCACAACCGACCTCAAGCCGCCGCCCACAGATCGCATCTCGTCGGCAAATGGTACCGAAGAAGACGTCTTGGCCTCCACCTTCTTCTACTAGTGTCGGAAAGCTTGGTTACTATAGTAGTCTCTAGAAGTGGCGAGGGAAGGAAGAATGAGGAGATAGAGGCGGCGGCTGTTCTCTTGTCCTGTTATCTGTATGTTTTTTCATCTCTAAAAGCTCCTTTTACTCAACTCAGGCCGCCCGCTAATTGAGCTAGATGTACAACTTATTTTAAAGAAACATAGCTAGTATTACTAGGTTTAGCATGTTTTAGTAGTGCCTCAACCATGATCGACAACCACCACCACAGCGGGAAGGTAAACTACTGTAGTTCATAAAAGGGCCGAGCACTAGTAAACAGACTTGGTCTCACAGGACAATCACAAACAAACAAACAGAAAGTAGGAGTTGTTAGTGTTCGTACCATTCATCATATTAAATAAACAGGTTCTCGCCGGCAAAGAATTGAAATAGGACATTGCACAAAATAGCTAGCCCTGAAAAGGGCTCTTTTTCCATAAAAGGGGTTCTGGATTGACGCAGCTCACCAGCTAACCTGCGAAAATGCTACTAGCAAGCAGACAAGGCAACTATGCAAGTGGATGACGTCTAGCTTTTACGCATTGAAGGTTCGTTGGTGTAGACGAACAAGTTGGCAACACAATATTCGTTGTATTGATGAGGTGCCGGTGCACGTATATATAAGTATAATGTAGGTCTCAACCTCAACTATACACAACTAGGAGGTGGGCCACAATACAAACTACATGCAACACAAATATATACTCACCCCCGCAGTCGAAGCGTTGCCGAAGACATAGAGACTGGACCGAAACTCCTCGATGACGGGAGTAGGCAATCCCTTAGTCATCACGTCAGCAAACTGTTGCGTCGTCGGGACGTGGAGAACCCGAACACGGCCAAGGGCAACCTGCTCTCGCACGAAGTGAATATCAAGCTCAATACGCTTCGTACGTCGATGGTGAACCGGATTGGCGGAGAGGTAGACCACGCTGACGTTATCGCGGTAGACAAGAGTGACCTTGTGAACGTCAGAAAGCAACTCATGGAGCAGCTGACGGATCCAAGAGCACTCGGCCACGGCATTAGCCACGGCCCGATACTCTGCCTCGGCGCTGGAGCGAGAGACCGTGGGCTGCCGCTTCGATGATCAAGAGATCAACGAGGGCCCAAGGTAGACGCAATAGCCGGACATGGAGCGCCGGGTGTCGGGGCAGCCTGCCCAGTCAGCATCCGAGTAGGCAACAAGGTCGGTGGAGGCGGAGGCCGTCAGGGTGAGTCCCAAAGACATGGTGCCGTGTATGTAACGGAGAATACGCTTCACCATGGTCCAATGAGAGTCACGCGGGGCGTGCATGTGAAGTCACACCTGCTGGACAGCGTACTGCAGGTCGGGTCGAGTGAGCGTCAGGTACTGTAAAGCACCAATGGAGCGATAGAATGCTGCATCGGACGCAAGAGACCCCTCCAGAGCAGATACCTTCACATTCGTGTCGACGGGGGTGGGCGCCGGCTTGCAGTTAAGCATGCCGGCACGCTCCAAAAGCGTGTGGGCGTACTGCTGCTCATGCAGAAAGAAACTGTCAGCCCGTCGGACCACCTCGATGCCGACGAAGTAGTGCAGAGGCCCCAAGTCCTTGAGGCGAACTCATCACGAAGACGAGTTGTCAGCTGCTGAAGGAGCTCGGGGCTGGATGCCATGAGGATGATGTCGTTGACATAGAGCAGCAGATATGCAGTGCAGTGTCAGCTCCATGATGATACACAAAAAGTGAGGCATCAGAGCGAGTGGACCGAAAGCCCAAAGACTGTAGGAAGGCTGCGATACGCTGGTACCAAGCCCGAGGCGCCTGCTGTAACGCCCACGATGCGGCTATATCTCCCACGTATCGAGCCACGACTTAGAGGCATAACCACATTGTGGTATTGTCGCAAAAAGGGTTATCTTCACACAATCCCATGTAATGAACAAGAAAGGGATAACGAGAGTTGGCTTACAATCGCCACTTCACACAATACATAAATAATTCATACATCATCCAAATTGCACACATAGACCAACTACAGTCAAAATCCAAATGAAAATAAGATAACCCCAAATGCTAGATCCCCAATCGTCCCAACTGGGCTCCACTACTGATCATCAGGAAAAGAAACATAGTAACGACCACGTTCCTCGTCGAACTCCCACTTGAGCTCGGTTGCGTCATCTGCACTGGTATCGTCGGCACCTGCAACTGTTTTGGTAGAATCTGTGAGTCACGAGGACTCAGCAATCTCACACCCGCAAGATCAAGACTATTTAAGCTTATAGGAAAGGATGGTGTAATGAGGTGGAGCTGCAGCAGGCACTAAGCATATATGGTGGCTAACATACGCAAATGAGAGCGAGAAGAGAGACAACGCAACGGTCGCGAAGCTAGAAATGATCAAGAAGTGATCCTGAAACTACTTACGTTCATGCATAACTCAAACCGTGTTCACTTTCCGGACTCCGCCGAGAAGAGACCATCACGGCTACACACACGGTTGATGTATTTTAATTTAAGTCAAGTGACAAGTTCTCTACAACCAGACATTAACAAATTCCCATCTGCCTCATAACCGCGGGCACGGCTTTCGAAAGATAATACCCTGCAGGGGTGTCCCAACTTAGCCCATTATAAGCTCTCACGGTCAACGAAGGATAAACCTTCTCCCGAGAAGACCCGATCAGTCTCGGAATCCCGGTTTACAAGACATTTCGACAATGGTAAAACAAGACCAGCAAAGCCGCCCGAATATGCCGACAAATCCCGATAGGAGCTGCACATATCTCGTTCTCAGGGCACACCGGATGAGCCAGACGTCGGGTTGGCATAGACCCTGGTTGCCCAGGGGGTGCCGGACATCGCTCGGTTTGGGCCAGCACTCGAAGGAGCACTGGTCCGGGGGTTTAAATAAAGATGACCATCGGGCTCGCGAAAACCCAAGGGAAAAAGGCTTAGGTGGCAAATGATAAAACTAAGGTTGGGCCTTGCTGGAGGAGTTTTATTCAAGGCGAACTGTCAAGGGTATCGAGGGTATGGTCATCTTGCAAAGAACACAGCATAGCAATAGAATGAACAACTAGCAAAGCAAAGATAGAAGTGATATCGAGGGTATGGTCATCTTGCCTGCAAGGTTCTCAGAGTTGTCGAAAGCTTGATCCTCGTAAGCGTACTCGACAGGTTCCTCGTTCACGAACTCGTCTCCCGGCTCTACCCACAGCAAGAACACAAGCAATGGAACCACAATCAAAAACGGGAAATGCACAAGCAACATGATGCAAAACATGCATGATATGCGAGATGTGGTATGCGATGCGTATGCGTGCTCCGGAAGAAAAAGGATGAACAAGGCAGTAACTTGGCAAACCAAGTATGCCACTGGAAAGATGAGATAATTTCGGTCGAAATCGATATAAAGATCACCGGAAACGGAGGCACGGTTTGCAAATGGCAAGCAAAACAAGAATGGCACGATTCTGCGATTAACAACATGATAGCACTTAGAATACATCAAGTAACTATGCTACGGCACTCCAACATAGCAACGAAGCATATGACAGTGATCTACAGGAGATACTTCACAAAATATGAACACTGAGCTACGGCTAGATCACACAATAACAGGTTCAAACAAGAATGGAAAAAGTGCAAAAGATATCAGGATCACAGACTTAGTGAAATTACTGGACATGGCTGAAACAGCATCAGGTAGCAATGTTCAGAGCAAGCAAAACACATACTACAAGAACTCAACATAGCAAAACAAGGCATGGAATGAATCTACTACATGCAAATAACAAAAGTCCCTTACTGACCATGAGCCAAAAAGGATCAGAAGATATGATGGCACTCATGTAAACATAGCAAGTTCCGTTAACAGGTTTCAGACTTAACAGAAAACAGAGCATGGCATTAACAGAAATTATAAGGGCATGTTGGTGAGCTTGATTCACTCATCACAAAGCAATGCATGATGAAACAAGCATACCTACAGCAAGATTGAGTGTTTATGAAGCCAACCATGGCAAAAGCAAATACATAGCATGTATGGATCAACTACAACAACCTTGGCAAAATTGAATATCATGTTAACAATCTGCCAGGAATATTTTATAGCAAAAGTAGAGCAATATTAAGACATGCTAGGTCACTCCATAATTGCAAACAGGGGCATGAATGGATAAAGCACAACTATATCTACAAAACATACTTACTGAACATGCCAAAAAGGAGCATGGATCTCTCTGTAGACACAAGGATACATAGCAACAAAATAACAACAGTACAGACAGTGAAAATCCAAAGTCACTGAAAACAGAAACATCACGAAGCCTAGTTTGCATGCTTGTGCTAGTCACCACATAGATCACAAAAATAAATGGCATACACCTCTGTAAGGATGGCATGGCATAGATAAAAACACATTCAGAGCTCATGCCCATAAGATGCACACATCAAATGCAACAAAAATAACAAAACACCAAGTTCTGATAAGTAACAGCAGTAAATATCATATAGCACTCTTGCACCGGAGGTTTGAGCATCAAGATGAACTCAAATGAGCATGTCACAATGGAACAAAATGAAGAGCATCTCGAGGCGAACATTTCGACATATTATACTCATGAAACGGAGCTATGTGCAAGGAGTTATGGCATGATGAAGTGAGCAACAAAATGCAAGAATTTCCGGGACTTGGAGAAAATCGGAGAGAGGGGAAAGTCAACCTCTCGGGCAGATCGGGATCGACCGGCTCGAGGCTCACCAGAGACGGAGCCGCGGCAACCGGAGGAGCTCGAGGGAGAGGGAGGAGGCGCCGAACGGGGACGGGGAGGCGGCGGCGGCCGGCGACGGGTGCGGGCGCGTCGGCGTCGACGCGGACGGAGGCGACGGCGGCGGTCGGCGGCGGGGACGGGCGCTGGCGGCCGCGAACGGCGGCGGTCGGCGGCGGGGAAGCGGCGACGGGAGGCGGGGCAGCCTCGGGAGCGGGGAGGCGCTGGCGCGTGCGGGGCGCGGGCGACCCGGGCGGCGACGAGACAGGCCGCGGGGGCCGGTCGCGGGCCTCGCGGGCTGGCGGCGGACGGGCGGCGGGGGCACCACGTGGCGGCTCGCGGACTGGTGCGGGCTGCGGCGGCGGGTTCGTCCGGCGCCAGGCAGACGGGTGCGGCGCGCGGATGGAGCGTGGCTAGGGTTTGGACCCGGATTTCGGAGGGGGAGGTGTTTATATAGGCATAGGGAGCTAGGAGAGTCCAAATGAGGCACGGTTTTCGCCCACATGATCGTGATCGAACGACCGAGAGCATGGAGGTGACTTAGATGGGTTATTGGGCTGTTTGGAGGGGGGTTTTGCTGCAACACACAAAAGGCCTTTGCGGTTACCTGGTTAACCGTTGGAGCATCAAACGACCTTCAAATGGAACGAAACTTGATAGGTGGTCTACCGGTGGTATACCAAGGCCACTTGACAAACCTCGGTCCATTCTGAGAATGTTTAACACCCGCTCATGAAAAGAAACAAGAGGGGTGTGCCGGTGCGTGTGGGAGTGTCGGATTGCAAAACGGACAACAGGAAAAATGCTCAGATGCATAAGACGAACACGTATGCAAATGAGATGCACATGATGACATGATATGAGCTGCATGGCATCAACAAAATGCAAAACGAAAAACAAAACCCGACCACGAAGGGAATATCATAACACATAGCCGAAAATGGCAAGAGTTGGAGTTACAAATATGGGAAGTTACATCCGGGGTGTTACAACACTCCACCACTACGAGAGGATCTTGTCCCCAGATCTAGGACTGAAAGAACTCCGGATATTCGGAACGGAGGTGGTCCTCACGTTCCCAGGTGGCTTCTCGGTCGGAATGGTGCGACCACTTCACTTTCAGGAATTTGATTGACTTGTTGCGTGTCTTGCGCTCAGTTTCTTCAAGAATAGCAACGGGGTGCTCATGATAAGACAGATCTTCTTGGAGATCAATCTCTTCAAAGTTGATGGTGCGCTCAGGCCTCTTGAAGCACTTGCGAAGCTGTGACACGTGGAACACATCGTGCACGTTCGCGAAGTTGGAGGGAAGCTCAAGTTGATAGGCGAGGTCGCCTCTTTTGCCAATGATCTTGAAAGGACCCACGTATCTAGGGGCAAGCTTCCTTTTGATACCGAAACGACGAGTGCCTTTCATTGGAGAGACGCGGAGGTAGACATGGTCTCCGATCTCGAAAGCCACATCACAGTGCTTGCTATCATAGTAACTATTATGGCGCGATTGCGCGGCTTTGAGATTTTCACGGATGACTTTACACATTTCTTCAACCTCTGTGATTAAGTCATTGCCAAGAAGTTGGCGTTCACCAGTCTTTGACCAATTGAGAGGAGTACGACACTTTCTGCCATATAGAATCTCGAATGGGGCCTTGCCCGAACTCTCTTGGAAGCTGTTGTTGTAGGAGAACTCGGCATATGGGAGGCAATCTTCCCACTTCATACCGAAAGAGATGACATAAGCCCTGAGCATATCTTCAAGGATTTGATTGACTCGCTCGACTTGGCCACTAGTTTGAGGATGGAAAGTTGTGCTGAAGCGAATGTTGGTGCCCATGGCCTTTTGGAAGGAGTCCCAGAACTTAGAAGTGAAGATGCTTGCACGATCTGAAGATATCAATTGTGGAATCCCGTGCAAGGAGACAATCCTGGAGGTGTATAGCTCTGCCAACTGAGCTGCTGTGATAGATTCTTTGATTGGAAGGAAATGAGCCACTTTTGTAAGCTTGTCAATGACAACGAAGATAGCATCATTTCCACGCTTGGACTTGGGAAATCCAGTCACGAAGTCCATTTCTATATGATCAAACTTCCATTCTGGGATAGCAAGAGGTTGGAGGAGACCAGCTGGTCGTTGGTGTTCTGCTTTCACCCTTCGACAGACATCACATTCATTCACGAATTGAGCGATTTCTCGCTTCATTCGAGTCCACCAATACGACTGCTTGAGGTCATGGTACATATTCGTACTTCCAGGATGAATGGAAAGAAGAGAATTGTGCGCCTCGTTCATAATGACTTTCCTTAGATCACCTTTAGGAACCACGAGCCGGTCCTCGAAGAATAAGGTGTCTCGGTCATCAATGCGATAGTACTTGTATTTGGGTAGACCTTTGTCGATACCACGTTTCACCTTCTTCACCATGGTATCCAGGAGTTGTGCCTCACGAATTTGATCTTCCAAAGTAGGAGAGACTATGAGGTTGGAAAGAAAGCCTTGAGGAACAACCTGGAGATTCAGTTTGCGGAAAGCTTCACAAAGATCTGGTTGGAAGGGCTTGAGAATTAAGCTGTTGCAATAAGCCTTCCTGCTCAAAGCATCTGCAATGACGTTGGCCTTGCCTGGAGTATACTCAATACTCGGATTGTACTCTTGAATCATTTCGACCCATTGAGTTTGCCTGAGGTTGAGGTTGGGCTGAGTGAAGATGTACTTGAGACTCTTGTGATCGGTGAATATGTCCACTTTTCTTCCCAACAAGAGATGTCTCCATGTTATTAATGCATGGAAAACTGCCGCCAACTCAAGATCGTGAGTGGGGTAGTTCTTTTCGTTGGGATTCAACTGACGAGAGGTATAGGCCACAACTTTCTTCTCTTGCATTAACACAGCACCGAGACCTTGAAGAGAAGCATCACAGAAAACTTCAAATGGCTTGGATTCGTCAGGAGGAGTCAAGACAGGAGCTGTGACGAGTTTCTCTTTGAGAGTGCTGAACGCAACGTCACACTCAGGAGTCCAGACATACTTCACATGCTTCTGGAGGAGGTTGGAAAGATGCTTTGCAATCTTAGAGAAATTCTCAATGAATCTTCGGCAATAGCTTGCAAGACCAAGAAAACTGCGGAGCTGCTTGACATTCTGAGGAGGCTCCCAATTCACAATTGCAGACACCTTCTCGGGATTAACAGCGATGCCCTTGGCAGAGATGATATGACCAAGGTAAAGAACTTCATCAAGCCAAAACTCACATTTGGAAAATTTTGCATAGAATTGATACTCTCTGAGCTTGTCGAGCACCAATCGCAAATGTTTGGCATGATCCTTCTTATTCTTGGAGAAGACCAAAATATCATCGAGATACACCAGGACGAATTCATTGGTATAGGGGTTGATGATGAAATTCATCATTCGAGAGAATGTTGGAGGAGCATTGACAAGGCCGAAAGACATGACAGTATATTCATAAGAACCAAAGCTTGTTCTGAATGCTGTCTTGGGAATATCTTCTTCACGAATGTGAATATGATGATAACCCATACGAAGGTCAAGCTTGGAGAATACTTTAGCACCTTTGAGTTGCTCGAATAGCTCATTGATGTTGGGAAGTGGATACTTGTTCTTGATTGTCTTCTTGTTCAATGAACGGTAGTCGACACAAAGTCGGTCCGTGCCATCCTTCTTCAGGACAAAAAGAACACCACAACCCCATGGAGATGAACTCGGTCTGATCAAACCCAGGCGCTCTTGTTCATCGAGCTATTTCTTCAATTCTTTCATCTCCTTTGGTCCAAGCTTGTATGGACGCTTGCAAACGGGTTCCGTGCCAGGCTCTAGATCGATAACGAACTCAACTGGTCGGTGAGGAGGCATACCCGGAAGCTCTTCTGGAAAGACATCTTGATACTCACAAACGACTGGAATTTGAGAAATAGCATTCAACTCGCTCTTCTCATTGAGAGAAAACAACCGAATGGTTTCATCACGAGTGTCGTGGAATTGTCACGGCAGATGTCCTCGAACTAGGACTTAGTCGTGGAGCCATCGCAACTAGGAAGCTTGAAGGGGTTAAGTGGGACAAGGAACACGAGGGTTTATACTGGTTCGGCCCCTTACGGTGAAGGTAAAAGCCTACGTCCAGTTTGAGGTGGTATTGATTAGGGTTTCGATGACGAGGGAGCTAAACTGCTATGCCTGGCTCTTGATGAGATCTTGCTTGTCCCTAAACCGCTGCCGGGTTGTCCCTTTATATAGGGAGGCTGACGCCCAGCAGCTCTCAGAGTCCCGGCCGGCTCATAAGAGTGTCCGGCTCGGACTCTCAACTATTCTTGCCTTACACTACAAGTTCTACCATGATAATGATTGTAACTATGGGCCTTAAGCCGTATCCGGGTCTTAAGCCCATCTTTGGCCCACCGTCTTCAAGCTTGGCGCCGGGCTTCTGGTAATGACCATATGAGTAACCCGGCCCCTCCTGGCGGGTGACTCTAAGGTCTATATCCTCAACATTAGGCCCCAGATTGATTTGAGCCGGCTCATGTCAATCTTCAATCCTTTCGACAGAAAATCTCCGGCTTACAATTGTGTGAAGGCCATAACCCGGCGTGACGTCATCCTCTGGACTCCGGGTAATCCGCCGTGACGTCATCTTCCATTAAGCCTGTTTTTTACTCCGCCAGATCCGCAACGGATCTTATCTTTACTGTCATCCCGAAAATCAAGGCATTTCGTGGGGAGATAACCACGCCGTGGTCTCCTTGATTCTCGCGCCCACTTATGAGCTCGCCCTTATAAATAGGCCGGCCCGACGGGCCTTCAGCCACTCTTCTTCCTCCTCGCGCCATTGTTCCTCTGCTCGAGCTCGAACTCCACCGCCGCCGCCGCGCCCCCGGTCTTCGTCAACCTTGGCCGCTGCATCACCCTGACTCGGTCCAGACAAACGGCGGCGACCCCCGCACCTCTTCAGCACCGGTATGTCCTCACTACCCCGTAGAACAGATCTGCAGTAGGGTTCATCCGTGTTCGTCCGTGTTCGTCGCCGTCACCCACAAGCTCCGGTAGTTCTCATTGTTACTGCCCCTGTTTGATCTTAGCCTTGTATAGAACCACCGCGGTAGATGTTTTAGCATCCATTTCACACGCAAGTAGACCCCTCCTTCACTGCATAAAGGCCTCATTCGAGCTCAAGAACTCCCCTGCGTCTGCTTTTAGGTCTAGAAATTTTCTTTTTACCCGACCATTTTGATCCAAAATATTTACCGCAAAGTGTGAAACTTGTTTTCACCACACTTAGTAAAAAACTGCACTCATTGAGTCACGGCGGTTTATGTTTCCGTCTTAAAGAAACCACGCCCCGTAGAATCTTCCGACTCAAAGGAAACCATGTGCCATAGAAGTTTCCGGCTCATCTGTGATAAGGCCATAGACAAATTGAATTACTCTTGACATCTTTTCTGCGGCTTAGATAACTCAATGTACTCAGATATATATCATTAGGCCCCTCCGTAAGCCGCCACTTAACACTGAACTATAACCTTCCTCCGGCTTATACTTAAACTGGACGTTTCCTTTTATCATAGGCTGCCGACTTTCACCATGCCTCCCAAAGCTCCTAAGGCCTCCATCACTTGCAATTGGATGAGGTCCAACGTCACCAATGAGACCTTAGTGGATTTTGTCAAGTCAGGCCACCTGCCCAAGAAGGATGTCTTGTCCTACCGTGCCCCTGACCCGTCAGAGGAGAGACCACAGCCAAAGGACGGAGAGGTGGTCATTTTTGCGGATCACATGAGCCGGGGCTTCGCACCGCCCGGCTCAAAGTTTTTCAGAGACGTTCTGAATTTCTTCGATCTGCGACCTCAGGACATAGGACCCAACTCAGTGTCCAATATCTGCAACTTCCAAGTGTTCTGCGAGGTTTACCTTGGAGAAGAACCTAGTCTGCTGCTCTTCAGAGAGCTTTTTTACTTGAACCGTCAGAATGAGTGCGCCAATGGGCCAAGTCTGGAGCTAGGTGGCATCTCCATTCAGCGGCGGAGGGACTGCCTTTTCCCGTACGCAGAGCCGCCAAGCCACCCCAAAGACTGGAATCTGACGTGGTTCTACTGCCAAGACACGTCGCCGGCTGATGAAAGTCCGTTGCCCGGCTTTCGCCCCTCGCGTCTGGAGTCAACACACCCACTGTCAGACAAGCTGACTCAAGCGGAGCGCCAGCCTCTGCTCCCCACCATAAACAAGATCAAGGCTCTTCTGGGCAATGGTCTCAACGGAATCGATCTGGTCCGGGTCTGGATCTCCTGGCGGGTGATCCCATTGAGCCGCCGCCCCGGCTTAATGTGCGAGTACACGGGCCGAAAGGATGACCCCCAGAGACACAGCCGCAACGATCTTCCTGAAGATGTTGCAGAGGAGATGACCAAGGCTCTCTTGAACAAGAGCCTGGCAGATTGCGGGAGGACCGGGTTAGCCCCCTTCTGCAAGATCAACCCAGCCCCAGCAGTAAGCCACTGATTTGAACATTTTATCTTTGTCTATAGATAACCTTCATCTGAATCTTTTAAAAAATCATCATTGTATTTTTCAGGCTGATGACAAATTCTGGTGGGTCAAATATGACCATGAGGCGGCCAAGAAGGCCAGAAAGGCGAAGAAAGCCGCCAAGAAAGCCGCTCCCCGCAAGAAGGGAAGTAGGCCATCTGCTTCGGAGCTGATGCAACTAAGCAACAGCTCCGAGTCAGAGGTAACCCCTGAACCTGTAAGCTCTTGTTGTGTTTATTGTGTATTTCTTGTCCGCCTTACCAACACTTGTTCATCAACAGGATGACACCGGAGCAAGTAACCCGGTGGTTGAAGAGGTAATGTCACTTTCCTCCGACTCGGAGCCCTTGCCAAGGCTGAAAGTCCGAAGGGTAACCCGGAAAGTAAGCTTTTCACATCCTTTAGCTTATCAAGATCCTCAATTTATTTTGAAGCAACAGACTCATGAGAGCCGGCAGCACACCCGGACCAACAAGGACACCGACCTCTCTTCCGGCTTACCAGACGCGTCGAGGAAGCGCCGGACCGAGGTGATCTCAACTTTGTACCCTTTTCATCCTTTGGCGGGTGTTATACGTCAACCACTTAATTCCTCTGACTCAAATTATCAGGAAACTTCCCCCTCTTCTGGCGACTCTATGCAGTCAAGCCTGCCGGCTTTCAAGACCGTGCCCGGGTAATGATAATCACCTCGTGTTGTACTTTGTCTTTACTTACACTATTGTGCTTAACCTTTCTGTCTTTTCAGTGCCCAGGCCAAGCTCACCAAGAGGGTGAAGAAGACTAAGCCGGTCGAAGAGCCGGAGTTGCCTGAGCCGGAGGTAGTAGGTCAAGAACCGCCAGCTGCCTCCGCTCCTGAAGCCACCGCTCCAACCGTCAAGGCAACTGCAGAAGCTTCTGCTAACCCGGAGGCCTCCAGCTCGGCTTAACCAGCAGATGAACCGGACATGGTAATCACCCGGACGGAGTTTGTTGAGCCGGGGAGACCTACTGCGCTGGCCAAGTGCTCCGCCAAAGGGGAGCTGCTAGAGTCCCGCCGGGTGAATCTGGACCTCACCGACTACGCCAATTTGAACATTGGTGAGATCATCTCCGGCTTCGTCAGCCAAGTGCACAAGAGCCGGGACGCAGAGATTGCCATGGTGAACCAGATCTAGCAGAAATCTGAGGTATTATTCTTCTGTCCTCTTACTTACTGCATAGTTACCTTTACCATGCTAGCCCCCAAGTCGACGACTTATGATTGTAGATTTAGGTTCCGGCTTACTCAATTGAACCGGAAGTTTGTAGATAGAAACGTTCAATATGCATTAGCCCCCAAGTGCCAAGTGTCTTTGCTTGGAAAACGCTTGGGACTTTAAATTTGCATAGTAACCGTTCACGCCATAACCCGGAAATTTATGTAGGCTGCCGGCAAGAAGTTTGAGTCTGACATCTCTGATCTCAAGAACCGGCTGAAGATGCAAGAAATGGAGACCCGGAAGGCAAATGCCAAATTTGTGTCCAGCATCGCCGCTCAAGAAAAGCTGAAGACCGAATTTGATGCTGAACGGAAAGCCTGGGCCGAAGAGAAGGCCGCGCTGGTGAACCGGGCCGAACAGGCGGAGAAGGCCCTGTCAGAGAAGACGGCCGAACTCTCCGGCTTAAAGCGCCAAGTGTCTCAGATGGTTGCTACAATCTTCGGTAAGTCATCCGCCGGCTTTCATCCAGTTTAAAATTTTGATGCCTCATAACTCACCCTTGTCGGCGGCTTATCCTGTTCTGTGAAACAGGTCCCAGAAGTGCCAACCTCAACCAGAGTGTGGTAACCAAGCTAAAGGCCGTGTACACCCTGGTGGAGCAACTCTACACCGGGTCACAGCGTGCCTTGGCTGTGGTGGCCCTATCCAACGAGGTGCCGACTCACCTGGCGGAGGTTCTTCGCCGGCTCGCCGTTCTGCCTCAACGTATCCAAGAGCTGCGACGGGCCTCTGCAAGAGCCGGAGCGATCGCCGCGCTGAGCCGGGCCAAGGCTTTCCTGCCCGAGTTAGACCCGGCAGACATCACCCTCGGCTATCCAAGTCTGAAAGAAGACACGGCCTTCGACCAAAGGGACTTTGCCGCCTGCGTGAAGGTCGTGCGCCCGGTGGCCACTCTCATTGGAAACGACACAGACCTGACCAAGTACCAGCCGGGTTACAACGCGGAAAATCAGAGGATCCCGACCCCGCGCTATGAAGCCCTCAGCTTAATCCCGCCGGCTCGTCAGCACACCTTCGCCCCGGAGATTGACCCGGCGGGGTTAATTGACGAGGAAGCTCAGTTCGAAGCTCTGAGCGGCATCGACTGGAAGTCATCAACTTTCCAGGTCTTGGGAACAGCCGGAGGAGAAGAGAGGGACGAGCCGGAGATATCAACCCAGCAGGCATCTTAACTCGGCAGGCGGCTTATAAAACAATGCTCCACCCTTTTGGACTCGATGAGTCTTGTAATAGAATAGGTTCAACACTTTAACTGTGCCGTGCCATCGCGCACGTATTGAATGCCGAATCCTTATGAAAGTTGCTTCCTTATATGTCTCCGGGTCATTCATTCTCCTTAGTCTCAAATAGTTGCCTTTAACTATCCTGCATAAAAGGACAAATCACAAGTCTCTAGGCGGCTTACCGCGCTGAGAATCATAGGTTTTAGATATATAACCCGGATATGAATCAAAAAAGATTGGCCCTCAAGTATGTCCTTAATACAGCCGTAATAACACACTTAGCGGCCTGCAAGCGTACTTCCGGTTTAAATAACCCGGCTAATAAGGTTGATACCTCAATGCTGGTTTACCTGTCTGGCTAACACCAATTGTGTTCAACTAACACTGTAAATCAAAGTTAAGCCGGCAAAGTGAGACCCGGCCGTATACACTTTGAAAATATTCAGAAGAAACTTGCTGTAGAGCAGAAGAACTTAGGGGCTTCCGGTTCGAATACGACCAGAGACCCGGCCCAAAGGGGTTATGCTAGGATTCGAATGCGATCATATAGCCCCCCGTGGGTGTGGCGATGCCAATCAAGAGGGTACCGACAGCTATGTTCTCTTTGGTTAGAATACGACCCATGTTTGAACAGGAAGCCCCCAAATGACTTTAAGAATTGTTTAACGACGCTGATTCGAATACGATCCACGTCGGTTCTCAAAGGGGTTAAACTATGATTCAAATATGATCAAAGAAAACTCCCCAATGAGCTCGGCACTTTGCCAATCAAATGGGTATCGACAGCTATGTTCTCTTTGGTTCGAATACGACCCATGTTTGAACAGGAAGCCCCCAAGTGACCTTATTCATTACGGCTAGATTCAAGTCGATCATAAGCCAGATCCTCCTTCAAGCTATCATGTAATCTTGCAATGAAAACAACACGTGCACATTTGGAGGAGGAAAAAAGGACAGAGGTCCTGCTTTATTATTTATCATAATATATACATGGCTTAGAGAAATATGTACATCATGAGAGCCGGTGGCTCAAGTGTAGTAAGGCCGAAGCTGAGCTATGTTCCACGGCCGACGGGTTTCTTCCTCCAACTTACGTGAATCTTTGTGCTCCCGAATGTCAATGAGGTAATATGACCCGTTGTGCAAATTCTTGCTGACCACAAAGGGCCCTTCCCAAGGCGGGGATAACTTGTGTGCATCTGTTTGATCTTGGATGAGCCGGAGCACCAGATCGCCTTCCTGGAAGACCCGGGACTTAACCCGGCGACTATGATAACGGCGCAGGTCTTGTTGGTAAATCGCTGAGCGAGCTGCTGCCACATCACGCTGTTCGTCCAACAAGTCAAGAGCATCTTGGCGCGCTTGTTCATTATCCGCCTCAACGTAAGCCGCCACTCGAGGTGAGTCATGACGGATGTCACTGGGGAGGACTGCCTCTGCCCCATAAACCATGAAAAAAGGCATGAAACCTGTAGACCGGTTAGGAGTAGTGTTGATGCTCCATAACACGGAGGGCAACTCCTCCACCCAACAACCCGGCGTCCGTTGCAAAGGGACCAAAAGCCGGGGCTTGATGCCCTTCAGAATCTCCTGGTTAGCTCTCTCAGCTTGACCATTGGATTGAGGATGATCCACTGAGGAAACATCAAGTCGGATATGCTCTCGTTGACAAAACTCTTCCATAGCGCCTTTGGATAGATTGGTGCCGTTGTCAGTTATAATGCTGTGCGGAAAGCCAAAGCGAAAGATCACCTTTTTCATAAACTGAACTGCCGTGGCTGCATCACACTTGCTAACTGGCTCTGCTTCTACCCATTTGGTAAATTTGTCAACTGCCACCAAGAGGTGGGTCTTCTTATCTTTGGACCTTTTAAAAGGCCCAACCATATCAAGCCCCCAGACCGCAAAGGGCCAAGTAATCGGGATCATCCTCAGCTCCTGAGCCGGCACATGAGCCCGTCGTGAGAACCTTTGGCAACCATCACATTTACTGACCAAATCTTCCGCATCAGCATGAGCCGTCAGCCAATAAAAACCATGACGAAAAGCCTTGGCCACAAGAGACTTTGAGCCGGCGTGATGGCCACAATCCCCCTCATGAATCTCACGCAAGATCTCTTGACCTTCCTCAGGGGAACACAACGCTGAAACGCTCCCGTAACACTGCGGTGATGCAACTCGCCATTGATAACAATCATTGACTTAGCCCGCCGGGTTATTTGTCTGGCCAAAGTTTCATCCTCAGGCAACTCTCCCCGGGTCATGTAAGCCAGATAAGGTGTTGTCCAGTCCGGGATGATGTGGAGAGCCGCCACCAGTCGTGCCTCCGGGTCAGGGACAGCCAAGTCTTCCTCTGTAGGCAACTTAACAGAAGGGCTATACAGGACGTCCAGGAAAGTGTTAGGCGGCACCGGTTTTCGCTGAGAGCCCAGCCGGCTTAAAGCATCAGCCGCCTCGTTCTTCCTACGATCGATGTGTTCCACTTGGTAACCCTGAAAGTGCCCAGCAATGGCATCAACTTCGCGGCGATAAGCCGCCATGAGAGGGTCCTTGGAATCCCACTTTCCTGATACTTGTTGAGCCACCAAGTCTGAGTCGCCGAAGCATCTTACCCGGCTCAAGCTCATCTCTTTATCCATCCGAAGACCATGGAGCAAGGCCTCGTACTCAGCCACGTTGTTAGTGCAAGGAAACAGCAACTGTAGCACATAATGGAACTTGTCACCTTTAGGGAAAGCCAACACGACTCCAGCCCCCGAGCCCTCCAACTGCCTGGACCCATCAAAGTGAATAGTCCAATATGTGTTATCCGGCTTCTGCTTGGGCACTTGTGACTCTGTCCAGTCATTGATGAAATCCACCAAGGCCTGAGATTTAACAGCAGTGCGTGGCACGTACTTGAGACCATGAGGTCCAAGCTCTATAGCCCACTTAGTCACCCTCCCTGTGGCCTCTCTGTTCTGAATGATATCACCAAGAGGGGCAGAACTGACCACAGTGATGGGATGACCCTGGAAATAATGCTTAAGCTTCCGGCTCGCCATGAACACACCATAAACAAGCTTCTGCCAATGCGGATACCGCTGCTTGGACTCAATGAGCACTTCGCTGACATAATAAACCGGCCGCTGAACCGGATGCTCCTTACCCTCTTCCTTGCGCTCCACCACCACAGCCACACTGACAGCTAGTGTGTTCGCCGCCACATATAATAATAAGGGCTCTTTATCAACCGGAGCAGCAAGGACTGGGGGCTCTGCCAGCTGCTTCTTCAAATCCTCAAAGGCAGTATTAGCTGCATCATTCCAGACAAAGTTATCAGTTTTCTTCATCAACTGATATAATGGCACGGCCTTCTCACCCAAACGGCTTATAAACCGGCTTAAAGCAGCGATGCGACCCGCCAAGTGCTGAACATCATTTATACACGCCGGCTTAGCCAGGGAGGTGATGGCCTTGATCTTCTCCGGGTTAGCTTCAATGCCTCTGTCAGAAACCAAGAAACCCAAGAGTTTGCCTGCAGGAACACCAAAAACACACTTGGCCGGATTAAGCATCATCTTGTAAACCCGGAGATTATCAAAGGTTTCTCTCAAATCATCTATCAGGGTTTCCTCCTTTATAGATTTAACCACAATATCATCCACATTAGCATGAACATTGCGCCCAATCTGCTTATGAAGACAGTTCTGAACGCAACGCTGATAAGTCGCCTGTGCACACTTGAGCCCAAAGGGCATGGACACATAGCAGAAGGCTCCAAAGGGAGTGATGAACGCCGTCTTCTCCTGGTCCTTAACTGCCATTTTAATCTGATGATATCCGGAATAAGCGTCCAGGAAACTTAAGCGCGCACAACCGGCCGTAGCATCAATGATTTGATCAATACGGGGAAGGGCAAAGGGATCAGCCGGACACGCCTTGTTTAAGTCCGTGTAGTCCACACACATCCACCAAGTGCCGTTCTTCTTGAGCACGAGCACCGGGTTAGCTAACCACTCTGGGTGAAAGACTTCAACAATAAACCCGGCCGCCAAGAGCCGGGCCACCTCTTCACCAATAGCTTTCCTCCTCTCCTCATTGAACCAACGAAGGAACTGCCTGACCGGCTTAAATTTCGGATCAACATTGAGAGTGTGCTCAGCGAGTTCTCTAGGTACACCTGGCATGTCAGAAGGTTTCCATGCGAAGATGTCCCTATTCTCACGGATGAACTCGATGAGCGCGCTTTCCTATTTTGGATCCAGATTGGCACTGATGCTAAATTGCTGAGATGAATCTCCTGGAACGAAATCAACAAGTTTAGTCTCATCAGCCGACTTAAATTTCATTGCCGGCTCATGCTCCGTAGTCGGCTTTTTCAGAGAGGTCATATCAGTTGGGTCAACATTGTCTTTGTAAAATTTCAACTCCTCTGTTACGCAAACAGATTCTGCATAAGCTGCATCGCCTTCCTCACATTCCAAGGCCACCTTCCGGCTGCCGTGAACCGTAATGGTCCCATTATGACCCGGCATCTTGAGCTGCAAGTATACATAACACGGCCGTGCCATGAACTTGGCGTAAGCCGGCCGCCCAAATATAGCATGGTACGGACTTCTTATCTTGACCACCTCAAAGGTCAATTTTTCCACCCTGTAGTTATTCTCATCTCCGAAGGCCACTTCCAACTCGATCTTGCCGACTGCATAAGCCGACTTACCAGGTACCACACCATGGAAGATAGTGTTTGACTGGTTGAGGTTCTTATCAACCCCATACGGCGAAAAGTCTCATAATAGAGGATGTTGATGCTGCTGCCTCCGTCCATGAGTACCTTAGTGAACTTATATCCTCCCACCTGAGGAGCCACCACTAAGGCCAAGTGACCCGGATTGTCCACCCGGGGAGGGTGATCCTCTCTACTCCATACTATAGGCTGCTCAGACCACCGCAAGTAGCGTGGAACCGCCGGCTCAACAGCATTCACAGCCCTCTTATGAAGCTTCTGATCTCGCTTACACAGACTGGTGGTAAATACATGGTACTGTCCACCGCTAAGCTGCTTTGGATTGGTCTGATAACCCCCCTGCTGCTGTTGATGACCCTGGCCAGACTGCTGATTAAATCCCCCTTGACCGTTCTGAGGATTAGAATTTGAGCCGCCGCCCGGGCCATGAAAGCCGCCGGCGCC
Organism: Aegilops tauschii subsp. strangulata; assembly: GCF_002575655.3. Taxonomy (NCBI): domain Eukaryota; kingdom Viridiplantae; phylum Streptophyta; class Magnoliopsida; order Poales; family Poaceae; genus Aegilops; species Aegilops tauschii. The sequence continues at coordinate 524,622,674 of NC_053041.3, forward strand.
TCAGCCGCCGCCCGGGCCATTGTAATTCTTAAAGGCCTTCATGATTGCACAATCCTTCCATAGATGAGTCGCTGGCTTCTCTCTAGAGCCATGCCTTGGACAAGGCTCATTCAACAACTGCTCCAGCGTCGGGCCTGACCCGCCGCCTCGGGGAGGGGGCCTCCCCTTGCGTCGCTGGTTATTACCTTGTGAGCTGGCGTTGGCTACAAACTCTAGGCTGCCATCGGCCTTGCACTTGCCTCCTCCTTGGTTCCCCGGGTTATGCTGAGGACCCTTGCCATTGCCGTTCTTCTTTCCCTTCCCTGTCCTTTCATCATCTGAAGCGGGGTCCTTGGTACCATCAGAATCGGCGTACTTGACAAGAGCCGCCATCAGTGTACCCATATCATTGCAGTCGCGCTTAAGCCGCCCGAGTTTCATCTTCAGGGGCACAAAACGACAATTCTGCTCCAACATTAAGACTGCTGAGCCGGCATCCATCTTATCTGACGAATGTATGATCTCCTTAACCCGGCGAACCCAATGCGTCGTAGACTCACCCTCCTGCTGCTTGCAGTTAGTCAAATCCACAATTGACATAGACTGCCTACAGGTATCCTTGAAGTTTTGGATGAACCGGGCCTTCAGCTCAGCCCAAGACCCAATGGAATTCGGCGGTAGCCCTTTCAACCAAGTGCGGGCAGTCCCATCTAACATCATGGTGAAGTACTTGGCCATTGCCGCCTCACTGACCTCCAGCAGTTCCATGGCCATCTCGTAACTCTCGATCCAGGCTGCGGGTTGTAAGTCAGCTGTGTAATTAGGCACCTTCCTAGGGCCTTTGAAGTCCTTGGGTAGACGTTCATTGCGGATAGCTGGCACTAAACAAGGGACACCCCCAGTCCTAGTAGGGATACCCGCGTCGACGGAAGTCGTCGGATAAGCCGGGGGAGTCTGGTAAGCCGTCAACTGAGGCACCTGCTCCGCCTCTTGCCGCGCTTTGTCCTGGTCTGCTGCGTGAAAGGCTCCATTATGAGCCGGGCCATGGCCAGGGGACGGGTCATGGCGTCGGACGTTACTTGAGCCGGTCGCTGAGACCATGTGTCTGCTGTAACTCGGGCTCCGGCCTGGGCGAGGGGTCGAGTGGATCCTGTCCCGGCTGTAGGAGTACGCCTCTTGCTGCGCCAGTGCTGTCTGAAGGAGTTCCCTGACCCGGCGGGTTTCAATAGTCGTCGGAGAGTTGCCATCAACTGGGAGAGCCGCCAGCCGTACTGCCGTGGCGACCATGTTCTCCAGTGGGTTATTATAATGACCCGGGGGTATTGGCACGTACTGAGGCGGGGCAGGGGGCACCTGGGGAGGCCCCATCACTTGTGGCTGAATAGGGGTCCCAGACCCGGGCACTATGACCCCTGGCGGGTTACTAGACCCTGCACCTGGCGTGTTGAAGAGGTTGCGTGGATCGTAAACCGGAGGGAGTCAAGATTGGGTCTTTTGATGCCTCCTTCTCATGACCTCATTGGACGCGTTCTGATCCATCGTGAGCCGGAAGGACTGCGCCTGGATCAACTGAGTTTGGGCATCGAGAGCCGCCCTCTCCGCAGCCATCCTGATCCCTTCTGCTGCCAGATCCTCCTTAGCTTTCACTAGATCCAACTTTAACTGTGCCACCTCCGCATCATGCTGAGCTTGATCCGCCGGGTCAACCGTGGCGGTTAACAGGGCCGTCATCTTGTCCGTGAGATCCATTAGTACCTGAGCCGGTGAGGGCACCGGGTTTCCCGCTCCAGCAGCAGGGTTCTGAACAGGCTGTGCACCGGCCATAAAGACTCCAACCTGACTTGGCGGCTCAAACGGGTCCGGAATACTGTCACCATCGGAACAACCCATGACCCTGCCATCTTGAAGTTGATACAACGAGTTTGACTCATCGGTTGACGACTCGCCGTCAGAGCCGGCGGCCGCCTCATCACCAGATCCAGATCGATCAGAGGGCCCTTCATGAATACATCCCACAAAAGCATGCCTTAAGGCAGGCCGGGCCCGGGCAGGTCGTGCACGCTGAGCCGTCTCGATGAAATCGGCGCAGAGATCCGGCTCAGGGCCCGGCTCACCAATCTTGCCAATGAAAACATGAATTCCGCCGAAGGGGACCCGGTACCCGTACTCAATTGAGCCGGCGTTGGGGCCCCAGTTTGCATCGTCAATGTAGAGCTTGCCGCGACGACTCTTGGTCATCCGGCCCACAGCATATCCCTTGAGCCCTTCGAAGCTTCCCTTCAAGAACTCAAATCCACCGTGCGCTGGCCCCACGATGGGCGCCAACTGTCGTGGAATTGTCACGGCAGATGTCCTCGAACTAGGACTTAGTCGTGGAGCCATCGCAACTAGGAAGCTTGAAGGGGTTAAGTGGGACAAGAAACACGAGGGTTTATACTGGTTCGGCCCCTTACGGTGAAGGTAAAAGCCTACGTCCAGTTTGAGGTGGTATTGATTAGGGTTTCGATGACCAGGGAGCTAAACTGCTATGCATGGCTCTCGATGAGATCTTGCTTGTCCCTAAACCGCTGCCAGGTTGTCCCTTTATATAGGGAGGCTGACGCCCAGCAGCTCTCAGAGTCCCGGCCGGCTCATAAGAGTGTCCGGCTCGGACTCTCAACTATTCTTGCCTTACACTACAAGTTCTACCATGATAATGATTGTAACTACGGGCCTTAAGCCGTATCCGGGTCTTAAGCCCATCTTTGGCCCACCGTCTTCAAGCTTGGCGTCGAGCTTCTGGTAATGATCATATGAGTAACCCGGCCCCTCCTGGCGGGTGACTCTAAGGTCTATATCCTCAACAACGAGCGGCATAGATGATCACATCCTCAGAAGAGTGTGTCAATTGAATTTCCCTGGCAGCACAATCAAGTTGAGCTTTGTGCTTAGATAGCCAGTCCATCCCGAGAATTAGATCAATATCCGAGTCACCAAGAACAATTGGAGAAGACAGAAATTTATAGTTGCCCATCTTGATGGAAACATCCGGAACCATGGAGCTTGCGTTCATGAATTTACCCGGAGAGACAACTGATAACGGTCTAGGCAAATCTTGAAAAACCAACTCATGCTTGGATGCAAAAGGTCTAGAGATGAAAGAAAGCGATGCACCAGTATCAAATAAGACTTTTGCAGGAATATCATTAACTGAGAGATTACCCATTATCACATCAGTAGATTCCTCCGCTTGAGCTGCATTCATCATGTTGACCTTTGCAGACTTGGGATTATGCTTGACCACTGCATTGCTGGAAGATCTCACAGGAGGAGGAGGCGGAAGGCGCCTTTGGTTGAAGCATTTGTTAGCATAGTGACCTTTCTGCTGACACTTGTTGCAAGTCACCTCTGAGAGTGGGCGATGATAAGGAGCATTCGACTTTGGAGCTTGATTCTGAGACTTGTTCTGATAGCCAGGGTTGGGTGAGTGGGAAGATCCATGGCCACCTTTGTTCTTCTGCTGGAAAGGCTGACGAAACGGAGGAGGAGGAGGCAACCAGAACTTCTGTTGCTTAGCAGCCACTAGTGAGGAAGAAGACTGAACTGCGTCCCTGACTCTCTTCTTAGAAGCCTCACACTTGAGCTGAGCAGCCTCTTGCTTCAGTGTCATGTTGTAGAAATCATCATACTTGGTCGGCTCAAAAAGCACGAGAGGTAAATGCAGCTCTTCTCTGAGGCCACCTCTGAATTGATAGATCATGCTCTTTTCATCAGGAACGTCTTTCTTAGCGAAGCGAGCGAGTTTCTGAAACTGGGTATTGTATTGATACACGGACATGCTGCCTTGCTTGAGATTGCGGAACTCCTCACGCTTGCTCTCAACAACACTTTGTGGAATGTGGTGAGCTTTGAAGTCTCGGCGGAAATCATCCCAGGTAATCACACGACCTCCTCTGGAATCTTTGTATTGTTGATACCACTCGGCAGCTTGATCCTTGAGTTGAAAAGAAGCGAACTTGACAAAGTCCTCAGGCCTGACATTGCTACATTCAAAATGCTTGTTGATGTCCACGAGCCAATCATCGGCATCTGTGGACTCGGCACAGTAGCTGAAAGACTTGGGCTGATTTGCGAGGAACTGGTTGAGGGTAGCGAAGTGAGGCTGATTGTTGCCTTGGCCTTGATTTCCTTGATTGCCTTGCCCTTGGGTGCTTCTTGCAAGAGTTGCAAAATCATCTAAGCATTGGCGTTGGTGGCTGCCATGATAACTTGCCATGCCTCCGGAGGCGGAGGTGGTGGCGGAGGGTTCGCCTGACTCCCTTCATTGCGTTCCGGATTCTGACGCATTGGCGGAGCCATCCTGAAGAGGGTGACATCCGTTAGCATCTTGATAGATAGATAGACAAGTTGAAACAACGGATAGAAATTGCAACATATAGTCTTCACAATAAACATTCGAACGAGGATGAACGAATGAATTCCATAGTAAATCATCACACTTCCATTAAGGTGAGAAACCACTTGATAAGAGATTGATGAATAAAATAAAAAGGTACGACTGGAACAAATAAGTGGTAAGGATTACCCAATCACAAACCAAATATCTGCGGGAAGAAATGCTAAGAGCTACTTGAATCCCACCTATAAACTCCCGAAACTTTCTGGTTAGGCAATCTGGTGTTGGGGATACAGGGGACACAAAATATATCACCCAAACTAGCAATCCCTAGATCCAGCTGTATCCATCCGTCAACACATACCCAAGAAACCTTCGGAAATCGTGTACCTCAACCTTCGAAAAGCATCCGTTATACGAGTTATGGCAATACTCCCGAACTCCCGCCCCAGTACTAGGTGGCGTCGAGGTGATCTCACCAACAACTGCATAAAAGAGATTTTCGATGTCGGCGAAACTCAGGTATTCCAGAACTGCAACGATAAAATTGTGACAACAACACCTCGGAGCTCAACTCCCCGGGACACTGCCACAACCCCTAAATGTCAGGAGGCACCAAGAACAATGTTCTCGTCACAAAACCATCGGAACGATTCTAAGATACCCGTGTGATCCTAAAAAAAATTAGTGAAATTTGAGGAGAGAAGAGTCAAAACTTCTACGTCAGGAGGCCTCACCAGAGCGACGAAGGGACTAAGGAGTATAAAGAATCCTACTCTCTGATATATATAATCCTAAGACTCAAAACATTTTTGTTCTAGACTCAACAACGCCAGCGATTCGATCAAGCAGGGGGCTCCTAAGTCGGGGATGGCTCTGATTACCAACTTGTAATGCCCACGATGCGGCTATATCTCCCACGTGCCGAGGCACGACTTAGAGGCATAACCGCATTGTGGTATTGTCGCAAGAAGGGTTATCTTCCAACAATCCCATGTAATGAACAAGAAAGGGATAACGAGAGTTGGCTTACAATCGCCACTTCACACAATACATAAATAATTCATACATCATCCAAATTGCATACATAGACCGACTACGATCAAAATCCAAATGAAAATAAGATAACCCCAAATGCTAGATCCCCGATCGTCCCAACTGAGCTCCACTACTGATCATCCGGAAAAGAAACATAGTAACGACCACGTTCCTCGTCGAACTCCCACTTGAGCTCGGTTGCGTCATCTGCACTGGTATCGTCGGCACCTGCAACTATTTTGGTAGAATCCGTGAGTCACGAGGACTCAGCAATCTCACACCCGCGAGATCAAGACTATTTAAGCTTATAGGAAAGGATGGTGTAATGAGGTGGAGCTGCAGCAGGCACTAAGCATATATGGTGGCTAACATACGCAAATGAGAGCGAGAAGAGAGGCAACGCAACGGTCGCGAAGCTAGAAATGATCAAGAAGTGATCCTGAAACTACTTACGTTCATGCATAACTCAAACCGTGTTCACTTCCCGTACTCCGCCGAGAAGAGACCATCACGGCTACACACACGGTTGATGTATTTTAATTAAGTCAAGTGACAAGTTCTTTACAACCGGACATTAACAAATTCCCATCTGCCTCATAACCGCGGGCACGGCTTTCGAAAGATAATACCCTGCAGGGGTGTCCCAACTTAGCCCATTATAAGCTCTCACGGTCAACGAAGGATAAACCTTCTCCCGAGAAGACCCGATCAGTCTCGGAATCCCGGTTTACAAGACATTTCGACAATGGTAAAACAAGACCAGCAAAGCCGCCCGAATGTGCCGACAAATCCCGATAGGAGCTGCACATATCTCGTTCTCAGGGCACACCGGATGAGCCAGACGTCGGGTTGGCATAGACCATGGTTGCCCAGGTGGCGCCGGACATCGCTCGGTTTGGGCCAGCACTCGAAGGAGCACTGGTCCGGGGGTTTAAATAAAGATGACCCTCGGGCTCGCGAAAACCCAAGGAAAAAAGGCTTAGGTGGCAAATGATAAAACCAAGGTTGGGCCTTGCTGGAGGAGTTTTATTCAAGGCGAACTGTCAAGGGGGTCCCATAAATCACCCAACCGCGTAAGGAACGCAAACTCAAGGAACATAATACCGATATGGCGGAAACTAGGGCGGCAAGAGTGGAACAAAACACCAGGCATAAGGCTGAGCCTTCCACCCTTTACCAAATATATAGATGCATTAATTAAATAAGAGATATTATGATATTCCAAAATATCCATGTTCCAACATGGAACCAACTTCAACTTCACCTGCAACTAGCAACGCTATAAGAAGAGCTGAGCAAAAGCGGTAACTTAGCCAAACAACGGTTTGCTAGGAAAGGATGGTTAGAGGCTTAACATGGCAATATGGGAGGCATGATATAGCAAGTGGTAGGTAACGCAGAATAGCAATAGAACGAACAACTAGCAAAGCAAAGATAGAAGTGATATCAAGGGTATGGTCATCTTGCCTGCAAGGTTCTCAGAGTTGTCGAAAGCTTGATCCTCGTAAGCGTACTCAACAGGTTCCTCGTTCACGAACTCGTCTCCCGGCTCTACCCACAGCAAGAACACAAGCAATGGAACCACAATCAAACACGGGAAATGCACAAGCAACATGATGCAAAACATGCATGATATGCGAGATGTGGTATGCGATGCGTATGCGTGCTCCAGAAGAAATGTCACGACCGGTTTTTCAATAAAATATTTATTGAGAGACCAATCCCTTTTACGGACCAGTAAAGAAGAATTCCTTCTCACTGGTAGACAATATCTTGGTCACAGAAGAAAAATACCAGGAGTACTGAATATAATACAAGGTTGAGCGGGGACTGCTCAACAATTTATTACATGAACGCCGATAAAACATAACGGCGGATAGGGTGGCATAACTACTAACTCACGATGACAACGGTGGTGGAAATATCACGGCGGAGTGGGTGATATAACTCCTGAAGACTACAGCTCTTCGAGCGTCGGAGTGAGGCTCGAGGAGACTTATTACGGGTGGCGGAAGCATATATAATGCAAGTGACCAATATCCGGGATCGCACAGGACTGACTGGGACTCCTCTAGGCGTCGGACGCGCTATCAAACTCTTCATCCAAGAGATCGCCTTCGTCAACATCTGGCCAAATCAACAAGCCAGGTGAGTACTATGAAAGTACTCGCAAGACAGTTCGGACAAAGGATATAACAAATGTAAACAAGAAGCATATGAACAGATTAACCAGTGCGTTCAGACATAGAGATAATAAATACTGGGTGCCAAGCGAGGGTCTGAATGACTCCTCGAGAGGAAACTGCAAGAATAGTAATACTGGTGCCAAACGAGGGTCTGAATGACTCCTCGAGAGGAAACTGCAAGAATAATAATACTGGTGCCAAACGAGGGTCTGAATGACTCCTCGAGAGGAAACTGCAAGAATAATAATGCCGCAGTCGGGCGTCAGGGCGACACCACATAAAGGGCTTATAACAGAAATAAAAGACAAACATGCCACAGTCGGACGTCTGAGCGACATCACATAAAGGGCTTATATTGTAGCTCAATGATTCAGTAGCTCGAGAACATAAATTATTACAAGTACGAGACAAGTATAAGGTTAGTCCATCCGCAGGAATAACAATTAAACGGGGTTTACCACTTGAGCTTGTTCACCGGGGGGGGTAAAATTTCCACGAGGATAGATATGGATATACTGATCACCCTACTTGATCATGGATACGATGACTTGGAAGGAATTGACTCTGCAGAGTTTGTACTTAACCACAGCCAACGGATTTCAGTAGTCACGGGGACTAGTTCCGTCTACGGTGTTTTGGAAGAAACACGTCTAACCAGTACACACCCATTCAACATTCCGAAGCCAGGGATCACCCTCGGCAACGTTCAAGAAAAACCTTGAGACGGGGAGGCTACAACCTCGCGTAGCATGGGATCAAATTTCTATACGCGCGCTCTAAGGGGGTGCCCCCCTCTCGGTCCCAACCGGAAACACCCATGCCCCCTGACCGGATGACTGGCTTTAATCCAGGGCCATGGTACCATCATCCCAGCCCCTCTGTTTGGTGTGTACACGGAAAGAGGTTACCAACTTACTAAACCGTATCCTGGCAAAGAAACATGTGGTAGCACGGAAGGGGAAAGAACGATAACGTGACTCCGTCCATTTTAACGTCGGAATTGTCGGATGACGCAAGGCTGGTATGCTACAACAGTACCACCTTGCTGCCCTTCATGTCACCACATGATTAGGCCATCTCTCACTAGAGATCATCGCAACTTTGGAACATGCGGGTAGTTGCCTCACAAGCAACGAGGTACTCACCGACACTCGTATGCCACGCACAACCTCTCACGCAAACATGCAAAGCATCTATCATATCAAAGGTTCAAACATGCTTGCCTGGTTCGGAGAAGTCGGAGTCTAGCTCGGCGAAGTTCGCGGTCCGTCACCTCTTCCGGAACCTACGGCATAACGAAAACGGGTACTAACGTGAAAACCAACGCGTGCATAAAAACTCCTCCAAAAAAATTCCAAATAAATCCCATAAAAAACTAGACAAAATTTTAAGACTGTCAGAAAAAGAATCACTCAAAAATCACATTTTATTTAAAAGTTGTAAAGGTTTCTGTCCAGGGACCCATCTGTAATGAAACAGAAAAGTTCCAGGGTTTTAACTGAGAAAACAGAAAACGGTTCGATAGAAATGCGCAAGCTCAAAGGGAAAACGTATTCGCCCGAAGGCGCCAACAGAAAACGTTTCGCGAGGGGAGACAGAAGAGAGGCTGACAGGGGGGTCCCACATGTCAGGTTTAAACCTCACCGGCGCCCGAAGGCTGCGGTGGTCGCCGGCGTCGAACCACGGCGAGACAGGGAGATCGGAGTGTACCAAGAGCTTCAGCGTGTCCTTCCGCGTCGGTGGGTGGTGGAATCGACCGTCGGAGAGCACCACGTCGACGGCGACACTTTCTCTGGCGGACGGCGGCTCTGGTGATGGTGGAGAACTCCGGTGGGTGCTGCAAGCTCCGAATTGAAGCGCGGGTTAGAAGAGTGGATGCATAGGGAAGCTACTGGCAAGAGATGGGAGGCAGAGGTGCACGCACGGGAGCGAATCGAGCTGGATCCCGTGGCGGGTCGCGGCGGCCGGAGTCGAGGAAGGAGACTCCCTCGGGGCTCTTCCAGTGGCTAGGCGTGCTCTAGGTGGAGTGTAGAGGTGGTGTGGGTTCGAGTTGAAGCTCGGGGCCTCTATTTATAGGCGGATCGAGGTGGTGGCCGTGAACGGAGAATCTCCGGCGAGCAATTACGGCGATGTAGTGGATTGGCAGGAGGTTTAGGTGGCCAGGCAGCATCAGTGGAAGTTACTGGTGTCGTTCCCCCGCTAATCCTGGGTGGTCTTGGCGTAATGGCGCCGGTCCACGGTGTGGTGGCCGCACGGGCACGACGGTGGCAGAGAGCGCGCTCCGCGCCCAGCGGTTCACGAGGAGAGTGGCAGCGCGTTCTGGGGAGTGGAAGGCCACGCGGCGATCTCCGGTGGCTTGGGCGGCGCTGGGTGGCGCCGTCTGCGCCGCGCCTCTCTCTGGCGGCCGCAAAGCCGCCGCTGGCGTCGGTCACGGGGCGGCGCACCTCTTCCAGCACGTCGCCGACGTCCGCAAGGCTCCAGGCACTCGTGCGGTGCAGAGGACAATGGGGAGGGGACAGGGAACACGCGACACAGCGGCACTGGCGAGATCGACGTCGGGTTCTGAAGTAAACGACAGTGGTTCAGCCACTGTTAACTGAACTTGACTGTATTTGATTTTGACAATGCCCTGCAGGTGTTCGACAGAATGATTAGGCAAGCAGAAAAAAATTTCTGGAGCTGGGACTTGGTGAGGTGACCACTCAATGCACCCAGAGACTGCCTGATTTTACTCAGAATTTTTTGGAGAAGGATTTGAATGAATTTCACCAAATTTGACAAATCTGGTCCAAACTTGCAGCAAGTGTAGTTTGAAAAATTTGAACTGAAGACCAGTGGATCTTCATGGTTCTTGGTTGAGGGTTCAAAGGACTAGGGAGGGAAAAAGGTTTGGGGGCAAAAATCAAAGCAGAAAGAGTAGTTCCTTTGTAAACCTCCAAGGGCTAGAATAGAGGGCAGAAATTGTTTGAATAAGATTTAAATGGAAAATAATTATATGGAGAGGTCCATCTTGCTGGATTTGAAGTAGATCATGATCCAAAAATGAGGGAAGGTTTAGGAGAGTGGATTTGCACTAAAGCCATGGCAAGAGAGAATTGTTGAAAGTGGTAAAGGGTTATTCCAAAAGCCATGGTGAAATTTTCAAAGAGAACTTCAAAAGACATTTTTCTCAAGTGAAAGGCATTTTGGTTTGAGTCCAAAATAAAAAGCAAGAACCTCCAAGACCAAAGGCAAGTCTTGGGTGAATCCAAATAAAACTCTTGTCATAAAAAAATATTTTAAAAAGGAGGGTTCTTTTGAAGAAAAATTTAAATCACCTCCCTCAAGTCAAATAAAATTTTTGAAAAATCCAAATAAAATTTTGGGTGTCACAAGAAAAAGGATGAACAAGGCAGTAACTTGGCAAACCAAGTATGCCACTGGAAAGATGAGATGATTTCGGTCGAAATCGGTATAAAGATCACCGGAAACGGAGGCACGGTTTGCAAATGGCAAGCAAAACAAGAATGGCACGATTCTGCGATTAACAGCATGATAGCACTTAGAATACATCAAGTAACTATGCTACAGCACTCCAACATAGCAACGAAGCATATGACAGTGATCTACAGGAGATGCTTGACAAAAGATGAACACTGAGTTACGGCTAGATCACACAATAACAGGTTCAAACAAGCATGGCAAAAGTGCAAAATATATCAGGATCACAGACTTAGTGAAATTACTGGACATGGCTGAAACAGCATCAGGTAGCAATGTTCACAGCAAGCAAAACACATACTACAGGAACTTAACATAGCAACACAAGGCATAGAATGAATTACTAAATGCAAAGAACAAAAGTCCCTTACTGACCATGAGCCAAAAAGGATCAGAAGATATGATGGCACTCATGTAAACATAGCAAGTTTCGTTAACAGGTTTCAGACTTAGCAGAAAACAGAGCATGGCATTAACAGAAATTATGAGGGCATCTTGGTGAGCTTGATTCACTCACCACAAAGCAATGTATGACAAAAAAGCATACCTACAGCAAGATGGCATGTTTCTGAAGCAAACCATGGCAAGATCAAATACATAGCATATATGGATCAACCACAACAACCTCGGCAAAATTGAATATCATGTTAAAAATCTGCCAGGAATATTTTCTAGCAAAAGTAGAGTAAGATTAAGACATGCTAGGTCACTCCATAATTGCAAAAAGGGGCATGGATGGATAGACCACAACTATAGCTACAAAACATCCTTACTGAACATAACCAAAAGGAGCATGGATCTCTCTGTAGACACAAAAATACATAGCAACAAAATAACAACAGTACAGACTGTGAAAATCCAGTCCCTGAAAACAGAAACATCACAAAGCCTAGTTTGCATGCTTGTGCTAGTCACCACATAGATCACCAAAATACATAGCATACACCTCTATAAGGATGGCATGGCATAGATCAAAACACATGTAGAGCTCATGCCCATAAGATGCACACATCAAATGCAACAAAAATAACAAAACACCAAGTTCTGATAAGTAACAGCAGTAAACATCATATAGCACTCTTGCACCAGAGATTTGGGAATCAATATGAACTCAAATGATCATGGCACAATGTAACAAAATGAAGAGCATCTCGAGGCGAACATTTCGACATATTACATGCATGAAACGGAGCTGCGTGGAAGGAGTTATGGCATGATGAAGTGAGCAACAAAATGCAAGAATTTCCGGGACTTGGAGAAAATCGGAGAGAGGGGAAAGTCAATCTCTCGGGCAGATCTGGATCGGCTGGCTCGAGGCTCACCGGAGACGGAGCCGCGGCGACCGGAGGAGCTCGAGGGAGAGGGAGGAGGCGCCGGACGGGGACGGGGAGGCGGCGGCGGCCGGCGACGGGTGCGGGCGCGCCGGCGTCGACACGGACGGAGACGACGGCGGCGGTCGGCGGCGGGGACGGGCGCTGGCGGCGGCGAACGGCGGCGGCGGCGGCGGGGAAGCGGCGACGGGCGGCGGGGCAGCCTCGGGAGCGGGGAGGCGCTGCCGCGCGCGGGGCGCGGGCGACCCGGGCGGCGGCGTGACGGGCCGCGGGGGCCGGTCGCGGGCCTCGCGGGCCGGCGGAGTACGGGCAGCGGGGGCGCCACATGGCGGCTCGCGGACTGGTGCGGGCTGCGGCGGCGGGTTCGTCTGGCGCCGGGCGGACGGGTGCGGCGCGCGGATGGAGCGTGGCTAGGGTTTGGACCCGAATTTCGGAGGGGGAGGTGTTTATATAGGCATAGGGAGCTAGGAGAGTCCAAATGAGGCACGGTTTTCGCCCACACGATCGTGATCGAATGACCGAGAGCATGGAGGTGACTTAGATGGGTTATTGGGCTATTTGGAGGGGGTTTTGCTGCAACACACAAAAGGCCTTTGCGGTTACCCGGTTAACCGTTGGAGCATCAAACGACCTCCAAATGGAACGAAACTTGACAGGTGGTCTACCGGTGGTATACCAAGGCCACTTGGCAAACCTCGGTCCATTCCGAGAACGTTTAACACCCACTCAGGAAAAGAAACAAGAGGGGTGCGCCGGTGCGTGTGGGAGTGTCGGATTGCAAAACGGACAACGGGGAAAATGCTCGGATGCATAAGACGAACACGTATGCAAATGAGATGCACATGATGACATGATATGAGATGCATGACATGAACAAAATGCAAAATGAAAAACAAAACCCGACCACGAAGGGAATATCATAACACATAGCCGAAAATGGCAAGAGTTGGAGTTACAAATATGGGAAGTTACATCCGGGGTGTTACACCTGCTTCCACCCGTAGAGTGAACGGGAGAGCAAGCACACGAAGTCCGGATGCTCGGCGTCGACGAAGCCAGTGGGCTGCTCACAGAACACCTACTCGGCAAGATAACCGTGCAAGAAGGCGTTGGAGACGTCCAACTGATGTACAGGCCAGGCGCGCGAGGCCGCCAACGGGAGCACGGCGCGGATCGTGCCCGGTTTAACAACCGGAGCGAAGGTGTCGGTGAAGTCCACGCCCGCGCGCTGCCGAAATCCATGAACCACCCACCGAGCCTTGTAGCGCTCGAGAGAACCGTCCGCGCGGGTCTTGTGGCGAAACACCCACTTGGCAGTGATGATGTTGGCGCGAGGGGGTCGCGGAACAAGATGCCACGTGCGGTTGCGCCGTAGGGCGTCGAACTCCTCCTGCATCGCTGCAAGCCAGTGGGGATCCCGAAGGGCAGCGCAAGCGAAGGTGGGAATGGGTGATGGCGTCGACGTCGAGGCGGCGCACACATACTGGTCGGAGGAGTAGCGCGTGCTCGGCCGAAGCACACAGGCCTGAGCGCGGGTTGTCACGCCTAGAGGCGGGGTAGCGACGATGGCAGGACCCGCGGCGGCGGCGGCCGCCGCGATGCCAGGCGAGCCGGCGGCGGCGGCGGAGTCGACAGCTGGGGTGGCGACGTGCGACGAGGAAGTCGAGCCCGTCGCTTGGGTGGCGGTGCCCGCCGGGGTAGAGGGCGGGGTGCCCGCCGGCTCAACCTCAGAGGAGGGGGCGGGGACCCGGGGGCCCGGTCAGACTCGACCTCGGGAGAGGGAGTCAAAAAACCAGGCGGCAGCAGTAGGCGCCGTGCTGGGGGGGTCTCCGGGGGGTGCCCCCGCGCATCGCTCCAAGCAAGGGGCGCGGGGGTCGGCGCCGAAGGAACCGAAGCCGGAGAAACCAGAAAATATGGGAACACCGTCTCGACAAAGTACACGTGCCTCGAGGTGTACACACGATGAGTGACAGGATCATAGCATCGGTAACCTTTGGTGTTAAGGGGGTAGCTAAGGAAGACACATGGGACGGAACGTTGTGCAAATTTGTGTGGCGTGGTGGACGCGGTGCTACGATAACAAATACACCCAAAGATGCGAAGACCGTCATAGGACGGGGGTGTATCAAAGAGAAGGTGGTGAGGGGCGTAGTTTCACCGCGGGCGACACGAACGAATATTAACTAAAAGAGTGGCGGTGCCGAGAGCATCGTGCCAAAACCGAGCGGGCACGTTAGAGTGAAAGAGTAACATGCGAACGCAGTCAATAAGAGTGCGGAGGATATGCTCGGCGCAGCCGTTCTGCAGTGATGTGTAAGGGCAAATCAGACGGAAGGTGGTGTCGTGAGAGGTGAGAAGTGTGCGGAGACCGACGTTGTCAAACTCTTTTCCGTTATCTGTTTGGAGAGCAAGTATGTGGCGAACGAACTGGGTGGTGGCCCAGGAAAAGTCCACACATAATGAGAATAATCATCTAAAATCACCAAGTAGTGTAGATAGCCCGTCTTACTCACAACGGGAGACGTCCAAACATCACTATGAAGTAATTGAAATGGAAAAGTGGAAACTGTGGTAGACGCACTAAAGGGAAGACGGACGTGCTTTCCCAAATGACAAGCCTCACAAGTATGCTCATCAAGCTTATTACATTAGAAAGAAAAACTCCTAAGAATCTGACGCAAAACGGCGGGGTTGGGGTGGCCCAAGTGAGCATGCCAAAGGTCGACGCCGGCGGCGAGGGCCACGGGTGTGGAGGTGGAGGCACCGACATGCATGGGATAGAGCTCGTCAGGGCTATCACAGCGGTGGAGCATCATCCGGGTACGGGCGTCCTTCACAGAAAAACCAACACCGTCAAATTCAACAGTAAGTGGATTCTCATGAGTAATACGACGAACGGAAACTAAGCTAGTGACTAAGTCAGGTGAGACAAGGACATTAGACATAGTGATAGGTGTGGAACTAGAAGGAAAACTAGTACTACCGACATGAGTGATAGGTAAAGAAGAACCGTTGCCAACGGTGATACGAGTGGACGTGTTAACTGGAGTGGAAGAGGATAGGTTACTGGGATGTGCTGTCATGTGCGCAGTAGCACCTCAATCCATGTACCAGTCGCGTCCACCGCCATAGTTACTCGGCGACGGTGCAGAGTGCAGGGCAACCAGGAGGGCGGGGTCCCACGGTACCACTGCGGCTGCTGCTGGCGGTGGCCGCCGCCACCTTGCGGCTGCTGGGGAGGCGCGGGGGGCGCGGGCGGCAAAGGGAAGTAGCCGGCGGGCGCAGGTGGGGCGGGTGGACGAGGCGCGACCGGTGGAGCAGGGCCGCCGCGGGTGGTGCCGGCGGCGAGGGCGGTGTGCTAGACCCGTTGCTTCAGCTTCGTCATTCAGCGCTCCTAAAGCTTGAGGTACGCGATGACACGCTGGAAGGTGGGCTGCGGCAGCAGGGTGAGGTAGGACGCCGCGTTGCCGAAGTCCTCGTTGAGACCGGCGGTAAGGGTGCTCAGCATGAGGTCGTCGGAGACCTTGGCGCCGATGTCGCGAAGCTCGTCGGCGAGCATCTTGAGCCTCATGCAGTACTCATCGATGGTGGAGTTATCCTGGTGACAACCGAAGAACTCCTGCTGCAAGAAAACAAGGCGCTGAAGTTTGTTGTCAGTGAAGAGCGCGTTGATCTTGGTCTACACGGCACATGCGTCGTCATCCTCAGCGACAACCGTGTGGAAGATGTCCTTCGAGACGGTTTGGTAGAACTATCGGATGAGCGTGGCCTCAATGGCGGACCACTCCGGATAGCCCCACATGTACTCGCTGTCCACGGAACCGTCGACGTGCTCGGTGAGATAGTACTCGCGGAAGATGAGGTTGAAGTAGGTCTTCCACGTGTAGTATGACATGCTGGAGCTGTCGAGGCGGACTGGGACCCGGGGCTCAATGTTGAGGTCACGGATGGCGGCGGCAGAGGGCTTGGGGCCGACGAAGGGGTTCGACGAGCGGGTCGTGGAGGAGCCCGGGGAGGAGTCCATGGGTGCGGCGGCGGCGAGTAAGGTTAGGGTTCTCGTGGTGGTTGGTGCAGCAGCGGCGGTGAAGTGCGGCGGCTGCGGAAGGGAGGAAAGGCAGCGGCAGCAGGGAGGAGAAGCGGCGCGGGCGGCGGCGGCGTGAGGGAAGTCACGCGGCGGCGGCGATCGGCGCGGTAGGGTGGGCGGAAGCGGGGCGGCACAAGGTGGCGGCGGCGCGACGGGAGAAGGGGAAGGGCGCGGCGGCGGGGTTGTGCGGTGGTGGTGGGGTGCGGCGGCGGCGTCGGCTCGCGCGAGGGGAGCCGCGGCGGCGGCGGTGGGAAATCCTAGGGGAGGACCGAACAAGATGATACCATGTAGATGGACAAGTTGGCAATACAATATTCGTAGTATTGATGGGGTGCCGGTGCACGTATATATAAGTACAGGGTAGGCCTCAACCTCAACTATACACGACTAGGAGGTGGGCCACAATACAAAATACATGCAACACAAATATATACTCAATAGTTTGTTAAGCAAACTTTTGCTAAATTCAGTGGCTTAAGGGCAACTCTAACGGTCCATATCCGGTGTGGGCGTTAGAGCATTGAGAGGACCTTTCCCTAGTACGAGAGGACCAACACTTCTATTGGCAAATAGGAGGTTTCCAAATTCATGCCCAAGTACTCATCTTGCTTTTGGTACTCCAGAAAAGCAAATCTTGATCGATAATGCAAATCGAAGCTATTTGATGTCTGACTCAGGCCTATATGACCGATCGATCGAAATACTCCAAGACTCCACCCCTCTGCACTTGCAGCTTTAATAAGTAGTAGATGGATAACGCTTGCATCCTCCGTCTTACCGCGGCTGCTGGCACACTTTATCTGCATGGCCAAATCAATAATTCAAGTCACACACTCCCATAACCCGCCTTCATTTAGCAAAAAAAAAACGCCCCCAAATGTCTAGATCTTGACATTTTGATCATTCACCATCGTGCATCAAATGTCCGCGGCATGCTTCGGACGTCCGAAATCCACATTCAAATAGCAAAGTTGGGGGGGTCTGTGGCCTCCAAACATCCGCCACGTAGGCCACGCATGTTCCTGTAATTGTGAGATCCTGGCATGCCAAAGGAGGAGTGCCAAATCCCGAGATTTTGTGATGTAATTGCTTCAAGAATTATGGTGCGTTTTTTACAATGACCCTAGTATTGCCCTTGTTGATCATTGGACAGTTCTTCCATTTTCAGTACATGCAATCCAGGGATCCAATCATACTTGAAAATCTTCTTGATTCTCCAAGTGCCTTAAGAATTGTCGTGTATGCGGCATCTGGTTCTCTCAAGTACTCCGGCCCAAACACCTTGACCATTGTAGTAGCAAATCTGACCATGGAATTGAAGGAAATATGCCCTAGAGGCAATAATAAAGTTATTATTTATTTTCTTATATCATGATAAATGTTTATTATTCATGCTAGAATTGTATTAACCGCAAACATGATACATGTGTGAACACATAGACAAACAGAGTGTCACTAGTATGCCTCTACTTGACTAGCTCGTTGATCAAAGATGGTTATGTTTCCTAGCCATAGACAAAGAGTTTTCATTTGATTAACGAGATCACATCATTAGGAGAATGATGTGATTGACTTGACCCATTCCGTTAGCTTAGCACTTGATCGTTTAGTATGTTGCTATTGCTTTCTTCATGACTTATACATGTTCCTATGACTATGAGATTATGCAACTCCCGTTTACCGAAGGAACACTTTGTGTGCTACCAACGTCACAATGTACCTGGGTGATTATAAAGGTGCTCTACAGCTGTCTCCGAAGGTACTTAGCTTGTTGGGTTGGCGTATTTCGAGATTAGGATTTGTCACTCCGATTGTCGGAGAGGTATCTCTGGGCCCACTCGGTAATGCACATCACTATAAGCATTGCAACTAATGAGTTAGTTGCGGGATGATGTATTACGGAACGAGTAAAGAGACTTGCCGGTAACGAAATTGAACTAGGTATTGAGATACCGACGATCGAATCTCGGGCAAGTAACATACCGATGACAAAGGGAACAACGTATGTTATTATGCGGTTTGACCGATAATGATCTTCGTAGAATATGTGGGAGCCAATATGAGCATCCAGGTTCCGTTATTGGTTATTGACCGGAGACGTGTCTCGGTCATGTCTACATAGTTCTCGAACCCGTAGGGTCCGCACGCTTAAAGTTTGATGACGGTTATATTATGAGTTTATGTGTTTTGGTGTACCGACGGTAGTTCGGAGTCCCGGATGTGATCACGGACATAACGAGGAGTCTCGAAATGGTAGAGATAAAAAGATCGATATATTGGACGACTATATGGACACCGGAATGGTTCCGGGTGAGATCGGGATAATACCGGAGCTCCGGGAGGTTATCGGAACCCCCCGGGAGGTATATGGGCCTTAATGGGCTTTAGTGGAAAGGAGGGGAAAGGAGCAAGGGAGGGGGCGCCCCCCCCCCCCAAGCCCAATCCGAATTGGGAGGGGGCCGGCCCCCCCTTTCCTTCCTCCCTCCTTCCTCTTCCTTCCCTCTCCCTCTCCAAATAGGAAAAGGAGGAGTCCTACTCCCGATGGGAGTAGGACTCCCCCCCTTGGGCGCGCCTCCTCCTCCTGGCCGGCCATCTCCTCCCCTCCTTTATATATGGAGGAGGGGGGCACCCCATAGACACAACAATTGATCCCTTGGATCTCTTACCCGTGTGCGGTACCCCCCTCCACCATAATCCACCTCGATAATATCGTAGCGGTGCTTAGGCGAAGCCCTGCATCGGTAGAACATCATCGTCACCACGCCGTCGTGCTGACGAAACTCTCCCTCAAAGCTCGGCTGAATCAGAGTTCGAGGGACGTCATCGGGTTGAACGTGTGCTGAACTCGGAGGTGTCGTGCGTTCGGTACTTGATCGGTCGGATCGTGAAGACGTACGACTACATCAACCGTGTTGTGCTAACGCTTCCGCTTTCGGTCTACGAGGGTACGTGGACACACTCTCCCCTCTCGTTGCTATGCATCACCATGATCTTGCGTGTGCGTAGGAATTTTTTTGAAATTACTACGTGCCCCAACAGGAATCGAGGCATGTGCTCCCAGAAATCCATAGGTACTTTTTCTTCTGGTTGTATATACTTCAAAAATGAATCACTCTTTTCAGTATGAATGGCTCACTCTCCCATTCTGTTCGGCTAGGGCAGCAGCTAGGCCCATATCTTTTCATGAAGAGCACCGATCGATATCCTTCGCAAGGGCAAGCATCCTCATGACAGCCGTGCAATTCTATTAACTAGAGATTCCAATCCTCGCAAAAGAAAAAACTAGAGGTTGTCCCCTCCCGCCGGTCGAGTTGCGGTTGCCCCCGTGACCATTGTCTCCTTTCCCTCCCTCCAGGTCTCGTGTTGGCGGCCCTAGTGAGACGACGATGTTGGTTCGGTGACCGTGGTGGCACAGGCTGGTGGGAGGCAGATTGGGTGGTGCATTACGGTGAGTCCGAGGTGGTGGTGGTTGTTTGGGTCGGGAGAAGTCCCTAGCGTCTTGTCCGGCTCCGACGCGGTGACGCCTACGGACGCCGCCGGACCTTCCTGAAGGGCGTCGGGTATACCCCTTCCCCACTGCCCTCCGCGTACCGAGGGAAACCTAGGACTCATTCGGGCAACAGTGGTGGCGCCGTCACATTCCTTCTTGAAGGTGTTGCTTGGTACGCGACGCTCTGGAATGCTAGGAATGTGGTGGTACTTCTCCGGAGGGTGCAGCAGTTGCCGGTCTTCGTCACTTAGTTGATCTGCCAGTGTCGGCATTTGTTTTCTCTTTTCTTTCTCTTGTTTTTCCTTTTGGGCTTGTTTGTGTTGCGGCCCCGGCGTGTTGGATGTATCGGATGGATGCTTTATAATATAAAGCGGGGGGAACCCTTTATCGGATAAAGAAAAACTAGAGAACCCAATGCGGCCAACGGCATCGTTCTTCAACTTTAAGTAATCATCATAGACCCTGGCACCTTTGTAGGTGTGTCCGAACAAATGTTGCCACATCCAAAATTACGTCGGAAATATGGCTGGATAGCACATCGGGGGTAAAGTAGTCATCGCACGACATCATATGTCCATGTGCCCTATTTTGATTCAACACTTGATACCCATTTATTGAATGTAGTTGAGAACATGCTCCTCGGCATTCTTGGTTTCTCTCAAAATCGCCCTCATCCTCGTTGTTTCATCCTCATCTAATGAATATGAATCCATGAACTCATCATAGAAGTACTCCTCGTCTAAATCCACCGTGTTTTCTTCAAAGTAAACAACGTGAATATTTTTTTTCCTATGGCATTTGCCGAACAATTGTTCAGCGTAGTGTCGGCCGTGGATTGCGTCGGCAGTGGCAGAGGGTACTTGGCCGGCGGCCGGATCTGGATAAGAAGGTGTAGGCCAAGGCGGGCAGGGGCCTGGGTGGAGCAGCGGAGGTTCGACAAAGCCTGGGCGGCGTTTGGGGTGTGATACGTCTCCAACGTATCTATAATTTTTTATTGTTCCATGCTATTATATTATCTGTTTTGGATGTTTTATATGCATTAATATGCTATTTTATATTATTTTTGGGACTAACCTATTAACCTGGGGCCCAGTGCCAGTTTTTGTTTTTTCCTTGTTTTAGAGTTTCGCAGAAAAGGAATACCAAACGGGGTCCAAACGGAATGAAACTTTTGCGATGATTTTTCTTGGACCAGAAGACATCCAGAGGACTTGGAGTGCAAGTCAGGGAAGCCACGAGGCAGCCACAAGGATGGAGGGCGCGCCCCGGGGGTAGGGCACGCCCCCCACCCTTGTGGGCCCCTCGTGACTCCACCGACCTATCTCTTCCGCCTAAATATTCTCAAATATTTCAAAACCAACCAGGAGAGCCACGAAAACACTTTTCCACCGCCGCAACCTTCTGTACCCGTGAGATCCCATCTAGGGGCCTTTTTCGGCATCTTGCCAGAGGGGGATTCGATCACGGAGGGCTTCTACATCAACACCATTGCCCTTCCGATGAAGCGTGAGTAGTTTACCACAGACCTACGGGTCCATAGCTAGTAGCTAGATGGCTTCTTCTCTCTCTTTGATTCTCAATACCATGTTCTCCTTGATGTTCTTGGAGATCTATTCAATGTAATACCTTTTTGCGGTGTGTTTGCCGAGATCCGATGAATTGTGGATTTATGATCAGCTTGTCTATGAATATTATTTGAATCTCCTCTGAATTTTTATATGCATGATTTGATAACTTTGCAAGTCTCTTCGAACTATCGATTTGGTTTGGCCAACTAGAATGGTTTTTCTTGCAATGGGAGAAGTGCTTAGCTTTGGGTTCAATCTTACGGTGCTTGATCCCAGTGATAGAAGGGGAACTGAGACGTATTGTATTGTTGCCATCGAGGATAACAAGATGGGGTTTTCATCATATTACTTGAGTTTATCCCGCTACATCATGTCATCTTACTTAATGCGTTACTCTGTTCTTCATGAACTTAATACTCTAGATGCAGCCAGGAGTCGGTCGATGTGTGGAGTAATAATAGTAGATACAGGCAGGAGTCGGTCTACTTGACACGGACGTGATGCCTATATTCATGATCATTGCCTTAGATATCGTCATAACTTTGTGCTTTCTTATCAATTGCTCGGCAGTAATTTGTTCACCCACCGTAATATTTTCTATCTTGAGAGAAGCCTCTAGTGAAACCTATGGCCCCCGGGTCTATTTTTCGTCATATAAGTTTCTATTTTCCATTATATTAGTTTCCGATTCACTTCCTTTTATTTTTCGATCTATAAACCAAAAATGCCAAAAATATTTACTTTACCGTTTATCTATTTCTATCAGATCTCACTTTTGCAAGTAACCATGAAGGGATTGACAACCCTTTTATCGCGTTGGGTGCAAGTTTGTTTGATTGTTTGTGCAGGTATTCAGTGACTTGTTCGTTGTCTCCTACTGGATTGATACCTTGGTTCTCAAAACTGAGGAAAATACTTACTCTACTTTGCTGCATCACCCTTTCCTCTTTAAGGGAAAAACCAACGCAAGCTCAAGAAGTAGCAGGGTAGTACAACAGTGATGTCGGTCTTCGGGAGCGTGGACACAACCACATGAGGAGGGATGTATCAAAAAACAAGGGCTTCGGGTGAGCCAGGGGTGTCAAAGTGCGACGTGGCGGAATCCCTCAGACGGATTTGATGAGCCGCGTTGGATGGTTAAATGTATCTAAACCGTCCGATCCAAACATTTACGGGCGGTATGATGATCCACGTTGGAAATGCCCTTAACCAACAACGGTAGCACATGTACCTAGGACTTCTTTGATTCACAACTTTCTCAAACACATGGTAATAGAAAAAACACATGATTAAATGGCACGTCCTGTTGTACTATTATTCTATAAAATTAGAAGACTACATGAGTTTAGAATGGAAGAGTATTCCATATCACATGAAAAAATATCTACCGTAAGATATTTTTAGGGTAACCCACTAATAAGATTTTTTTAATAAAGGATGGATTTTATTAACTCACAATAAAACACCAAGGATATACAAACACAATAAGCACACATCCGGCCTATGCATAACTAGGAATCTAGGATGCATATAGCCAGCATCAGCACACGCAAATAAACACATCCACTAATAAGAATTGAGTGGATAAAAAAGTTTTCTTTGAAAAATTTCTAATCTTATAAAAATTCTTTTATACTCCTTTTTGAAGATGAACAAAAATATTCTTAGGATGGACATATATTTGCCAAAGAAGCAATGTAACAGGTCGAGAACGAAGCTTTTATTTTTTTAGTAGTTTAAATTGCTTACGACATGTGTCACAGCATTCCTGATAAACAAACACCATTGTGTTCCACCCTCCAAATGCTACAAACTTCGTTTACCGTTTCAAAGAGATCTCTCGTATTACATGATCCCGACGCAGCACGACTACTTGCTGCATAAAAAAATTACTACATGGATCACAGGCCGTGTACGTACGCAGTGTCGTCAGCCACTGCGTGGACCGTAGTAGGGAGGAAGGCGCGAAAAGGCCGGCCTTGTCCTGCAGCCTCAGGAATTCGCGGCCGGCGAGCCAGACAACGGACCGCCGACCCGACACCCGGCCGCGCCGGCGCCCGCCTGCTGTTTGCTGGCTGCCAGTCTCCCACGCCACGGAGCCACGCAACCGCACTGCATATACCACCGCACAGCAGCCGCAGTGCGAGCGGGCATCATCGTCCTCCACCCCCATATGGGATAGCCGTATCCCTCTTCCTCCTCTGCTACTGCCCCGCGCCTTTCCGGATTAATTGCCGCCCACAACGCCCAGCGCATGCACACGCACGCACTCGGCATAGTTTAGTGTAGGGTCGCCGTGCTCGCCCAAGCAAGCAAGGCGCGGCCTGCCTGCTACTAGTAGCGCCTCTCGCCTCCGCGGCCATGGCTGCACCCGCGCTGGCCAAGCGCCCCTGCAGCAGCCCCTCCTCCTCCGCTTCTTGCCGCGAGGCCAAGCGGCTCCGCCCGGCGGCGGCGCCGGTGGCCATGGAGAGGCACGACGCCGCTGCCGCTGCTGAGGTGTCGACGACGACGTCGCAGTCGCAGTCGCAGCCGCTGCTCCCGGGCCTGCCGGACCACCTCGCGCAGCTCTGCCTCTCGACGCTCCCGCCGAGCCTCATGCACGCCGTCTGCCGCCCGTGGCGCCGGCTGCTGTACGCGCCGTCGTTCCCGCCGTTCTTGTCCCTGTACGCGCTCCTCGAGGACGCCGGCGACGGCGGCGCGTCCTTCGCGGCCTACGACCCGATCGCCGCGCGGTGGGACTGTCTGCCGGCGCCGCCGATGCCGTCGCCGCCCCCGACCCTCTGCCACCCGTCGTTTCTCTCCCGCCGGCTGCCGCTCCAGTCCGTGGCCGCGGCGGGGCAGCTCGTCCTCGTCGCAGGGTCCACGCAGTCGCTCCACCCGGCGCTGTGCCGTCCGCTCGTCTTCGACCCGACCGCCGCGCCCGCGCCGCGATGGCAGGTCGGCCCGCGGGTCCCGCTCGCCCCGCGCAGGTGGTGCGCGGCGGGGGCGGCGAGGGGGCGCGTGTTCGTCGCGGGCGGCGTGGGCGCCGGGTACGACCTCGCCGTCGCGCGCTCCGGGGCGACATGGGACCCCGCCACGCCGTCTGCGCCGTGGGAGCCGCTCCCGCCGCTGCGGGACGGGCGGTTCAGCCGTGACGCGGCCGAGGCCGTGTGCTCGGGCGGGAAGGTCTGCATGGTCAACCTCCGCGGCAGCGGCGCCAAGGAGGGCGCGGTGTTCGACCTCGTGGCCGGGCGGTGGGAGGACATGCCGCCCGGCATGCTGGCCGGGTGGAAGGGCCCCGCCGCGGCGTCCCCGGACAGCGGCGACACGATCTTCGTCGTGGACGAGGAGCGCGGCGCGCTCAACACCTACGACTGGGGATCCGACCGGTGGACAACGGTCACGGAGGCGGAGCGGCTCAAGGGCGCGGCAGAGATGGCAGCCGGCGGCGGCAGGGTGTGCGTCGTGTCCCACGGCGGCGCGAAGGTGGTGGTCGTGGACGTGACGCCCAAGGCGAGGACGAGGGGCTCCACGACGGCGCCGCCGCGCATGTGGGAGGTGGAGGCGCCGGCCGGGCGGCGGGTGGTCTCGCTGCACGTGCTGCCCAGGATGACGCGCCCCGAGTAGGCTTCCTCAACTCCCGCCACTGTACAAAGTACAAACTTATAGTACAAAAACAAAAGGCTCTCCCTTTGGTTCGTCTTCTCTTCTTCCTGCGGCGAATCCGCATTGGCACCGGCCTGGGCAGTATGCAGTACCTGATCATTTTTTGGAGCCTGCGAGAATCGATTTGGTTCCCGTGTGCTTCTGCTCAACGGCTACCAGCTGGATTTCGAGATTTTGATTTTGGAGGTGTAGACGCTAGATTTCCAGTTTTTGATTCTTGCGTTCTTCTGTCCTGCTCCTCTGATCCTCTCTGTCCAGATATCAAAAGCAGGATTCGAGATTTTTTTGGGGTTCCTTTTCTTTCAGAGATACTACTCCAGCACATACACTTGGGAACTGAATGAAATTAGACTGCTAATGTTCTGTTAAACCCAGTCCGTTTTTCTCTCGATGAGCAGGATAGGTCCGTTAAACCCAATGCTGGTACCCTGCGTCGCTTTGAGCCGTCGCGAGTCGCGACCCTCAGCCGGCGCTTTCTCGACGCCGGAGGCACGCGGTGGCCGGAGAAGTCCCGCCACGGAAACCTGGTACTAGATATTTTCTCCGCCCGGCCATGGCCGCACAGAGGGATCGCCGCCATTCCACAGCTTTCCGGCTTGATTCCCCGGCCACACGCGCCGCCATCGCCACGTCCCATCGAACCCATTAATCCACCCATAATAACACGGCCCATGCACGCCGTTACCTCCTCAATTAACACCCGTGCGGGCCGGATAACGGAAGACCACTCAAGATCACACACCGGCTTTGCATATTCCCGTTCCTTTCACGTCCGCCGCGGACGATTCTTCTTCCAACGGGCCCGGCCGCCCGCTAGTCTCCAAAGAGCGAGGGCCTCGAAAGGTGGCGTATGCCGGCGGCAGGATCTCGCGGGTCCAATCAATGCGGGCATTTTTCCGGTGCTGTTGGCGCCTTTTCCCTCGGGGCCAAGTTACCGGGCGCAAAAGGGTTCGGAAAAAGTTTGCCTGGTTCGGGGAAAAGGCCGTGGAGAGAGACGGCGACCGCTCGTTGCCCCTCCCGTCGGAGACGCGCACATGTGGGTCGGGAGGCCATCATGTCGTCCGGTTATCGGCGACGGGACGGTTTGGGCCGGGCGAATTCCCAAAAGGTTTGGCTGCTGGCCGAAAAGGGTCCGCGTTAATTGGGACGGCCGCCGCGACCGCGACCGCGACGCCGAGTGCTGCGCGGAGTTCGGTCATGCCTGAGGTCACAGCTGTGTGGAACGATATGGGGGTGGATCCAAAGATAAATAAAGAGTCAATTAGACCGGTGATGTTAGAACTTGGTGCAAAAATAATCACTTTGGAGGAAAGCTTCAAAATGCTGCAAGAAATGGAAATTGGAGATGAGGAAGAGGAGGATAACGTCAGCATGCTTGATGATCAGGTTGGGGATGCAAATGATAGTGAAAACCTAGAGGAGGTAGTGTTCAGTCCAAGTCTCTCATCAATTACTACTCAAGCCCCACCCATGCAGCAAAAATGGGCCCAATCCAAGCCCAAAGAAAGAGCTCTAGGATTGACATAGGAGGAAGAACAATTATGAAAATAGCTATGGGATCAAAGAAGGTTCAAAATCTGGAAGAGCCTAAAGCTAAACACAAAGGTACAATTAAGAAAAACTCTTTTGAAAACTTTCATGATCCTGCATTTATTTCTGTAGCTAGGATGGTTGGAGTAGAGGTTGATGAACACAAAGATACTTATGCTTTTGTGGTCACTAGAAATAAGATCCCTAGAGGGCCTGCAGGGCCACATCTCCTGGGGGGAAGTTTGAACTTTAATAAAGGTACAATTAAGAGCCCTGTTCATAGCTCATTAGAGGGAGATAGTGTAATTAATAATCAGTCCCTGAATAAGCCTGCTGGGCTGAATAATCCAGGGTCTTATCTAGGATCCCCTATTACACCTGAAGGGTTAAAAGGGATCTCAAATGCTGTAGATGACCAGAGTGTTATCTGGGCTAAGATTTCCAAATATGGTCGGGGCAAGCACCCCAAGAAAACCCTCTTTAGATGAATTGTTTGTTCTGGAATATTAGGGGGATTACTACCTCAGGTAAGAAGACATGCATTGTTGATACCCTAACCAGAACAAATGCTAGTATTATTGCCTTTCAAGAGACCAAGAAAGAGGAGCTATCTCCTGCCTTCCTCAAATCCATTAGTGGAAGTAGAAACTTTCTTTGGCATCACCTCCCTGTTGTAGGCACTTCCGGAGGTGTACTAGTTGGTGTGGATGCAGATATCTTTGAGGTCCTGCATTGGAGCCCCTTGAATTTTTCTGTAGCCTTCAAACTAAAGGTTAAATCTAGTGGGATATGCTTTAGAGTTATAGCTGTATATGGATCCCCATATGAGGAGGGCAAGGATGATTTCATCTTTGAGCTTCACAGCCTCTTTGTAGATGAGCAAATGCCCACACTAATAGGAGGGGATTTTAATTTGGTTAGATACCAGCAGGATAAGAGTAATGGAAACATTAATTACCACTGGGCAGATAAATTTAATGCCTGGGTGGAGATATGGAGCCTTCTGGAAATTAGGATGTCAGGTTGGAAATTCACCTGGGCTAACAACCAGGAGAATAACATTATGTCTACAATAGATAGGATCTTCTGCACCACTGAGCTGGAGGCTATTTTCCCATTATGCACTTCTCAAGCTCTCCCTAGAACTGGGAGTGATCATACCCCCCTCCTATGGGCCTCTGGCTTGGGAAGCAGCCCTAGGCCCTCTGGTTACAAGTTTGAAAAATGGTGGTTGTTACATAGTGAATTCAAAGAGATGTCCATCAAAAACTGGACTGCTCTAGTCAATAAAGTTAAGCCAATAGATATTTGGCGGGAGAAAGTTAGGATATTTAGGAAATTTTCCAAGGGTTGGAGTAAGAATGTAGAAGCAGAAATTAGGAAGAAGAAAATTGCTCTCACAGAAGAATATGATGAGCTGGATGTCAAATCGGAAACAGCTTGTCTTTCTGATGTGGAGAATACTAGAATGAAGAACATTTTACTAGAGCTTCAATTTATCTGGACTAAAGAAGAGACCAAAGCTAGACAAAGGTCTAGAGATAGAGATATTCTAGAAGGGGATAGAAATACCAAGTACTTTAATGCAGTAGCTAACCAGAGGAGGAGGAAGTCTCTCATTCATTCCCTTGATGGTCCTAATGGTCCTACCTCTGACATCAAGGAAATGTTAAAAATAGCCTCTGACTTTTATAAGGATCTCTTAAAAAAAGAGGATAGAGGGGGTTTCAGTCTGAGTCATGATTTTTTCTCTTCTGGGGAAAAAATCTTTGAAGACAACAATGAGTCACTTCAAGCCCCCTTCACTGAAAAAAGAAGTAAAGGAGGCCATCTTTGGTTCAGACTCTGAAGGAGCACCTAGTCCAGATGGCCTCTCTTTCCTCTTTTTGCAAGAATTTTGGGAAGTCATCAAACAGGATGTTATGGCTCTATTTGATGACTTCCATGCAGGTAACCTAGATATATATAGACTAAATTTTGCCATGATTACCCTCATACCTAAAGAAGAAGATGCCACCAACATGAGGAAATTTAGGCAAATTAGCTTGCTGAATTGTATTTTTAAAGTTTTTACAAAAGTTCTGACCAATAGGCTTGCTGTTGTTATGAACTTCCTCACTTCTAGTAACCAGTCAGCTTTCATTAAAAGGGAGATATATCCTTGAAAGTGTGGTGACTGCGCATGAGGTGTTTCATTCTACTTTTCATTCTGACAACTCAGGACTAGTGCTTAAACTAGACTATGAGAAGGCCTTTGACAAGGTCAATCTAGATTTCTTGTTGGAGATCCTCCACAGAAGAAACTCTGGTCCTGTATGGATCAAATGGATTCGTCAAATCGCACACATGGGCTCTGTGGGGGTCAAAGTAAATGGGGTGGAAAGGGACTTCTTTATTACCAATAAAGGGCTAAGGCAAGGAGACCCTATATCCCCCTTTCTTTTTAACATTGTGGTAGATGTTTTAACTAGAATGCTCATCAAAGCAACCTCTCATGATCTAATAAGAGGGCTCTGCTCTGACCTCATCCCTGGAGGGGTAATCTGTCTGCAATATGTAGATGATACCATCCTCTTCATGGATGAGGATGAATCTAAAGCAGCTAACCTAAAAAAGATCCTAACCTGCTTTGAAAGAGTTTCAGGTATGAGAATAAACTATGCAAAGAGTGAACTCATTCCTTTAGGTGTTGAGGGGGATAGTTTAAACCCATTTGTTAATATCTTTGGATGTACTGTAGGTACATTTCCAATAAAATACTTAGGAATTCCATTACATTATGACAAATTGAGGAGGGAAGATATTCAACCCCTCATTGATAAAATTCTGAAAAGGATGGCTGGTTGGAGGGGAAAACTGCTTTCCTACTATGCTAGACTAACCCTCATCAACGCCTGTTTGGCTAGCATCCATGTGTATCTATTGTCCTTCTTTAAGTTTCCTAAATGGGCACTTGACTTAATTAATAGCCAGCTTGCTCATTGTTTATGGTGTGACTTTGAGGGGAACAAGAAACTTCATCTGGCCAATTGGCATTTGGTCCGTATGAAAAAAGAACATGAAGGGCTAGGGGTCCCTAATATTAAAGACCTCAACTTATGTTTGTTAGGCAGTTGGGTCAAAAGATATGCCCAAGATGAGGGCAAGATCTGGAAAAACATCATAGATAAAAAATATATTAAGAACTCTCCTAATATATTTGCCTGTAGACCACAAGCCTCCTCCAAGTTTTGGCAAGGGGTCATGTGGGCTACTAAAGCTCTTAAATTTGGCTATAGATGGGTAGTAGGGAATGGGAGGAAAACTAGATTTTGGGAGGACATATGGTTTGGCACCTCCCCCCTCTCTGTCCAGTTCTGGCCACTATATTCTATCTGTCATCAACAGTGTGTGACAGTATCTGATGTTTGGGATGGGAATAGTATCAAGCTTACCTTTAGGAGGGTCTTTACCCCTACCATGATGGAAGAGTGGTACTGCCTTGAGCAAATCATAAAAGAGACCGCCCTCACTGGAGATGAGGATGCTATGATCTGGCAATATGAATCCAAGGGGGTTTACTTTTCCAGTTCCCTGTATGCCATCATTAATTTTAGAGGAGTGAAGCTTATCTTTATACCTTCAGTTTGGTCTATTGTTGTGCCTCCCAGAGTTCAAGTTTTCCTCTGGTTACTGGCACATAATAAACTGATGACTAAAGACAATTTGCTTAAAAGGGGGATTGACAAAACTCCAGAGTGTCTATTCGGCTCTGAACAGGAAACTGTAGACCACCTGTCTTTTGGTTGTGTGGTAGTAAAAAACATCTGGAATGAGGTTTCCTCCTTTTTTCTCTGTTGATTTAGGGTCTAGCTATTTCTCCATTGCCAAATTTTGGCCTGCAAATAAAAAACATGAAGTGCTAAATGCCTTTTGTGCTTGTGTATTGTGGAGCCTGTGGAAAAGTAGGAATAAACATGTTTTTGATAATGCTACCTGGTCTGACATTAAGCAGATCTGGTGGCTGGTCTGGAGGACCCTCAAGAGGTGGACGGTTCTATACTCAAAGGACTCGCAGGAGAAAATGCAGAAGATACTGCACTGGATATCCTGCATCCTCAAAGCACCCTTGCAGCTGACTATGGGATGAAAATGGATCTGGTGGACACTGGAGGTGTCACACCAATCCCTTTTCTTTCCAAGCTAGCTTTGGGGATTCGCAAGGACTGCTTCAGAAGCCCAGGAAGCTCAAGACCAAGCGGGACGCCAGAGAAAAAGCCAGTCCAACAAACTCAAGCCCTGCCTCGCCACTCGACTGGCCTGGCACACCAACACAACCTTTCAAGAAGATGAAGGGAGGGATCCTGGAACAGATCAAGGAGGTTCGCCTGATGCTTGCTGCTGAAGACAGGAAGATGCTGGCTAATGCGGGTGGCCCGCTCCCCGCTGTGACCCTGGGTGACTACGATGCTTAGTTAACATCCTTTACATACTCTAGATTCTCTTCTTCGGAGATGTAACTGATGACCCACAAGTATAGGGGATCTATCGTAGTCCTTTCGATAAGTAAGAGTGTCGAACGCAACGAGGAGCAGAAGGAAATGATAAGCGGTTTTCAGCAAGGTATTCTCTGCAAGCACTGAAATTATCGGTAACAGATAGTTTTGTGATAAGGTAATTTGTAACGAGTAACAAGTAACAAGTAACAAGTGTAAATAAAGTGCAGCAAGGTGGCCAATCCTTTTTGTAGCAAAGGACAAGCCTGGACAAACTCTTATATAGAGAAAAGCGCTCCCGAGGACACATGGGAATTATCGTCAAGCTAGTTTTCATCACGTTCATATGATTCGCGTTCGGTACTTTGATAATTTGATATGTGGGTGGACCGGTGCTTGGGTGTTGTCCTTACTTGGACAAGCATCCCACTTATGATTAACTCCTATTGCAAGCATCCGCAACTACAAAAGAAGTATTAAGGTAAACCTAACCATAGCATGAAATATATGGATCCAAATCAGCCCCTTATGAAGCAACGCATAAACTAGGGTTTAAGCTTCCGTCACTCTAGCAACCCATCATCTACTTATTACTTCCCAATGCCTTCCTCTAGGCCCAAACAATGGTGAAGTGTCATGTAGTTGACGTTCACATAACACCACTAGAGGAAAGACAACATACATCTCATCAAAATATCGAACAAATACCAAATTCACATGACTACTAATAGCAAGACTTATCCCATGTCCTCAGGAACAAACGTAACTACTCACAAAGCATATTCATGTTCATAATCAGAGGGGTATTAATATGCATAATGGATCTGAACATATGATCTTCCACCAAGTAAACCAACTAGCATCAACTACAAGGAGTAATCAACACTACTAACAACCCACAGGTACCAATCCCAGGCTATGAGACAAAGATTGGATACAAGAGATAAACTAGGGTTTGAGAGGAGATGGTGCTGGTGAATATGTTGATGAAGATGGACCCCCTCCCGATGAGAGGATCGTTGGTGATGACGATGGCGATGATTCCCCCTCCCGAAGGGAAGTGTCCCCGGTAGAACAGCTCCGCCAGAGCCCTAGATTGGTTCCGCCAAGGTTCCGCCTCGTGGCGGTGGAGTCTCGTCCCGAAAGCTTGCTTATGATTTTTTCTCGGACGAAAGACTTCATATAGCAGAAGATGGGCACCAGAGGGCCACCAGGGGGCCCACGAGGCAGGGGGCGCGCCCAGGAGGGTAGGGCGCGCCCCCCACCCTCGTGGCCAGGGTGTGGGCCCTCTCTGGTATTTTCTTCGCTCAGTATTTTTTATTATTTCCAAAAATAACTTCCGTGGAGTTTCAGGACTTTTGGAGTTGTGCAGAATAGGTCTCTAATATTTGCTCCTTTTACGGCCCAGAATTCCAGCTGCCGGCATTCTCCCTCTTTATGTAAACCTTGTAAAATAAGAGAGAATAGGCATAAGTATTGTGACATAATGTGTAATAACAGCTCATAATGCAATAAATATCGATATAAAAGCATGATGCAAAATGGACGTATCAGAAACGCATGTACTTGGCTGTGGGCCGTTTTCTGCTTATGTTTCTTTTGTCTTTCTGAACATGCATTACAGCATGCGCGGCTGTCTGGAATACTGTTTTGGGTTTCATTTTTATTAAATGGAACCGGGGGCAAACTCCCCTGATGATCTAAAAAAATCACTTTAATTCTAGAGTTGTGGTGTGCATCAAAATGGTGCAAAAAACTTGCTTTGGACGTGCAAATGCGGTGCTAATCATGTTCGTATATGCCGGGGCCGATGACCAGGCTAGCCAGGGTGGCTTAGGGCCCACCGTCAGTGACTGCATGGTGAAGGGGCGGGTGACGTGTTTTTTTATACCAAAAACCTCTCGGATTTTATTTTTTTTCTCACCTAAAGGCCACTGTCAAGTGTACAGTAATTTGCTTGTATGGCATCGGGTGGGTCCAACCTGTCAGCGAAACATCACAAATCTATAATAGAATGAAATATAGGCCGCGGTGGGATTCGAACTAGTGCCCTTGGTCTAAGAGCATCTACATCCACATGTTGCAAATCCAGGCCCTCAAACGACCGCACACGCGTCCGCGAGCACTGATTGGACAGCCTCATTTGTTGGCTTCCAAACCCGCATCCCTCATATCCGAACCCTCAAAATCATACAATCCATGCAACGCTACGTAAAACATCCCAGTTCATCGGATCAATATTGCATCGCCGGACAAAACGAGCATAGTTCATCGGCAAATCCATATTACAAACAACTTAAAACTTAGTTAAATATGAACAAAATGGGAAAGGGCGAAGGAAATCACCATTTCCACGCCGTCCCCTTCCCCTTGCGGTCGTCGGCGTGGCTGTAGGCGTCGGCGTGCAGAGGTGCATCGTCGTCGAAGGTGGGGCTAGAGGTGGAGCCGTCCGTC
Source organism: Aegilops tauschii subsp. strangulata (assembly GCF_002575655.3). Lineage (NCBI taxonomy): Eukaryota > Viridiplantae > Streptophyta > Magnoliopsida > Poales > Poaceae > Aegilops > Aegilops tauschii. The sequence continues at coordinate 524,656,309 of NC_053041.3, forward strand.
ATGTCGGCGTCGGAGCTGCACCACATGCCCGACAGCCTGCGGAGCAGGCAGTCCTGCTCCTTCGCATGGCGTGCCGCCTTCGCCTTCGTCGCCACCTCCTTGTTTGCCTCGCGCTCCAACAACTCGATGGTGAGTCGGGACACCTTGGCATTCTTGCAGCAGAGGCGCCGCGCATCCGTCTTTGTCATCGTCAGAGAGCGGCGGAGGACCGATGCAAGGAGTGCGACCTCGGGATCGACCGGCGCGCGCGCGAACGGCGCCCGGACATCGCCTTCCCCCTCTCCTCACCCGTTGCCGCTCGCGCTAGGCTTCACGTGCCTCGGATTTGGGCATCCTCATGCGCACCGGCCCCGGCGCAAGCACGAGGAGTCGAGGACCCAGCGGTGGCCGGGTACCATTTCTGGACAAGAGGGAGTGGAAGTGGGTGGCGTACCTCGCGAAGCCGAGCTGCCGGAGCTGCGCGGCGTTGAGGAAGAAGATCCACCACTATCGAGGCCGCCTTGCTCGAGCAGCGACCTCCTCCATGCGATGTGAAGGGCCACCTCCTCCACGTCGATGTTTGAGCCGTCGGATTCTGAACCGGAGCCACCGCTGCTTCCGTCACCGGCAATCGGATCAGAGGGGAGGGGATCGGAAGTGGAGTGGACAGAGAGGGAAGGTTCTCCAGATGGGGATATTTGTGGGGTCGGGGTGGCCAGACTGACGTGGCGGGCACGCCCGGACCGCCTCATATCCACCCTATTTTTGGGTTGTATATGAGGGTGCCGGTTAACCCGGGCGTTTGAGGCCCATTTGGGTCAGATTTTCGTGACCGGTTAGTGACCGGGCAGGCCGCCCCGACGTTTGAGGCGCCCGGGCATAGATGTTCTAAGAGGCGCGCACGGGTAGCCAACATACCAAGATAAAATTTGATGTTCTGCATGGATATTGATTTGAGAATCTGCAGTCTGAGGGTACACTAGGCTCATATGGTTTTCCAAACATATATCTATATTTATTTAAAAAACACATTTTTTTAAACACACAAAATTTACTGAAATGCATGAACACTTTTGAAACAACATAAAAAAAGTAAAGCAAGGTCACTTTTATATAAAACATGAAATTTTATTAAAAACATGTTTTTTAATTCTATGATAATTTGTTTAAATATTTGTATTTTCGAAAATTATATTAATACTTTATTTAATATGCAAACACTCTTATTTTTTTACAAATAATTCATAATTGCATTTGGATATTTTAAAAAAATTGATAGGTGGTCACTTTTGTCTAGTTTCTTTTATTTTATATGTATATTATTTATTTATTACTCCGTTCGTTCAATAATAAGCGTCTCAACTTCGAACTAATCTTAATTTGAAACCGTGACACTTATTTTGGATCGGAGGGAGTAGAATTTACATATTATTATTGTAAAGACATGAGACCCCATGGTCGTAAACATTTTTCTAGATTAAATTTCTTAAGTTACGTTTCTTAGCTCTTCTTTTTAGTCTACTTACATTACTTCGCTAAAAGATATAAAGTTTGCGTATGCTTAAATGTCTTGAAGTGAGTTTTGTTCTGGTGGCTAGCTGCGCATGCTGTTTAAACCTCGCTCCTTGGTTTGAATCCCACACTGTGCTATTTTTCATTTTATTATAAAATTTGTGATGTTTCCTTGACAGATGGGACCCATCCGATGCCACACATATAAATTATTGTACAACTGAGAACAAAAATAAAAATCCAAGGTTTTTTTTTGCAAAAAGGTGTGCCACCCCTCCCCCTTCACCATGCAGTTACCGACGCTTGCTTGCCTCGTCAACGGTCCCAGCGTATACAAACGTGATTAGCACCGTATTTGCACGCCCAAGCTAAGTTTCTGCACCATTTCGATGTACGCCACAAGTTCTACAACTAATGTGACCGTTTGAGCCAAGTTGTAGCACCACCGGTGTAATTGACTCATAAATAAAAAATAAAACAACAGCCCTATTGACTACAGATCATCGGTACACTCTCATGACGGATCGCCATCCACCCGCGACAAAGACAACATAGCTCCAACTTCGATGGAGAAACTACGAAGGAGAACTAGGCAAGTCGGAGCCATGAAAGATCACCGAACGGACGTACGCTACCAGGCCCCGCCACTGCAGTTCCGACTTCACAACAACAAATAGCCGAGGCCGTCCGACGGGCAGGCCGGAGAAGAGCCGACTACCCAACCAATGCCACGTCTCCGGTATCGTTTGCCCCCGTCATCGTCGCCACAGGAGCCTAACCGCATGCCCTAAATCGGATGGCTAGAAGAATTAATGTGGTGCCGATGCGGCATAGTGGTGATGTGGATAGGCTCTATGTCAAGATAAAATAGGGTAGTGGAGAGGAGGCTTTTGTTCCGCCTTTGGGTTAATGAATTCATTCATTATACTGCTTGATTAGTGTCTTTGGTTAATGAATTCATTAAACTGCTTGGTTAGCGTTTTGTGTGAGCCTGAGAGGCACTCAATGACAACAGCGGAAAGGCTTGCCCTGCTCAGCTTCCATTAACGGCCGGGTGTTGGTGGATCGATGCCGTCACCGGCTAACCTCCTGCTCCTAAGAGCATCTCAACAGGCGCGGTAAAAGGCGCTCCCGTGCGGTAAAGTTTGATTTTAATGTGTGCCGGTAAAGTTTGGCTTGCAATGAAACGAGACTGCAAGTGCATGCTTCCCTTTCCATCAACTGCTCTGGTCGTCGGTGCGGTTGGTTAGGCCTTTGGCGCGTGTGACTATGTTTCCACAGCCAAAAACCATTGCTGTAGGCTGTTGGCTGTAGGTGCCGTGACAGCAGCACCGACGAGCCGAGCTGAAGAAACCATCAACACACGCTGCCTCTCCAGCCCTGTGCTAAAAAGAGACCTTGCTCCAGTGTGCAGTCCAATCATCAGCTGTGAGACAGAACCTGCATCAGCATGCCGTACTAATAACTACTCTCTCCGTCCCATAATATAAGAGCGTTTTTTACACTTGCTAATGTAAAAAACGCTCTTATATTATGGGACGGAGGGAGTACATTTTCACTGTTTCGCACCCAACGACAAGGACCACGGCTGATACAGTCGGTATGCATACTTCCCGACTTCCGCCTTCCAAACGAAACAACGACGTCCAGCGCGCATGTGGATTCAGAGGTACGTAGGAATGAAGCGCGGCCACGGGACTCTCCATAAGAGGAAAGCAAGCCGACAAGGGTCGGCGTCAGCGATGAACAGCCACAGTTCGTTTGGCAAGCAACGGTCGATCTGGTTAGCTGGATGTTGGCGCACGGTGAAGGATTACAATTGCTTGAGCTAGCCTGGCTGGTGATCTGCGCTCGCCATCGTGCACGCTGCGAGCAAAATGTCCAGCGGTGGCCCGGAGTGGTCGTAAGTCCAGTTTCGTACTGGCGCTTATCGATTCCGCGCGAAGTGCACAGAGCCCTTGCAGAAGTGCAGCCGTGTGGCGGCAAGAGTAATCTGCAGTTCTAGCCGATAGGGGAAGAAGTTGCAGAGGAAGAGTAGAAGATGATGCGATGCGAGCAAGAGTACAGCTTGCCGACCTCTGGGAGAAGCTCCCCACTGCCAACCTTGCGCATGACACCAACGACAGTGTCAAATGTCCATTTCCAATAACTACCACACCTTTACACCACAACCAATCAATTCTCGTCCTTGGTTGAATCTGAAGTGACAAGGACCGCGGCTGATAAGGCCTGAGTAGGAGCTTTCTTCCTTCCAAACAACGACGTCCCACGCACAAATCACGTATGAATTCAGAAAGTAGACAGGGCAGCGCAGGAGCAGGCTCTCCATAAAGAGGGCAGGGTCATTCAGAAGTACAGTCAGGTTAGTTGGAAGTTGGGACACGGTCACACATGTTCACTCAAGCGTTGGAATTTCGCGAGCTTGGCGACCCTTAGGGCCGGACCACAAGCTCGTAGCTCGCGAGCTTAATACTCGGTAGCTAGGCTTGTTTCTTAATGAACAGAGCCAAGCACAGAATTCAACTCATTAACAAGCTTAATGAGCAAGCTAACGAGTTTCACGAGCAGCTCGGTAATACAACACAACACATATTTTTATGTTAAGTGGCACCATATCCCAGCATCTCAACCAATCTATTCCATCTAATCGATCTAACCTAGCCCAAAGAAGACAATAACTAGCATACCCCCTCATATGGCCACTTTCTTTCTTTATAAAAGACACATCAGAACTAAAGAAACAGGGGGTAATGTCCTTCAACACTGGAACTCACTATGTAGAGTGTAAGTTCCCTTCCTTCTATAACCATATGTGTTGTCCGTGGCCTTCTTCCTTCGCAGCGTCCACTGAACAGGTGCTTTCCCATGGTTTGGTTCAGGGTGATCACCGGTCGACGGCATAGAAATGTGCAGGCCTTCATGGAAGCTGCGCTCTTAGAAGTGTACAACATCACAGATCAACAAGAACGCCAGGGAGGTTGCAAAATTCATCAGCTAAACAACAGAAAAAAGGGAAAGAATCAAACCATGCACTTCATACTTGATATTAGTGTAGTGTCAAAAACGCTCTTATATTACGGGACGGAGGGAGTAGTCAACAAGGCATTTCACAGGTACAGGAAAAAGATATGAATGTATCTTTCATGTATTTTTAAGATGATACGTATATGTGAGTATGTTAGCAATATGCAAAAAAAACAATGTTTAGTAATGGCAAGATTGGAGCCAAACGCTCACTTTGGATACAGAACTGTTTGTACATGTTATCAGTCACAGCATCATCATTACATTACATCCATGTTTCACTTTCTTACACTTCAGAAAATATATTCTGAACACAGGTTACAAGCAAAGAAACCAGGGGGGAAACAGTACCGCAGAGTTGAGTGGGCGACCCCAAACGCCAGAACCTTAATCTGGCAAGGCCGTCCCTCTTTCCAAGTTGTTCTTGATCTCGAGCGTGTATTTGCCAAAGGCCCTCTCGATCTTCTTGTTGAAGTGCTCGTTCCGGTCGTTGATCGAGTCAACGTCCTTGTCTTCGTTGAACTTGCGCCTCCTGCTGAACGCCTTGCGCTTCTCGTCCCGCTCCTTGAGCTCATTAACCATTCGGTCGATGTTTGGTTCCGCCACCCTAGACACCTGTGCAGTGCAGATCAATAAGATGCCAAGTACTTTGGGCTCCTTACTAAAATAAAAGGACCATAAATAGAATACAGAAAAGTTGGTGCGATAGGCCGACGGCAGTACCTTCCCATATTGAAGACTTGAAGCCTCACGGTAGAATTCAGGATCGGTTTCTTTCGCTCTATTGTATGCATCCATGTCGACTTCTATGTTTTTGGTCCTCTTCTTGTATGCATCATACAAGGTTTTCTGGTTGAAAACTGCAAGCAGAAACACCTTATTCAGATACATACAAGAGACTTTAAATAAAAATAAGTTACATGCCTTGTATTTAATTGCCTATACAGCTTCATAGAAGATATTATCAAATAAAGATGTTACATTTCTTGTATACAATTATTGAAAATGGTAAATTAAAAGTAACGGTCTAGACAGCTTCTGAATTAATTTAAATGTCGAAGATACTAATCTCAAGTTTATCAAGAATCATACAACTCAGCACTCACAGTACCTGTTACTCAATATTACTAACAAGCACAGCTTAAAACTTCCAATGCAATATTAGAGTTGTATGCAGAAGTTGATAGGAAGCATTTCTCACGATTAAATTTGTGGCTTCACTGAGTAAATGCAGGATAAACTAAAACAACCAATGGATAAAGTGTGCAATCAGGTAGTAATAGTAAAGTTCCTTAAGTTTTCCATTCTCTAGCTTAGATGGAACAAAGGTTCAAAGGTCAGCGAAACACAGCTGGGAGATCATCCAAAAGTTTATCTAAGTAAGAAACATTATACTGCAACATAAATGCAGAATAGAATAGAACATCGCCGGACATTTGATAAGTTTGCAATCATGTACTCCCTCCGTTCCTAAATATTTGTCTTTTTAGAGATTTCAAATGGACTACCACATACGGATGTATTTAGACATATTTTAGAGTGTAGATTCACTCATTTTGCTCCGTATGTAGTCACTTGTTGAAATCTCTAGAAAGACAAATATTTAGGAACGGAGGGAGTAGCATCAGGTAATGTTTCTTGATTTTTCCCATTAGAAAGCTTAGAAAGAACAAAGCCTCAAAGATTAGTAACAAACAGCTGGGTGATTATCAAATAAAACATACCAAGTCAAAATTGTGCTCAAATATGCACAACGAGTTGATCATAAGATAGGTCAATAGCAACACAGGAGTTTAAAGAGTATAGATTTGGAGATATATTTACTGAAGCTGTGAGCCATCACTCCACACTGATAAAATAAAATAAATGAAGCTAGGAGATGAGCTCACCATCCCAGCCATGCGGTGCGGGTTCCTTCTCCCACTTCTTGTATTTTGCTTCTGCCATATCCTGTGTATCCAGCATGTAAGACTTCGACATATCCAGGCCATTTGAATCAAGCAGCTTTCCAATCTTCTTTTTCCTGTCTTCCAACCACTTCTCCTTAGATATGCCTCTGCTCTCGCCACGAGGCTCCATACTCTTCTTCTCCGCAACCATCGCCTGCTGATTCGCCTTCCTAGCTTCGTTCTGGCAGCACATAAAACACGAAGGAGATAAACATCCTAGACCACAGATGCACCAGCTGAATTAGTTAACTAAAGGGCACAGAATGTTCATCATACCATCTTAAGCTGCAGCTCAAACAGCTTCTTCTGCTTTTCGGTCATCTGCGGGTAACCGTCATCCGCGGTGGCGGCGTCCTCCTGCTGCCCAGAATGATCATCGCCATCGGCCTGCTCTGGAGCGACTCCTGATTTGCCAGAACCTCCAGCAGGCTTCTCTGGCTCCCCGCGCTCCGCCGCTAACAAGAAGTCAATCAAATAGACAGTAAGTACATACACAGACGGCTATGATTGTGTTCTAAAATGCAAACTGAAAGGCGAGGCCATACCTGCGTTGGCATCGGCAATCTTCTTAAAGCAGTACTCAGAGCAGCCATGGTAGGGGTTGGAGGCGTTGATGCAGTCAGGGTGCACGGTGCGGTCCTCCGGGGGGCCCTTCCACGAGTCGGGTTGCTCTTCGAGGAGGCGGCGCTTGGCCTCGGCGATCTTGTTGAGGCAGTAATCGTTGCACTCGTGGGCCGGGTTCGACGAGTTGACGCACTCCGGCTCTGACTTCCCCATCGAGCTCTCAGCTCTTGCGTCTGCGCATTTCCGACAGAACCCTAGATTAGGTTGGCACGAATTTCACGAAACACACTAGCAGCTGCGAGTCCGTTAACGGCACTACTGCCGTTAGGAGGTGTTTGTTTCGTTGAGTGGTAACGTAAATCGTAAAGGGGAACTGATTACAGTCTGTAACAGCTCCGGACTGGACCAACCACGTTTTGTTTGGTTCTTGCAGTGTAAAGGAAACAGGTACCTTAAGAAGACATATTTTTTGCCTTCAAGATCAAGAAGATGGACCATTAACCCTAACCTTGAGATATGCAGAGGAGGTTGATGGAGGAGGAAGAGATCAACTAGAAATCCGCAGATGGCCCTTTGCTCCTCGCCGGCGGCTTCAACAGTCCATCCTCGTCGGCTTCACGTCGGCATCGGCGGCGGCTGGAGTGGTCGTTGCCGGCGGCTGGAGCAGGAGAGGAGGAACGAGGGGAGGCAGCGGCGCTCGACCCGAAGGGGGGTCGAGGGGAGGTGGCGGCGCTGGATTCGAAGGGGGGTCGAAGGGAGGCGGCGGCGCAGACAGATCGAGGGGAGTCGCGGGGGAGGAGGAGGGCTCGGGGTGGTAAGGAAACAAACACCTCCTTAATCCAATGTCACTACTGCTAAATAGGTTGATTTGGAGCCCGTACCTTGGGTGCGATTCGAGGCGGCGGATCTGCTGCGGGTCGACGGGGGCTGCGCCTGGTGGAGGCGGAGAGGCGGAGGCCGGGAGGGAGGGAGGAGTAGTGGCAGCAGCACCGGCGTCGGGCGGGAATCCGGCGGGGCTTGGCCTGGCGACGGTCGAATCCGGCGGGCGGCGACGGGGATCGTGACGAACCCTAGAGCTTCGCCTGGAGAAGAGAAGCGCTATCGCCTGGTGAAGCGAGACGGTAATGGCTGGCTGGTGGTGGACGATTTGGGCCGTTACCCGCGTGGCAGGCTCGCAGCCGGGAGAAGAACACCGACAGCGAGTGGGCTGCACAGGGCCACGGGCTGGGTCGGGAGAATCACGCTTCGTCCAGTTTTGGAACAGGTTGATTTTTTTTTTTGGTTCATTTATTTTTGTTCACTTATATACTCAAAATTCACTTAAAAAACTTATATACTCAAAATTCGCTCAAAAAACTTATTATATACTAAAAAGAGAACAGCCAGCCATGGTCGGAAGATTCAAAATCAATGTGGATGCATCGGGTATTGCACTAGCAAAAGGGCTCGTGCATTGCAGCGGGAGAAAAAAGTTTTTGAAATCTAGTGGAATTTAAAATCTCATTGTTAGTTTATTTAATTTTGTAAAATGAAGTCTTGTTTTTTAAATTTCATTGTTAGTTTATTCATTTCTTTCGAGGAGTGTTTAAAATCTCATTGTTTTAATTTTATAAAATGAAGTCTTATTTTTAAAATCTAGCAGTATTTAAAATATCCTTGTTAGTTTATTAATTTTATAAAATGAAATCTTATTTATTTACATGATCTTCCTTGGTCATTGTACCCGAAATATGAATATGTTTGTGGCAAAAATAAAACTAAAACTAAAACTCAAATATCTAGTTTTTTTCATGTAGAGCATACATGTATAGAATTTTTTCAACTAATTTTATTTTTCGGAAAGATGTTTTGATTGTTTGCACCTAATTTTATTTTCCAATAAGAGAAAAAACCCTCAAAAGTGTATTTAATTTTCTCATCCGCGTGAGGCAATTTTGTGAGCGTCCGTGAGTTTTATACAGTTCTTGTCTGTGTTTATACCGGGCCATCTGTCGGGCCGGGCCGGGCCTACCAAAGCCCAAGGCAGAAAACCTAGGCCCGAGCCCGGCCCGGGTGTCGGGCCTGGTTTTTGGGCCCAAGCCCGGCCAGAAAGTGATAAAGCCCGCCGGGCCTTGGGCCACGGGCCGGACCCCTTCAGTAAATCGTGAAAACGGCGGGCCCGGGCCTGGGACCGGCCTGGCCTTCGGGCTCAAAATCTAGGCTCGGGCCTGGCGCGGGTGCAGTGTCGGGTCGGGCTTTTTCGGGCCGGGTCGGCTCGGCTCCCATCGCCATCAGCATATGTTCATGTTCGCGCGCACGCTCATAGTCGTTGGCAATTGCTGGCGTAGATGGTGGCATGTGTGCATGGTGTGGTAGTCTTGGTGGCCACTCACCGCCGGCCATGCTTCTCGACAGATTGGTCCTGGAGTCTTCTTATTCCTATCCTCTTGAAACTAGTGTTCATTACTAGGAAACCTTAAATCCAACTCCTTAGTTCTAACCCATTTGAATTAAATCTAATGGGTTTGAATTCAAATTCTTCCATCATCAACAGACACCATATACCTGGATTAAGCACATATAAATTAATCTAGGGGAATTTTCGTCACTTCAAAAATCTTTCCCAAACTACATGTGCTTCTCTTTTAGTTCTTTTTGTATGTTCAAATGGAAAAAGGAAAGAAAAAGTAGAGGAGCAACGCATCACTGCCAGCCGCGGCCCACTTGCCTACCTAGCAAAGGCCGAGCCACTCCCCTCTCCCTTAACCCTAGCGATCATGCCCGACCCATGGCAAGGGGCAGGAGCTTGGCCCGCGGTGGTGATTGGCGTCGCGTTCGTCGGCCCGGTCGCGGCGCGGCTACGTATGGGCTCCTGGCAGCTAGTCCATCTCTGTACTCTCCCTCTCTCTCTCATCAACTTCTGAATCTTCAGATCGGCTCAATCCTCTTCTTTAGGATGGTTGGGCACCCATCCATGGTGGCACCAATTTTTCTGAATCTTCTTCATGCGCCTCTTTTTTTTTCTGAATCTTATTCATGCAATTTCGGACGTATATAAATTGCAAGGTGTCGTGGAATAGTCACGGCAGATGCCCTTGTGAAAGGACTTAGTCGTGGAGCCATCGCAACTAGGAAGCTTAAAGGGGTTAAAGCGGGACAAAGGACACGAGGGTTGTACTGGTTCGGCCCCTTACGGTGAAGGTAAAAGCCTACTCCAGTTGAGGTGGAATTACTAGGGTTTCGATGACCAGGGAGCGAATCCGCTATGCCTGGCTACCGATTTGATGTTATCTCTCTTAAGCCGCCGGCGGGTCATCCCCTTATATACACGGGTTGACGCCCCGCGGCCTACAGAGTCCCGGCCGGTTTATAAACAGTATCCGGCTCGGTAACTAGTTAATCTTGCCTTACAACACAAGTCACACCATTACGGCGGTTTATCACTACGGGCCTTAAGTCACCTACGGGCTTTAGGCCCTTTATTCAACCGCCATCTTCAAGCTTTGATATTGGGCTTTATATGATGAATTGCCATAACGTAACCCGGCCCCTCCTGGGCGGGTTACGCCAGTAGTTATATCCCCAACATTAGGCCCCAGATTGATTTGAGCTGGTTCATATCGATCTTCAATACCTTAAGAAGAAAACTTCTGGCTTCTGTCTGTGCAAAAGTTATGACCCGCCGTGATGTCATCTTCTGGATTCCTGATAACCTGCCATGACGTCATCTTCCATTAAATTCATTTTTTATTCTGTCATATCCCAACGGATCTTTATCTTAATAACTATCCCGTAAATTGAGGCGTTGGAGCCGTTGGGTAATCAAGTTTTCGGCCTCCTCGTTTTTTGCGCCCACTTATCAATCCTTCCTTATAAATAAGCATGACCAGGTCTTTTCTCATTCTCCCCCTTCCTATCGTCTTCCTCCTCTCTCGACCTTGCTGCCGCTCGAGCTCCGCCACCGCCGCCGTAACAAAGCACCTCATCTTCGTCGATCTTGGCCGCTGCATCAACCTGAATCGACCAGAGAACAGCGGCGATTCTCCGCAGTGAATCTGCAGCCGTAAGTCTCCTCCTTCTCGAACGTCAGATCTGCATTAGGGTTTCCAAGTTCTTCCCTGTTCTTCGTGGTTCATCACGGTTTCTTCGTAGTTCTTCCACTGCGGCCTTATTTGATCCAAAAGTAATATGGAAACTTATGCGGTAGTTATTTCGCGTCCATTTTTAATACTGGCAGATCCCTTTCCTTCGTGCAGAGGCCTCACTAGAACTCACGAACTCATCTGTACCTGTTTTTAGGTCTAGAATATTTTCTTTTCTGAACGACCATTTGATCCAAAATAACAGCTGCAACTTGTGAAACTTGTTTGTGCGACACTTAGGCAAAAACTGTATCCGTTATCCATGACGGCTCTTACCGCCGGCTTAACGAGGCAATGCTCAATGAATGATCCTGATCACTCATAGTGGATTTAAATAATTTAATTGCTACTGTTTCCCATGGCGGCTTAAACAATCTGACACAATTAGCCATATATCATTAAGCCCCTTCGTAAGCTGCCATCTTGAATATGAATTGAAGTATTTTCTCCGGCTTAAATTTGAACCGGAAATTTTTATTTTGTCATAGGCGTCCATCCTTCATAATGCCGCCCAAGGCTCCCAAAGCACCCATCACATGCAACTGGGTTAAATCCACCGTCACTGATAGCATCTTAGCTGATTTTGTGAAGACTGGTTATCTGCCGAAGAAAGAGGTCATGTCCTATCATGCTCCTGATCCGTCAGAAGAAAAACCTCAACCCAAGGATGGGGAAGTTTTCATCTTTACTGATCACATGAACCGGGGCTTTGCTCCACCCGGCTCAAAAAATTTCAGAGATGTCCTGCACTTTTCTGACCTGCGACCTCAAGACATCGGACCCAATTCCGTGTCAAATATCTGCAATTTCCAAGTGTTCTGTGAGGTGTACCTTGGAGAAGAACCCAGCTTATTACTCTTTAGAGAGTTATTTTATCTGAACCGCCAAAACGAATGTGCCAATGGGCCCAGCTTGGAGCTCGGCGGAATCTCAATCCAACGACGGAGAGATTGTCTCTTCCCTTATGCTGAGCCGCCAAGTCACCCTAAAGATTGGAACTAGACATGGTTCTACTGTCAAGACACTTCTCCGGCTGATGAGAACCCTCTGCCCGGCTTTCGCGCCCTGCGACTGGAGTCAAATCACCCCTTGCCAGATAAATTATCTCCAGCTGAACGTCAACCACTTGCTCCCACCATCAACAAAATCAAAGCTCTTCTGGGGAACGGCCTAAATGCCATTGATCTGGTCCGGGTTTGGATTGCCTGGCGGGTTATCCCCTTAAGCCGCCGCCCCGGCTTGATGTGCGATTACACTAGCCTGAACAATGATCCTCTACGGCACAGTCCTGACGACTTACCCGAAGACGTTGTTGATGACATGACCAAGTCTCTTCTGAACGAAAGCCTGGCCGATTGCGGGAAAGTGGGCTTAAGCCCTTTCTGCAAAGCTAACCCAGCTCCAGCGGCAAGCCATTGACTTGAGCATTTTACTTCCCACCTTGATAATGTTGTCTTTACTCAAAAACCTTTGTTGCAATTTGCAGGCTGATGACAAATTTTGGAAGGTCAAGTATGACCATGAGGCTGCAAAGAGAGACAGAAAAGCTAAGAAAGCTGCCAGGAAAGCCGCTCCCCGTAAGAAGGGAAGCAAGCCTAGCGCCTCGGATATGTTTCATCTGGACGATACCTCCGAGTCAGAGGTAGCTCTTGACCCTTTAGGTTCCTTTTTTAACCATCTTATTGACACTGATTATCAGCAGGAGGATACAGGAGCGAGTCCTGCAGTGATTGAAGAGGTAACTATAATTTCCTCCGACTCCTAGCCTTTGCCGAGACAGAAAGTCCGAAGAGTAACCCGAAAAGTAAGATTTTCACATCCTTTAGCTTATCAAGATCCTCAATTTCTTTTGAAGCGACAGATTCACGAAAGTCGGAGGCAGACCCGGACTAGCAAAGATGCAGACCTCTCCTCCGGCTTACCTGATGCAACAAGAAAACGCCGGACTGAGGTTACCTCCGATTTACATTCTTTGTATCCTTTGGCGGGTTTCACTCGTCAATCACTCAATTTTTCTGACTCAAACTATCAGGGGACTTCACCTTCTTCCGGCGACTCAATGCAATCTAACATGCCGGCTTTCAAAACGGCCCCAGGGTAATGATAATCTGTTTATCTTGTGTTTATCTTACTCATGTTTTTGTACTAACCCTTTGATTCCTAGTGTGCAAGTGAAGCCCAGCAAGAAGGCAAGGAGAAGTAAGCCGGCCGAAGAGCCGATCTTGGCTGAATCGGAGCTCAGAACGGCTGCTGCCGATACTTCCGTTCCTGAGCCGCCGCCTGAACCAGCTCATGATGCTCCAACTTCCACCACTGATCCATCTGTCGAACAAACTATGGAAGGCTCTGAAAACCCGGAGATCCCCAGCTCGGCCATGATGGATGACCCGGAGGTCGAAATCACCCGAACGGACTTTGTTGAACCGGGGAGACCTACCGCGCTGGCCAAATGTACTGCCAAAGAAGAACTTCTGGAACGCCGCAAAGCCAAACTGAACGTTACTAATTATGCTCATCTGAGTGTTGGAGATATCGTCACTGGCTATCTGAATCAAGTGCACAACAGCCGTGACTTGGAAATTGACATGGTGAAGCAGATTCACCAAAAATCTGAGGTATAATTCTCATTGCTTATTCCTTAGTTATCTTAACTCTACCAGCCCCCAAGTCTACTGCTTATGATCAAATATATTGTAGACTTAACACCAGCTTAGTAATTACTGCAAGAAAACCGGCTTATCCGGTAGCGCCCAAGGTCCGGCTTAGATAGCATATTTGATCCAGCCCTCACCGTGTTTTAACCAAGTATTTGAACAACAATATGCATTAGCCCCCAAGTGCCAAGTACCTTTGCCTGCAAAGTGCTTGGGACTTACTTTCATAAACCGCCACTGTAAATAGAGCTCTTCAGCATACATTAGCCCCCAAGTGCTAAGTGTCTTTGCTTGCAAAGTGCTTGGGACTTAATGTTGCATTATGATCACCCTAACTGTGACCCGGAATTTATACAGGCCGCCATTAATCAATTTGAGTCGGAGATCTCTGAACTGAAGACTCGATTGAAAACTCAAGAGAATGAGACCCAAAAGGCAGATTCCAAGTTTGAATTCAGCGTATCTGCTCAAGAGAAACTGAAAAAGAAGTTTGAAGCAGAAAGAAAGGCCTGGGCTGATGAAAAGGCCGCTTTGCTCAACCGGGCTGAACAAGCGGAGGCTACTCTTGCAGAAACAACCGCCGAATTATCCGGCTTAAAACGCCATGTATCACAGATGGTCTCAGCAATCTTTGGTAAGTTACTCTGCAAGTGTTAGCTATTTTAAATCTTTTTCAACAAGTATCTCAATTGTCATTAGCTCACCTGACTTTGCAATGCAGGCCCCGGGAGTTCCAATCTCAACCAGAGCATGCTGACAAAGCTGAAGGCCGTTTATACCCTGGTGGAACAACTCTACACCGGGTCACAACGTGCCTTAGCTGTCGTGGCTCTGTCAAATGAAGTTCCCACTCATCTAGCGGACGTGCTAAGGCGGCTTGCCGTGCTACCTCAACGATTCCAAGAACTAAGACGAGCTTCTGCAAGAGCCGGAGCCATAGCCGCATTAAGCCGGGCCAAGGCGTGGCTACCGGAGCTAGACCCGGCCGACATCGCCCTTGGGTATCCCAGCTTGAAGGAGGACGGCACTCCATTTGATCAAAAGGACTTCGCCGCTTGCGTGAAGGACATACGCCCTGTGGCCACTCTGATTGGCAACGATACAGATCTCACCAAGTATCAACCGGGTTATGATGCCGAGAATCAGAGAATTCCAACCCCGCGTTATGAAGCAATCAGCCTGATCCCTCCAACTCGTAAGCATACCTTCGCCCCTGAAGTTGACCCGGCCGGGTTAATTGATGATGAAGCTGAATTTGAAGCCTTGAGTGGCATTGACTGGAAATCATCAACCTTCCAGGACAGGGAAACAGCCGGAGGAGCGGAAAGGGATGAACCGGAAGCTTCAGCCCAACAACACCTTTGATCCCTCAGGCGGCTCATGGTTATGTCTTGATAAAAAACAATGCCTCACTTTTTGGACTCGGGGAGTCATGTAATAGAGTAGGAAAATACTTAATTTTGTCGTGCCATTGCGCATTTGTGTGGCGCTCAACACTTCTTAAGCCGCCATCTTATATTCACCCGTATTATACTGATCCTCTGCTTTCCTTGCTTTAATTGTCCTGCATATCACAAGTACCTTGGCGGCTTACCGCCTGGAGGGTCATATATTTTACATATAACCCGGAGTATGTAACAATCATAACAACCGGTTCTCAATCATATCTTTGAGACATAATCATAACAGCATACCTGTGATCCTTCGATTATGCTGCCGGTTTGATGTAAAGTGACGAGGTGGGACTATTAATTTGAATATGATTTAAGCACAAATTCTATTTGTTGCAGCCGGAAGGGAGGGGAGGGCAGATCGTGAGGTCCAACGTTTTTAGCGGCCCACGAGCGAACCAATCAAAATTATGGGAGTGCAGGTTGATTACCCAAAATCACAGGGACTTTTCTAAAAAAACACCGCGATGGTGAACCCGACAGAATCAATGCGTGATTTATTAGTAGGTACTAGCACACATGCTCGTGTGTTGCAATGGAGAAAAAATTGATGTGTTCACCAAAACACCCAACGGCGCAGCACGAAGGGACAGGGAGGCGCATGTCGAGGTATAAAAGAAATACATACCATGCTTTGATGTCTATTAGTGCAGTCCATGAATGCGTAGCCATTGAATAAATAGGAATGGTTACCTATATTCTTCACTTTCTCTTTAACGAGGCGCATGTGATGGGGAATTAATCAATCTCAAGACCCACCAATTCAGTCTCTCGCAGGTGCTCATAATAGAATAATATGTGTGTCTGCGTTTATAGGGACGTACGTGCTTGTGACATGTGAGCGCCTACATCTATTTTGTGTTTCTATTTTTTTGACCATTGCATATATCAATTTAATGTGTTTATTTATATGTTGCACCAAAAGGAAAAAAATAATCATGCATTTCTAATTACTCCTTTATGTTGTCACTTTTAATGTTCACCATTGTCGTAGATGACGGTACAATTTTTGGCCCCTGCAATTAAAAAAAATGTGAAACGCCTACTTGAGCTTCGCGCTATCATCGAACCGAGTGACATTTTTCTTTTTCAATATTCAAATCCATTTTTTCCATTATTTGGACTTGGCTCAAACAAAAGCATTTTGCGTAGAAGGTATGCTTAAAAAAAGACACACATCTCGTACCCCACTTCAAGCTCCCTAAAACACCTTCACAGATATGCTTAAATATTTCTAAACCAAATAGTTGCAAATCTTCAGCTCAATTAAAAATTATTCACAGTGGGCCAGCAGAGTGGGCGATCCTCCTAGTTTTAGCCTAATTGGTCAAAACTGCCCGAATCAGCCCAGCCGTAGTCCATCTCCCCCTAACAACCCTACCGCTAGTCTCTCAAAAAAACCTAGCACTAGGAGGAGAGCGTCTTTGCTCGATCCCTAGCCTCGCTCCCTCCGCTCGATCTCCAACGCACAGTCATCGACGCCAGGGCTCCTCGCCCAATCTCGCACCTCGTTGCTCCCTCTCTGGTGAGCGGCTGCTCACCCGCTGACCGCCCTCCTTCCTCCTCCTCTTGGGCCGTCTCCCTCTCCTTCCATGGTGTCTCTCCCGTGCGCCCTTCTCCTCTGCACCTCCGGCCTCCCTCCGCCGCCTCTCCTTGCATGGCCTCTCTCCCCGTGCGCCCCCTTCTCCTCTGCTCCTCCGGCAACCTCGCCTCCCTCTCCTTCCGTTCCATTTTCTTCGCTCCTTCCCTCTGTTTCCTTTCCTTTGCTCCGTTTCCTTTGTGGAGGAAATTAATTTCTATTATGGCTTGTTGATACTCATGATAATTCTCATACATATAAACTGCTAAGAATAGATGTAAATCAGCCAGGTGGGACTATTCCCCATGTGTTTAACTGAAGAACGAAATCCTCGTTAACAAATTCCATGTGTTCAGTTATTGGCTCCATCTCCCTGCTAACAACCCTAGCGCTAATCCCTAAAAAAACTAGCGCTATGAGGAGAGCGTCTTTGCTCGATCCCTAACCTCGCTCCCTCCGCTCGATCTCCAACGCGCTGTCGCCGCCGCCAGGGCTCCTCGCCCAATCTCGCGCCTCGTTGCCCCCTCTCTGGCGAGGGCTGCTTCCCCGCCGACCGCCCCCTTCCTCCCCCTCTTGGGCCGTCTCCCTCTCCTTCCATGGTGTCTCTCCCGTGCGCCCTTCTCCTCTGCACCTCTGGCCTCCCTCCGCCGCCTCTCCTTGCATGGCCTCTCTCCTGTGCGCCTCCTTCTCCTCTGCTTCTCCGGCCACCTTGCCTCCCTCTCCTTCCGTTCCATTTTCTTCGCTCCTTCCCTCTGTTTCCTTTCCTTCACTCTGTTTCCTTTGTGGAGGAAATTAATTTCTATTACGGCTTGTTGATACTCATGATAATTATCATACATATAAACTGCTAAGAATAGATGTAAATCAGCCAGGTGGGACTATTCCCCATGTGTTTAACTGAAGAACCAAATCCTCGTCAACAAATTCCGTGTGTTCAGTTATTGGCTCCATCTCCCCGCTAACAACCCTAGCGCTAATCCCTAAAAAAACCTAGCGCTAGGAGGAGAGCGTCTTTGCTCGATCCCTAACCTCGCTCCCTCCGCTCGATCTCCAACGCGCAGTTGCCGCCGCCAGGGCTCCTTGCCCAATCTCGCGCCTCGTTGCCCCCTCTCTGGCGAGCGGCTGCTTCCCCGCCAACCGGCCCCCTTCCTTCCCCTCTTGGGCCGTCTCCCTCTCCTTCCATGGCGTCTCTCCCGTGTGCCCTTCTCCTCTGCACCTCTGGCCTCCCTCCGCCGCCTCTCCTTGCATGGCCTCTCTCCCGTGCGCCCCATTCTCCTCTGCTCCTCCGGCCACCTCGCCTCCCTCTCCTTCCGTTCCATTTTCTTCGCTCCTTCCCTCTGTTTCCTTTCCTTCGCTCAGTTTCCTTTGCGGAGGAAATTAATTTCTATTACGGCTTGTTGATACTCATGATAATTCTAATGCATATAAACTGCTGAGAATAGATGTAAATCAGCTAGGTGGGACTATTCCCCATGTGTTTAACTGAAGAACGAAATCCTCGTCAACAAATTATGTGTGTTCAGTTGTTGGCCCAAACCAAACAATGGGTCGGCAACATATAGGCCCTTAGGCGCGCACGAGCTCGGGACAGACACGAGCGATCACTGATGGAGGTGTATTGCGGGTTGAATGCCAAAAAAGAAAGGTACTTTTTGCAAAAACACCGCGACGGTGAATCCGACGGAGTCAATCCGTACTTTATTATTAGGGAAAGAAAGATGGTTTTGGTACAGCCGCAACAGTGTACATGGATCACTTGGGCGCCTATGTGGGTATTAGAGGAATGATGAATCCACCTAGTTTGGAAGCAATAGCATGTAGAGAGGCTCTATCACTCGTGGAGGATCTTGGTGTCCAACACAATGGTGGTGGCATCTGATTACGCAAGGGTGATCAAACGCATTCATCAAGGAGCGTGTGAAGATTATGGCGGAGTCATTAAGGAGATTAGTTTATGGAAAACCCTCTTTATTTCATCTACTTTCGTTCGTGACTCTAGAAAGTCAAATTTAGATGTTCATAATCTTGCTAGGCATTCAATATTGTTAGGTGGATGGGCCAGCCTCACGATCCGAATGTAATACCTATACTTATGCCAATTGATGAATAAAGCTTAGCAAGTTTCCTAAAAAAAAGACTACCTAGTACACCTTGAGCAGATTGCACATATGTTGATGTTTCACTACCAGCACTAAGAGCATCTGCAGCCGGAATTGCCTAATCCGGGTCCCTATACGTGCGGACGCACTGTAACACCTCAATAATCATGCTATAGTTATTTCGACCTAATGATGCCATGTCATCATGTTTGCTAAGCTAAATTGTCACTTGATTAAAACTCAAATCAAATCTAAATTTAAATTGCAAGTCAATTTATTATTTCTTCAAACAGTAAAACAAAAAATGTTGGTTGGGTTGCAAATATTCACTAAATAATTTTCATGTAGAAACCAACATCATTTGAAATATTTAAATGTCCTTAACCTATTTTAAACAGGACTAGCAACATTAATTTGAGCTAATTTAATTTAAAAAATACTTGAAACATTTCAAAATAAATTGAAAATTGCTGGGCTAGCTCAAAAAATTGCCTAATATTTATGGGCCAAGTTTCATTTAGTGTGAAATTAAAATGTAAAACAAAAAAGAAATAAAAACAGAAAAAGAAAAAGAGCACAAGCCTACTGTGCCACTGGGCTCTATGCAGCCACAATGCGGCTCAGCCCACAACTAGCCTTCTCCTTCCTCGCTATAGGAGGCAGGGAAGGCGTGGCGGCCATCCACCGGCCATAACCGCGCCATGACACGTGTCGGCCATCCCCGGGCTCCCATGGAGCATAAGGCCAACCCCGCACCCCTCGGCGAAAACCTTAGCCCCTTTTCCCTTCCTCCACGTGTCGCCCCTCTCCAAAACACGCACGCACCCCGCTGCCGTCGTCGTCGTCGTCCGGAGCCTCCTCATGCCAGGAGCACCACTGCCCTCTTCTGCATCGACTACAAGCACTGATTTGAGCTGGAGCCCTTCGAGACGTCGCAATCGTTGTCTCCATCAACTACATCCACCACTGCCATCGCTCGATCCACCGTCGTCATTGCATCACCGGCCATGTAGAGCCCACCATCGAGCTCAGGGTGAGCCCCTCGCCATTTCCCCTCATCTATTCCTCTTGCGTTCACCCCTAGCTAGCCCTCCGCCATGGCCGAGAGCTCCCGCCGCTGCGCTTGTTGCCCGCGTCGTTGCAGTGGGCAAACGCCACGACTGAGCACGTGGTCGTGCTCCTGCAACCCCGTAGCTGCCGCATGTGCTCTTCGTTCGCTCGATTGCGAGCTACAGCGTCGCGCCATGCTAACCGTGCTCCGGCCGACGCACAACCCATTTCCTCTGCCGCTACATTCCACCCCCAGCCACCCTGTGGCCACCGTTGGACGGGTCGCACTGCGAGCGTTCCAACGAACCTAACCGTGCCTGCAGCCGGCGCCTAAATCTGTCGGCCGACGATCTCCAGCGTGTCATGTTTACGGTTGGCGGCTTAACCCCTGGCGTGCCATCGTGGCGCTGTCATTATTGGCTAATAACGCCCCTAATTAACCCCCAGAGCCATGGACATGCAAGCCCCACTGCCTAATTAACTTAGGCTTATTTTTCTCTTTAGTTTAGCACTAACCATGGTGACCCCACCGGTCAGTTTGACTTTGGTCTAGTCAGCAGTTGACTGGACCCACCAGTCAGTCTCCGACTGGGTGTAATTCTGGGCGCACTTAGCAATTTAGCTATTTAATAATTCAAATTAATAATAATTCCAGAAAATTTAGAAAATCATTTAAACTTTGAAAAATCATATAAAATAATCTATAAGTCAGATGAAAATAATTTATATATGAAAGTTGATCAGAAAATATGACAATTCTGAATATGTCATCCACATACCTTTTAGGCCCTTATAACATAGTGAACCTGGACATTTGGCTTATAGATCTGGAAATAATATGATAAAAATAGACCCGGGGGCCATAGTTTTCACTAGAGGCTTCTCTCTTGAAATAACGCATACGGTGGGTAAAAAATTTACTGTTGAGCAATTGATAGAAAAACACATAGTTATGACGATATCTAAGCCAATGATCATGAATATAGGCATCACGCCCGTGACAAGTAGACTGACTCTTGTCTGCATCTACTACTATTACTCCACACATCGACCGCTATCCAGCATGCATCTAGTGTGTTAAGTTAGCAAGAACAGAGTAACGCCTTAAGCAAGATGACATGATGTAGAGGGATAGATCCAATCAATATTGTAAAACCCCACCTTTTTACCCTTAATGACAACAATATAAATACGTGCCTCGCTACCCCTTCTGTCACTGGGTGAGGACATCGCAAGATTGAACTCAAACAAAGCACTTCTCCCATTGCAAGATAGATCAATCTAGTTGGCCAAACCAAATCAATAGATAGGAGAGAAATACAAAGCTATCTTAATCATGCATAAAAGAATTCAGAGAGGACTCAAATAATATTTATATATAATCTGATCATAAATCCACAATTCATCGGATCTCAACAAACGCATCGCAAAAGAAGATTAAGTCGAATAGAACTCAAGAACATCGAGGAGAACATTGTATTGAAGATCAAAGAGAGAGAAGAAGGCATCTAGCTACTAGATATGGACCCGTAGGTCTATGGTAAATTTTGGGAAACGTTGCATGAAAAACAAAAAAAAATCTACGCACACGCAAGATACTATCAAGGAGATCCATAGCAACGAGAGAAGAGAGTGTGTCTATGTACCCTTGTAGACCGTAAGCGGAAGCATTTGTTAACGCGGTTGGTGTAGTCTAACTTCTTCACGCTCCAATCGATCGAGTACCGAACGTACGGCACCTCCGCGTTCAGCACACATTCAGCTCGGTGACGTCCTCGCCTTCTTGATCCAGCAAGACGGCGAAGTAGAGGATGAGTTCCAGCAGCACGACGCCGTGGTGACGGTGATGATGAAGCTATCTCCGCAGGGCTTCGCCTAAGCACTACGAAAATATGACCGAGGGACTAAACTGTGGTGGGGGCGCCGCACACGGCTAAGCAATTGTCGTGGTTATGTGTGGCGCCCCCTCCCACATATATATAGGTGGGGGAGGAGGGAGCAACCAAGGAGGCGGCCCAAGTAGGCCGAATCCTACTTGGGGTCTCCCCCAAGCCGCCCCCTTTCCTTTTAGGTGAGCGGGGGAAAGGCAGGAGAGGGAGGCGCCCCCTTTCCTTTCTCCCATGAGAAGGGGAAGGCAAGAGGGGCTAGCCCTTCCCCCTCTCCTTCCCTAGGGCCGGCGGCTAGGGAGAGGGGCGCGCCAGCCCCCTTGTGGGCTGGTCTGTCCCCTCCTTGGCCCATTAGGCCCATACACCTACCGGGGGTGTCCGGAACCCCTTCCGGTGATCCAATGACTACCCGGTGCACTCCGAAACTCTTCCGGTGTCCGAATATCATCGTCCTATATATCATTCTTTACCTTCGAACCATTCCACAGCTCCTTGTCATGTCTGTGATCTTATCCGGGACTCCGAACAGCATTCGATCACCACGTTAAGCGTGCGGACCCTACGGGTTCGAGAACTATGTAGACATGACTGAGACACCTCTTCGGTTAATAACCAATAGCGGAACCTGGATGCCCATATCGGCTCCTACGTATTCTACGAAGATCTTTATCGGTTGAACCTTATGACAACATACGTAATTCCCTTTGTCTATCAGTATGTTACTTGCCCGAGATTCGATCGTCGGTATCTTCATACCTAGGTCAATCTCGTTACCGGCAAGTCTCTATACTCGTTCCATAATACATCATCTTGCAACTAACTCATTAGTCACTTTGTTTGCAAGGCTTCTTATGATGTGTATTACCGAGAGGGCCCAGAGATACCTCTCCGATACACAGAGTGACAAATCCTAATCTCGATCTATGCCAACTCAACAAACACCTTTGGAGATACCTATAGAGCATCTTTATGATCACCCAGTTACGTCGTGATGTTTGATAGCACACAAGGTATTCCTCCGGTATCCGGGAGTTGCATAATCGCATAGTCGAAGGAATATGTATTTGACATTCAGAAAGCAATAGCAATAAACTGAACGATCAATATGCTAAGCTAACGGATGGGTCTTGTCCATCACATCATTCTCCTAATGATGTGATCTTGTTATCAAATGACAACACATGCCTATGGTTAGGAAACCTTAACCATCTTTGATCAACGAGGTAGTCTAGTAAAGGCTTTACTAGGGACACGGTATTTGTTTATGTATTCACACATGTATTTAAGTTTCCGATCAATACAATTCTAGCATGAATAATAAACCTTTATCATGAATAAGAAAATATAAAATAACAAGTTTATTATTGCCTCTTGGGCATATTTCCTTTAGTAAACTACTCACACATCATCGGAAGGGCAGCAAGGTTGATGTAGAAGCCCTCTGTGATCGAATCCCCCTCCGGCAGAGTACCGAAAAAGGCCCCAAGATGGGATGTCACAAGGATAGAAGCTTGCGGCGGCGGAAAAGTATTTTTGGTGTGCCCTCTGGTATACGGGAAATATTTGGGTATTTATGGAGCAAGGATTAGGGTTAGGAGAGCCTCGCGGGGCCCACAACCTTGGGGGGGCGCCCCCTCCCTAGGGCGCGCCTCCCGAGCTTGTGGCTCTCTCCTGGCCCTTCTGACCTCCTCCTGAAGCTTCCTAGGTGTCTTTTGGTCCAAGAAAAATTGTCAAAACTTTTCGTTCCATTTGGACTCTGTTTGGTACTGCTTTTCTGTAAAAGACAAAAACAGAGAAGAAACAACAACTGGCACTAGGCACTAGGTTAATAGGTTAGTTCCAAAAAATAATATAAAATAAAATAATAATGCATAGAAACCATCCAAGATGGATAATATAATAACATGGAATAATAAAAAATTATAGATACGTTGGAGACGTATCAGGGTGAGTGATACGTCGCCAACGTATATTTTTTTTATTGTTTCATGCTATTATATCATCAATCTTGGATGCTTTATATACATTTTATTCTATTTTATACCATTTTTTGGGGACTCACTTATTAACTCGGTGCCAGTGCCAGTTCCTATTTTTTTCTTCTTGTTTTTGGCTTTTCAGAAAATTGGTACCAAACAAAGTCCAAACAGGATGAAACTTTACGGTTATTTTTTTGGACCAGAAGGGACCCTCGAAGGTTCGGGAGGAGGCTAGAAGACCTACAGGAGAGCCTAGGGCGCGCCCCTAAGCTCGTGGGCCCCACACAACTCCATTTGACCTAATTCTACCTCTATAAATTCACAAATATTCCCAAACAAACAAAAAACCACCCGAAACACTTTTTCTGCCGCCGCAAACTTCTGTTCTTCCGCGATCCCATCTAGAGGCCTATTCCCGTACTCTGCCAGAGGGGGAATCGATCATGGAGGGCTTCTACATCATCCTTACTGCCTTCCGATGATGCGTGCGTAATTCACCATAGACCTAAGGGTCCATAACTAGTAGTTAGATGCCTTCTTCTCTCTCTTTGATCTTCAATAAAGTGTTCTCCTTGATCTTCTTGGAGTTCTATCAGATGTAATCTTTTTTTGCGCTCGGTGGTCGGGTTGGAGGAGATTCTCTTGTTCGTCGAGGTAAGAGCATCTCTAGCAGATCCCACAAGCCGCCAACCCAAAAAATAGTTTACGGTATCTCGTAAACATTTTTTATAGGACGTCGGGCGCGCAAGAACAGATCCCCATAGCAATCCTGCAAATTCGAACAAACTACTTCGCGCTAAAAACATCTCGCCGGAGTTCACACAAGTGATAAATTTCCGTCATATCTACTTTTCCTAATGCTTTTCCTCTTGTTTTGGACTCTAATTTGCATGGTTTGAATGAAACTAACCCGGACTGACGCTGTTTTCAGCAGAAGTACCATGGTGTTGTTTTTTGGGCAGAAATAAAAGTTCTTGGAATGGAACAAATATTTTTGAAGATTTATTTTATAATAAAAGAAAAATACTGGAGCGAAGAACCACCGAAGGGGGGGGGGGCTGGGTGAGCACAACCCACCAGAGCACGCCCCTCCAAGCGCGCCTAGGTGGGTTGTGCCCACCTGGTGGCCCCGCGGACCCTGACTCCGACTCCATAAATACCTATATTTGGAGAGAAAGATCAGGGAGGAAGAATTATCGCGTTTCATGATACGGAGCCGCTGCCACCTCATGTTCTTCATCGGGAGGCCAGATCTGGAGTCCGTTTGGGGCTCCAGAGAGGGGGATCTTCGATCTTCGTCATCACCAACCCTCCTTCATCACCAATTCCGTGATGCTCCCCACCGGGAGTGAGTAATTCCTTTGTAGGCTCGCTGGTCGGTGAGGAGTTGGATGAGATTCATCATGTAATCAAGTTAGTTTTTTAGGGCTTGATCCCTAGTATCCATTATGTTCTAAGATTGATGTTGTTATGACTTTGCCATGCTCAATGCTTGTCACTTTGGGCCTGGGTGCCATGATTTCAGATCTGAACCGTTTATGTTTTCACCATTATATCTATGTTCTAGATCCGATCTTGCAATTCATATCACCTATTACGTGTTATGATCCGTAAACCCCGGAGTGACAATAGTCGGGATACTTTCTGGTGATGACCGTAGTTTGAGGAGTTCATGTATTCACCATGTGTTAATGCTTTGTTCCGGCTCTCTATTAAAAGGAGGCCTTAATATCCCTTAGTTTCCTTATGGACCCCGCTGCCACGGGAGGTTTGGACAAAAGATGTCATACAAGTTCTTTCCATAAGTAGGTATGACTATTTACGGAATACATGCCTACATTGTATTTATGAACTGGAGCTAGTTTTGTATCGCCCTAGGTTATGACTGTTATATGATGAATATCATCCAACGAATCCATCGATCCAATGCCTACGAATTTCCTACATATTGTTCTTGCTAAGTTATTACTGCTACTATTACTATTTCAACTGCTACAAAATCATTGTGCCACTGTTACCGTTACTATTGTTGTTACTACTATTATCAAAACTACCATAGTACTTTGCTACTGATCACATTGTTACAGATAATTAATCTCCAAGTGTGGTTGAATTGACAACTCAGCTGCTAATACTTGCAAATATTCTTTGGCTCCCCTTGTGTCGAATCTATAAATTTGGGTTGAATACTCTACCCTCAAAAACTATGGTGATCCCCTATACTTGTGGGTTATCAAGACCTTTTTCTGGCGCCGTTGCCGGGGAGCATAGCTATATTTGTGGAGTCACTTGGGATTATTATCTATTTATCACTATGAAGAATCTGAAGGATACCAAGACTAAGATATTTCCCTCTAAGACGAGGGGAGGTAAGGAACTGCCATCTAGCTCTACACTTGATTCACCTTCTATTTTGAGTAAACTTGCAACACCACCACATGCTATTAATTCTGATATGTCGCAAGTTATTGATGATGTTACTTCTACTATGGATAATGCTTACGATAATGCTACTACTATGCTTGATGATGATGTGCCTTTAGGTGAATTTCTTGATGAACAAATTGCTAGAGCTAAAGATATTGAGAATGCTGAAACTGATGAAATTATTGAAACTGATGAAGCACTTGAAACTGAAAATCTTGAAACACCTATTAGACCTAGCCCTCCTAGATATGAATTGCCTAAGATACCTGAAGGTTATGTTATGGATGAGGAGGTAACTAGAGATTTTCTTGCCTGCAATGATAGGGATGATCTTAAGAAATTATTATGCAAATTGAAACAAAAATATTTGAATGCTAGAATGAAATGTGATCCTAAGTTTGCTACTTCACCTATCTTTGTTGATGATAAGGATTATGAATTCTGTGTCGATCCAGAGTTAATTACTTTGGTTTAATCTGATCCTTTCCATGGTTATGAAAATGAAGCTGTTGTGGCACATCTTACTAAGTTGAATGATATAGCCACCCTATTTGCTCATGATGAGAAAATTCGCTACTATTATATTCTCAAGTTATTTCCGTTCTCATTAAAGGGTGATGCTAAGATATGGTACAATACTCTTGCTCCTGGTTGTGTGCGTAGTCCCCAGGATATGATTTACTATTTCTTTGAAAAATATTTTCCTGCTCATAAGAAACAACCTGCCTTACAGGAAATATTTAATTTTGTGCAAATTGAAGAAGAGAGTCTCCCACAAGCTTTAGGGAGGCTTCTCCAATTGCTTAATGCTTTGCTTGATCATCCTCTAAAGAAAAATGAAATACTTGATATCTTCTATAATGGACTAACCAATGCATCTAGGGACTTCCTGGATAGTTGTGCTAGTTGTGTTTTCAGGGAACGAACTGTTGAACAAGCTGAGGAATTATTGAATAACATATTGAAAAATTATGACGATTGGACTCTTCCTGAACTACCGCCTAAACCCACTCCAAAGAAGAGGGTTATCTTATATCTCAGTCCTGAAGATATGCAAGAGGCAAAGAAATGTATGAAGGTAAAAGGTATTAAAGGAGAGGATGTTAAAAATTTACCTCCTATTGAAGAAATACATGGGCTTGATACACCACCACCACCGGTGGTAGAGGTAAAATCTTGAATGAAATTTGATGAATGAGATATTCCTTATAATAAACATCCTAGTCAATGACTTTATGAGTTTGACAACTACATTAGAAAACAAGATCACTTCAATGAAAATGTTTTGAAACAATTGAAATACAAATCTGATATGATTGCTCGCTTGATTGACTTGTTATTTAGAATCACTAATGGTGTTAGAGGTGTAGGAAAAAACATTCCTCTATGGTTCATACTCAGCTAGAACAAGTTGCTAAATCCCAAAAAGAAGTGCTTGATGAAATGAAAAATAATATAAAAGACTTTGCTGTTAGAGTAGCAACTAGAGGAGGTAAAATGACTCAGGAACCACTTTATCCTAAGGGACACCCTAAAAAATTGAACAAGACTCTCAAAGAATTAACGTTGATGCATCTAGTCCTTCTAAAAAGAAAAAGAAAAAGAAAAATGATAAGACTTTGCATACTTCTAGTGAACCTGAAGTAGAAAAATCTCCTGAAGATAATAATGATGTCTCTATCTCAGATGCTGAAACTCAATCTGGTAATGAACATTCACCTAGTGGTAATGAAAAAGATAAGGATGATGTTCACGAAGACACCCAACCAAACAATGATAAAGAACCAGATAATGATGTTGAGATAGAATGTAACATCCCAAATTTTCAATTTGGTATGTTATACATATATCATCATTGCATATCATATTTTAATTGCATTTTGACAAATCCTCGATAAATCCTAAGCAACTCAAGGACCCTCGGAGAGAGTTGGCGATTTTCTCAAATTTTCATATTTGATTTTCATCAAATCATAAAACGAGGATTTTGGTTTTAATTATTTTTCTCCCCGGAAAAATATTTCATTAAAAATAAATGAGGGGAGAAAATATGACTTCTCCAAAACAATTGAGATATTGGAGGAAAAGTGTTAAAATCATTTATTGGAATTTATTCGGATTTTATTTGCAATTTTAATTGCATTAAAAAACATTGCACGTTTTCGAAATTTATTTTGTGTCAAAAAAATGTTCACCCTATTCTAAATTTTCTAACTAGACGGGGAAAATTTGTTTTATCTTTTTTGGATTTTTATTTATTTTTCTACGAATTTTTTCGGCGGAACATTTTTATTTAAAAAAAAAAATTTGCGCCGCGCCCGACCGGGCCGAGGCCCAGCCGAGCGGCCGGCCCAGCCCCGCCGTCTCCCTCGCGCAGCCGCCACCGCCACCGCGCCCGAGTCCGCCTCGAGCACGGCCACCGCCGCCTTGCCCCCTCCCCCACGCCACCAGCCCCCCCCCTCATAAATACCCCGCCGTCGCCGCCCTCCCTCTCACCCCGAGCCGCCGCCCCCAGCCCGCACTCGCCGCCGCCGCTTGCCAAGCCCCGCCGCCGGAGCCGCCCCGAGCACCCCCCCGAGCCCCGCCGCACCCCGCCGCCCTCGCCGGAGCCAGCCGGAGCCCCGTCGGAGCCCTGCCCTGACGAGGTATACCTCGCCGTCGTTGCCGGTTTTGTTTAAAAAAAACCGTTCGTTAAAAAAAACCCTAGATCGGTTTATTTCTTCGGTTTTGTTATTTTGTGAACGTTCACCGACCCGTTCGTTTTAACGAACGCGTTCGTCGGATTTTCTCTGTTAACGAACGTCCGTTCTTTAACCGTTCGTCCATTTTTCTTTTTCGTCGGGTTTTTCCTGATTATCTCAGATCTCGATTCTGATCGGATCTTCGTTACTGTTTAACTTTTCGCTCGTTTATCGGAATTAGGCGATTCAAGCGCCTAGAGTTTCGTCCCGAAATTCTCTTTCCGTTTAACCTACTCAAACAAGTTTTTGCTACTGTAAAATTTGACCTAGATCCAGATTAGTAAACGAAGCTTGTTTCTTTCGCCGTTTGACTTTCGTTGCTTCGTTCGAGTTGATTCTTTTGCAAACCAGAGTTCTTAAGTTGAACCTTCTGGTTGGATCTTTCATTCGAGTTTTACCTGTGCATTAGATGAGTACTTATTGTTTGCTTGTTTGTTTGTGATAGAGTACCCGGAGTGTGCCGCTTGTTACTTCGAATCGCTAGGTTTCGCGGAACATCAGCAAGGCAAGTAACACTTTGATCATATACCTTCCATACCCAGTTTTTATTGCATTAGTTCTATTCCTCAAACATTGCATGGTTAGGATCAAATTAAATTGTGGGTATTGGGAAGTAGTTGAGGTAGTACCTATTACCTGTTCTTTTATCAAACCCTTGGGAGTTACTTCTACGTTGCTATTATATTGCCAAGCTATGCTCGTAGACGTGGATTGGGTTTGAGAGATATTCATGACAGATGTGAGATTGTTAATAATGGTTTACTTAAGGTGGCAACTAAAACTCACATCTGGGTGGATTGAGGCACCTGGAGAATCCAGTGTTGTCTGTTTGTATAAGGACCGCCACCCAGGCTCAAAGGGATCATAAGATTATTCATGCTAGAAACTTCCGTGTGCAGCCACAAGCTATTATGGGCTCTAGCATAGTTGAGTAGGTTACATGATCTCTTGAAGAGGTGGGCTAGCAGATGTAGGGGAAAGTAGGTGTAACTGTCCACCCGGAGTAAAGAGTGATTGTTCCTGAAAGGCTGTGTCTCGGTCATCCGTTTCTCAAACATCATGTAGTGCGAGAATCAAGCGGAGGCGATCGAGTCTTGTGGGGAAAGTGCGCAAACCTCTGCAGAGTGTACGAACTAATCATGGTTAGCCGTGTCCCCGGTTATGGACAACTTGAGTATCTAGTACCTGGATTATCAATTGAATCTCATCACCATGTTACTTTTAATTAATTTTGTTGGGTTAATGATTTTTTTAATTGGGATTGAGATGCTGTCAACCATCTCAATGTTTAACAACCACCATGATAGTTAAATAAAATTTATTCCTTTGCAGTAGGGAAAAATTGGCTTTCCGCAAAAACTTAACCATAGAGCTTTCCACCAGCCATATATGCATGTAGTATAGCATTATTATTGTTCATTATTCTCTATGTGTTACACTGCCAGCATATTCCATGTGCTAACCCATTTTCGGGCTGCAACGTTTCATGTTGCAGACTTTTCAGACGACGAGCAAGGTGCCTTAGGTCGTGGTCTTATACTCAGTGATGCCGCTGGAGTTGATGGACTCACTTATCTTCCAAGTCTTCCGCTGTTATCGTTTTTAGATGGCCTTAAGCCATATTTATCAGACTTTTTCTCTTTGGAGATATTCGATGTAATAAGTGTGTGATTGCTACTCTGTTATAAATCCTCCATTTGTACTGTGCGTGTCAGCATTACTGATCCAGGGATGACACTGGTGCACAGCAGCACAGACCATTTGAGGTCTGGTCGCTACAAAAGGTGGTATCAGAGCACACGCTGACTGTAGGACACGACCACTAAGCTTAAGCCCTAGAACACTTCTCTCTTCTCACTTCTGACCCCTCTCCACTTTCTACTCTTTAGGAATGGCGGATGCAAGGAGCAAGTTCATGCAACCAGATGAAGACACGCCTTTTGGACGACACTTGAAGGAAGTGACTAAGTATTTGAACATAGGAATACCAAGCATCAACGGAACCTACAACGCCACATTACCCGAAGAGGAGAGCTGGAAGATTCAAGTTCACATTCCAGGAAGGACGTTTGTGCCAATTACTGAACCCATAAGATTGGTTTTCGAAGCACCAACCTGGAGTTTAGGGAAGAGCATGGCCGCACACATCGCTATGGGACGCATTGGAGAAGTCTACCACCAGGAGCTTAAGGATACTATTTATCAGATTTGTGGACGCCGAGACGCGCAATGGGAGATGATCAGAACCAAGAAGGATGGATCAATCGCAGCTTTCATCCAGGAGCAAAACCAACATATCCGTCGCCAGGAGAACCAGATGTGCACGGACAAGGAAGAACTGAAGAAGGCATTGACGAAGATCAAGGAGCTGGAGGAAGAACTCAAGGCTACACGCGAGGATTATATGGAGGAAATCGTCGCACTAGTAGGGAAGAATGACGACCTGGAGAAGAAGATTGGAATATTCATGGGAAATCCAGTGCCAAAAGCAAAGGATGACGAATGCACTTGTCCGGATAACTACATCATCATCGACGACACCGACTCGGAACCAAGTGAAGATGACTTTGTTGACGAAGCTGGAGCAGACATCATGGAGTCTTCAACGGATCAGAATTTCTAGTAGACCACCATATCAGTAGTAGTTTTCCCCCATTTAATAGTATAGTTCAAGCACTTTGTAACGCTAGTTAGATCGATTGTTATGCCTTGTTTGAATTGATTGAGTGATATTGATTGTATTTGTCTCATGAGCATATGGGTAGTGTTTTCCCCTCTAGACCTCATTCTATTCTTAACTCTCATCTTTTCTAACCCATCAGATGCATCCGAGACGCGACACCGGATTTGTTTTCCCACCAGAGATCACCAAGTTGATTCAGCAACAGAATGCCCTGATGCAAGTGTTAGTGCAGAACCAAGGCAACAACAACACCAACAACCCACCACCACCACCACCTGTTGATCACTTAGCCCGTTTCTTGAGGCTAAACCCGCCGGTGTTTTCCAGTAGCACCGAGCCGATTGTTGCAGATGATTGGCTCCGCAAAGTTGGAAGGGAGTTGACCACTGCAGGATGCACAGATGCGGAAAGAGTGCGTTTTTCCGCACATCAGCTTGATGGACCTGCAGCATCATGGTGGGAGAATTATACAGCCACGCACCCTATTGACACTGTCACATGGGACCAGTTTCAGCAAGCTTTCCGTACAGCTCATGTTTCAGCAGGAGCTATGGCTATGAAGAAGCGCGAGTTTCGCAACCTACGCCAAGGAGGACGCACCGTAGGCCAGTATGTAGAGGATTTTAGTAAATTAGCATGTTATGCACCAGATGACGTTGCTACAGATGCAGCCAAGCAGGAGAAATTTTTGGAAGGACTGAATGATGAACTGAGTATGCAGTTGATGGTAGCAACCTTCAACAACTACCAGGAGCTGGTAGATAGAGCTCTCATGATTGAAGGGAAGCAACAACAGATTGAAAACCGTAAGAGGAAGTATGGACAAGGGAAGTATAACTTTGGAGCTCAACAGAAACCACGATTTGCCCCGAAGCCGGGAGGACAGTTTCAGCATACCCATGGAGGAGGTAGTTCCCACAATCATAATGGCTCCAAGAATGGAAATGGGAATGGAGGAACCAACGGGCAGAACCGCACCAACCCATCTACCCCAGCCAAGAGGGATCTAAGTCACGTTACTTGTTTCAAGTGCCAGAAGACGGGACATTATGCAACTGATTGTCCTGAAGCCCAGAATGGCAATGGTAATGGAAGCTCTGGGAAGAAGCCGACCCCGTTCAACAAAGGACACGTGAACCACGTGAGCGTGGAGGAGGTTGAAGCTCAGCCTGATGCAGTAATAGGTAAGTTTTTGGTTAAGTCATTTATTGCAACCGTTCTTTTCGATACTGGTGCATCACATTCATACATATCAAGGGGATTTGTGAATAAGTTTAAGCTCTCCACCAAAGTTCTCAAAACCCCTATGTTAGTAACCTCGCCAGGAGCAAAGTATATGGCAAGCCAAGGATGTTTTCAGATGCCATTGGCCATTGGTAGGCATGTTTTCCCCTCAGACCTCATAGTTTTGGAGTCGCAAGGTTTGGATGTGATTTTGGGATTGGATTGGCTATCGTTGTATGGAGGAAACATCGATTGTGCCAGCAAGACGATTTTGCTTACCACCCCAGAAGGAAAAAGGATCAAGTATGTATCCCGGCATATGCCAAAGAGGACTCAAGTGAATTCCTTATCAGGAGTTGTACAGGAGGAAGTACCAGTGGTGAAGGATTATCCGGATGTATTTCCAGAAGAGTTGCCAGGCATGCCACCAGATAGAGACATTGAGTTCTTAATAGAACTTTTGCCAGGCACAGGGCCAATATCTAAGAGACCGTACAGGATGCCCGCAAAAGATTTGGAGGAAATTAAGAAGCAGATCAAGGAGTTACTGGATAAAGGCTATATTCGCCCAAGTTCGTCACCTTGGGGATCACCAGTACTTCTAGTGGAGAAGAAAGATGGATCATTGAGGATGGTTGTTGATTACCGTGGATTGAATGAAGTAACCATCAAAAACAAGTACCCACTGCCGATGATCAATGATTTGTTTGACCGCCTACAAGGAGCTAAAGTATTTTCCAAGATCGATCTATGATCAGGATACCATCAGTTAAAGATTCGAGAGCAGGATATACCTAAGACGGCTTTTACCACCAGATATGGATTATATGAGTATACCGTTATGTCATTTGGTCTGACTAACGCACCTGCCTATTTTATGAACCTGATGAACAAAGTGTTTATGGAGTTTTTGGATAAGTTCGTTGTGGTGTTCATTGACGATATTTTAGTCTTTTCCAAGAATGAGGAAGAGCATGAGGAGCATTTGCGATTGGTACTTGAGAAGCTCAGAGAACATCAATTATATGCCAAGTTCAGCAAATGTGAATTTTGGCTGAAGGAAGTTGGATTCCTTGGACATGTTATTTCTGGAGAAGGAATAGTAGTAGACCCTGCCAAGGTTGACACAGTGACAAGTTGGGAATCACCAACGACAGTTGGAGAAATCTGGAGTTTTCTTGGACTTGCAGGATACTACCGGAGATTCATCGAGAATTTCTCGAAGATTGCTAAGCCCATGACTGAGCTATTGAAGAAGGACACCAAATTCAATTAGACTGAGGAATGTGAAGCTAGTTTCCAAGAGTTGAAGAAACGATTGGTTACGTCACCAGTGTTGATTCTGCTAGATCAACGCAAGGATTATGAAGTTTATTGCGATGCTTCTCGTCGAGGACTTGGAGCAGTGCTTATGCAGGAAGGAAGAGTTGTGTCATATGCTTCACGACAACTTAAACCCCATGAGAAGAATTATGCTACGCATGATTTGGAGTTAGAGCCGTGGTGCATGCGTTGAAGACATGGAGACATTTTCTCATCGGAAACCATTGTGAGGTGTACACGGATCACAAGAGTTTGAAGTATATTTTCACGCAGCAGGAGCTAAACCTCAGACAGAGGAGATGGTTGGAGCTCATTAAGGATTATGATATGAGATTGCATTATCACCCAGGAAAGGCTAACGTAGTAGCAGACGCGTTGAGCCGCAAGAGTCATGTCAACACCCTCATGACAGGAGAGTTACCTCAGGAGTTAGCCGAGGACCTTCGCGAGCTATGTTTGGAGATAGTCCCAAGAGGCTATTTAGCGACACTGGAGATTCAGTCTACCTTGATGGAAAGGATCAGAGAAGCTCAGAAGACAGACAAGGAGATTGAAGAGATAAAGGAGAAGATGAGCAAAGGAAAAGCCAAGGGATTTCGTGAGGATGAGCACGATACCTTATGGTTTGAGGACCGCGTGTATGTGCCAAAAGATCCGGAGATCAGGAAGATGATTTTGCAAGAAGCCCATGATTCACCGTACTCGATTCACCCAGGAAATACCAAGATGTATTTGGATCTGAAGAATACTTTCTGGTGGACCGGAATGAAGAAGGATATTGCAGAATATGTAGCAGTTTGTGATGTATGTCAGAGAGTGAAGGCAGAGCATCAGAAGCCAGCAGGATTGCTACAACCATTGCCGATACCCGAATGGAAGTGGGATAAAATAGGCATGGATTTTATCACAGGATTACCCAGGACTCGTTCAGGCTATGACTCAATATGGGTTGTAGTCGACCGTTTGACGAAAGTGGCTCATTTCATTCCAGTGAAGACCACTTACACCAGTGCTAAGTTGGCAAAGATATACATGACCAGGATCGTATGTTTGCATGGAGTTCTGAGGACCATTGTATCAGACAGAGGAACCCAGTTTACCTCGAAGTTTTGGAAGCAGTTACATGAAACATTGGGAACCAGGCTAGAATTTAGTACAGCTTTTCACCCACAGACAGATGGACAGACCGAGAGAGTCAACCAGATTTTGGAGGACATGTTGAGAGCTTGTGCACTAGATTATGGATCTAGTTGGGACGACAATTTGCCATATGCAGAGTTTTCGTATAACAACAGTTATAAAACCAGTTTGAAGATGGCCCCTTTCGAAGCTTTGTACGGAAGGAGGTGTAGAACACCGTTGTTATGGGACGAAGTTGGAGACCGTCAGTTGTTTGGACCAGATTTGATTAAGGAGTCTGAACAGAAAGTGAGGTTGATTCGCGATAGGCTCAAGGTAGCCCAGTCCAGGCAGAAGAGTTATGCTGATTCTAAACGAAAGGAGACAGTTCACGAAGTCGGAGACCGAGTTTATCTTCGAGTATCACCACTTCGAGGAGTGAAGCGCTTTGGAGTTAAGGGAAAGTTAGCGCCCCGTTTTATCGGACCATACAGAGTTTTGGAACGTATGGGAGAGGTTGCCTACAAGCTGGAATTGCCCGAAGGATTGTCTGGAGTTCATGATGTATTTCACGTTTCCCAGTTGAAGAAGTGCCACACAGAGATGGCTGAGATACCACTGAGAGATACTGTGCCGCTGGAAGCGATTCAGCTGGAAAGTGATTTGACCTATGAGGAGAAACCAGTTAAGATTCTTGAGTATGCCAGCCGAGTTACCCGCAGTAAGGTTATCAAGTTTTGCAAAGTCCAGTGGAGTCACCACACGGAAGATGAAGCCACCTGGGAGCAAGAGGAAGATCTACGGAAGAACCACTCCCACCTGTTTTCTAGCCAACCCGAATCTCGAGGGCGAGATTCATCTTAAGGGGGGTAGGTTTGTAACATCCCAAATTTTCAATTTGGTATGTTATACATAGATCATCATTGCATATCATATTTTAATTGCATTTTGACAAATCCTTGATAAATCCTAAGCAACTCAAGGACCCTCGGAGAGAGTTGGGGATTTTCTCAAATTTTCATATTTGATTTTCATCAAATCATAAAACGAGGATTTTGGTTTTAATTATTTTTCTCTCCGAAAAAATATTTCATTAAAAATAAATGAGGGGAGAAAATATGACTTCTCCAAAACAATTGAAATATTGGAGGAAAAGTGTTAAAATCATTTATTGGAATTTATTCGGATTTTATTTGCAATTTTAATTGCATTAAAAAAATATTGCACATTTTCAAAATTTATTTTGTGTCAAAAAAATGTTCACCCTATTCTAAATTTTCTAACTAGACGGGGAAAATTTGTTTTATCTTTTTTTGGATTTTTATTTATTTTTCTACAAATTTTTTTCGGTGGAACGTTTTAAAAAAAAAATATTTGCGCCGCGCCGACCGGGCCGAGGCCCAGCCGAGCGGCCGGCCCAGCCCCGCCGTCTCCCTCGCGCAGCCGCCACCGCCACCGCGCCCGAGTCCGCCTCGAGCACGGCCACCGCCGCCTTGCCCCCTCCCCCACGCCACCAGCCCCCCCCTCATAAATACCCCGCCGCCGCCGCCCTCCCTCTCACCCCGAGCTGCCGCCCCAGCCCGCACTCGCCGCCGCCGCTGCAGAGCCTCGCCGCCGCCGCTCGCCAAGCCCCGCCGCCGGAGCCGCCCCTCGCCGCCCCGAGCACCCCCCGAGCCCCGCCGCACCCCGCCGCCCTCGCCGGAGCCAGCCGGAGCCCCGCCGGAGCCCTGCCCCGACGAGGTATACCTCGCCGTCGTTGCCGGTTTTGTTTAAAAAAACCGTTCGTTTAAAAAAAACCCTAGATCGGTTTATTTCTTCGGTTTTGTTATTTTGTGAACGTTCACCGGCCCGTTCGTTTTAACGAACGCGTTCGTCGGATTTTCTCTGTTAACGAACGTCCATTCTTTAACCGTTCGTCCGTTTTTCTTTTTCGTCGGGTTTTTCCTGATTATCTCAGATCTCGATTTCTGATCGGATCTTCGTTACTGTTTAACTTTTCGCTCGTTTATCAGAATCAGGCGATTCAAGCGCCTAGAGTTTCGTCCCGAAATTCTCTTTCCGTTTAACCTACTCAAACAAGTTTTTGCTACTGTAAAATTTGACCTAGATCCAGATTAGAAACGAAGCTTGTTTCTTTCGCCGTTTGACTTTCGTTGCTTCGTTCGAGTTGATTCTTTTGCAAACCAGAGTTCTTAAGTTGAACCTTCTGGTTGGATCTTTCATTCGAGTTTTACCTGTGCATTAGATGAGTACTTATTGTTTGCTTGTTTGTTTGCGATAGAGTACCCGGAGTGTGCCGCTTGTTACTTCGAATCGCTAGGTTTCGCGGATCATCAGCAAGGCAAGTAACACTTTGATCATATACCTTCCATACCCAGTTTTTATTGCATTAGTTCTATTCCTCAAACATTGCATGGTTAGGATCAAATTAAATTGTGGGTATTGGGAAGTAGTTGAGGTAGTACCTATTACCTGTTCTTTTATCAAACCCTTGGGAGTTACTTCTACGTTGCTATTATATTGCCAAGCTATGCTCGTAGACGTGGATTGGGTTTGAGAGATATTCATGACAGATGTGAGATTGTTAATAATGGTTTACTTAAGGTGGCAACTAAAACTCACATCTGGGTGGATTGAGGCACCTGGAGAATCCAGTGTTGTCTGTTTGTATAAGGACCGCCACCCAGGCTCAAAGGGATCATAAGATTATTCATGCTAGAAACTTTCGTGTGCAGCCACAAGCTATTATGGGCTCTAGCATAGTTGAGTAGGTTACATGATCTCTTGAAGAGGTGGGCTAGCAGATGTAGGGGAAAGTAGGTGTAACTGTCCACCCGGAGTAAAGAGTGATTGTTCCTGAAAGGCTGTGTCTCGGTCATCCGTTTCTCAAACATCATGTAGTGCGAGAATCAAGCGGAGGCGATCGAGTCTTGTGGGGAAAGTGCGCAAACCTCTGAAGAGTGTACGAACTAATCATGGTTAGCCGTGTCCCCGGTTATGGACAACTTGAGTATCTAGTACCTGGATTATCAATTGAATCTCATCACCATGTTACTTTTAATTAATTTTGTTGGGTTAATGATTTTTTAATTGGGATTGAGATGCTGTGAACCATCTCAATGTTTAACAACCACCATGATAGTTAAATAAAATTTATTCCTTTGCAGTAGGGAAAAATTGGCTTTCCGCAAAAACTTAACCATAGAGCTTTCCACCAGCCATATATGCATGTATTATAGCATTATTATTGTTGATTATTCTCTATGTGTTACACTACCAGCATATTCCATGTGCTGACCCGTTTTCGGGCTACAACGTTTCATGTTGCAGACTTTTCAGACAACGAGTAAGGTGCCTTAGGTCGTGGTCTTATACTCAGTGATGCCACTGGAGTTGATGGACTCACTTATCTTCCAAGTCTTCCGCTGTTATCGTTTTTAGATGGCCTTAAGCCATATTTATCAGACTTTTTCTCTTTGGAGATATTCGATGTAATAAGTGTGTGATTGCTACTCTGTTATACATCCTCCATTTGTACTGTGCGTGTCAGCATTACTGATCCAGGGATGACACTGGTGCACAGCAGCACAGACCATTTGAGGTCTGGTCGCTACATAGAACCCGTTGTTGATCTCGATAACCCACAAACTAAAAATAAAAGCTACGATAAAAGAGACTTTGTTGCTAGAAAACATGGAAGAGAAAGAGAACCATGGGTTCAAAAACCCATGCCCTTTCCTCCTAAACCAACTAAGAAGAAAGATGATGAAGAATTTGAACGGTTTGTTGAAATGCTTAGGCCAGTCTTTTTGCGCACTCGCTTGACCGATATTTTAAAGATGGCCCCTTATGCAAAATAGATGAAAGACATCATCACTGATACGTCTCCAACGTATCTATAATTTATGAAGTATTCATGCTGTTTTATTATCATTCTTGGATGTTTTACAATCATTTTATAGCAACTTTATATCATTTTTGGGACTAACCTATTGACCTAGTGCCAGTTGCTGTTTTTCGCTTTTTTTACACCGCAGGAAATCAATATCAAACGGAGTCCAAACACCGCGAAACTTCTTGGAGATTTTTATGGACCAGAACACCCAAGATGGGCCAAAGCAGCACCTGGGGGTGCCCCGAGGGGGGCACAACCCACCAGGGTGCGCCTGGGGGCCCAAGCGCGCCCAGGTGGGTTGTGCCCACCTCGGTGGCCTCCCGCACCCCCTCTTTACCCTATAAATTCACAAATATTCCAAAACCCATCAGGGTGAACCTAGATCAGAAGTTCCGCCGCCGCAAGGCTTTGTAGCCACCGAAAACCAATCTTGACCCTGTTCCGGCACCCTGCCGGAGGGGGGAATTATCTCCGGTGGCCATTTTCAACATGGCCACCACGATGAGGAGGGAGTAGTCCACCCTCGGGGCTGAGGGTTTGTACCAGTAGCTATGTGTTTAATCTCTCTCTCGTGTTCTTGAGATGTCACTATCTTGATGTATCGTGGGCTTTGTTAATATAGTCGGATCATATGGTGTTTTCCCCTCTCTATCTTGTTGTGATGAATTGAGTTTTTTCCCTTTGAGATTTCGTTGTTATCAGATTGAATACTTTTATAAATTTGAGAACACTTGGTATATGTCTTGCAATTGAATACTCGTGGTGACAATGGGGTATCGTATTGATTCACTTGATATATGTTTTGGCACTCAACTCGCCGATTCCCGAGGTGACATTGGGGTAATCTATGCATAGGGGTTGATACACGTTCTTGTCTTTGTTTCTCTGGTAGAAATCTTGGGGCACTCTTTGAGGTTCTATATGTTGGATTGAATATTATGAATCTGAATTTGCTTTGGTGTTATTTTAGTACGAACTCTTGGTTAGATCGATCGGAAAGAATAGCTTCGTGTTATTTTAGTACGAACTCTAGGATAGATTGATCGGAAAGAATAGCTTTGAGCTGGTTTCATACCCTACAAACAATTCCGTCTTATGTTCTCCGCTAGATAGGAACTTTGGAGTGATTCTTCGTTGCACGTTGAGGGGTGGTTATATGATTTAATTATATTAGCATTGTTGAGAGATTGCACTAGCGAAAGTACGGACCCTAGGCCTCATTTTCAAGCATTGCAATACCGTTTTGTGCCCGTTTACTATTTGCTACCTTGCTGTTTTTATTTATTCAGATTATAAAAGTATATTTCTACCATCAATATTACACTTTTATCACCATCTCTTTGCTGAATTAGTGCACCTATACAATTTGCCATTGTATTGGGTGTGTTGGGGACACAAGAGATTTCTTGTATTTGGTTGCAAGGTCGTTTGAGAGAGACCATCTTCATCCTACACCTCTCACGGATTGATAAGCTTTAGGTCATCCACTTGAGGGAAAATTGCTACTGTCCTACAAAGCTCTGTGCTTGGAGGCCCAACACATGTATACAAGAATAAAGTTGCATATTAGACATCAAGCTCTTTTCTGGCGCCGTTGCCAGGGAGGTGAGTGCTTGAAGGTATATCTTTAGATCTTGCAATTGAATCTTCTAGTTTCTTGTTTTAGCACTAGTTTGGTTTATAAAAGAAAACTGCATAAAAATGGAATTGAGGTTGCATCATATTATTGATCATCTTTATAATATCTCTCTTGAAAATGATGGTTGGGAAATTGTGCTCAATTGTTAGAAGAAGAAGTTAATAAAATGTTTGGCACAAAATATTTGAATGATGAGCATGATTGCAATATTGCTAGCATGAATTCTTTGAATATCCATGATGCTAATGATATGCAAAGCCATAAGCTTGGGGATGCTATGTTTGATGAAGATGATATTTTTTGTCCCCCAAGTTTTGATGAGAAAAATTATTATGATGATAGCATGCCTCCTATTTTTTATGATTACAATTATGAAAGTGGATTTGGAGAGGTCATGACTTTATTTAGTGATGAATCCGCTATTTCCGAAGATGTTTCAATTGATTATTATGAGAACAAAGTTGCTATCTATGATGATTATGATGATGACATGTATGCTATAAAGAATAATGATAACCATGAAACTTTTCATCATGATTTTAATTTTTAATCCCATGATAGTTACTTTGTTGAGTTTGCTCCCACTATTATTCATGAGAATAATTTGCTTATGTGGAGAGTAATAAAATTTCTATGCTTGTGAATCATGACAAGAATGCTTTATGTGATAGTTATATTTTTGAATTCATTCATGATGCTACTAAAAATTACTATGAGAGAGGAACAAATGCTTTTACATATTGCAATAATATCAAGTTTCCTCTCTATGTGTTGAAAGTTTTGAAGTTATGCTTGTTTTGCCTTCCTATGCTAGTTGATTCTTGTTCCAATAAGTTGTTTGCTCACAAAATCCCTATGCATAGGAAGTGGGTTAGACTTAAATGTGCTAGTCATATGCTTCATGATGCTCTCTTTGTGTTTCAATTCTTTTCTTTTATGTGAGCATCATTGAAATCATCATGCCTAGCTAAAAAGGCATTAAAGAAAAGCGCTTGTTGGAAGAC
The DNA here is from genome assembly GCF_002575655.3 of Aegilops tauschii subsp. strangulata. NCBI lineage: Eukaryota > Viridiplantae > Streptophyta > Magnoliopsida > Poales > Poaceae > Aegilops > Aegilops tauschii. The sequence continues at coordinate 524,698,211 of NC_053041.3, forward strand.
AACCCAACACTTTTACCTATTGTTTTTATGTGTTAACATGATTAAGCTACTGTAGTAATCATGTTTTATTGCTTTTGTTTCAATAAAGTGACAAGTAAAGCCTTTGGGATCATGTTGGGTGATGGTTGATTTGATCTTGCTGAAAAACAGAAACTTTTGCGCTCACGAAAAAAGTCTCATTTTTAATAGAAGAGTGATTTTGAGTTGATTCTTTTTGCAGAAGTTTAATATAAAAATTGCACGTGGTACTAATTTTTTTTCATAATTTTTGGAGTAGCAGAAGTATGGTAGTTATCCAGATTACTACAGACTGTTCTGTTTTTGACAGATTCTGTTTTCAACACATAGTTTGCTTGTTTTCTAGTTTCTATGGCTTATATTGCTCAATATAAATTGTGGAAATGATATGCTACAGCAGGCATTGTGTGAGAACAATTATGAATCTTGTCTTTAACAGTACCAAAAGTGAAATGGTTTGCTCTTTATCATACTAACCTATCTCACGAAGTTCCGTTAAGTTTTGTGTGATTGAAGTTTTCAAGTTTTGGGTGAGATGTCGATATGAGGAGAATAAGGAGTGAGAGGACCCTAAGCTTGCGGATGACCTGGGCACCCCAAGGTGATATTCAAGGAAGATCCAAGCAACTAAGCTTGGGGATGCCCCAGAAGGCATCCCCTCTTTCGTCTTCAACATTATCGGTAACCTCACTTGGAGCTATGTTTTCATTCGTCACATGATATGTGTTTTGCTTGGAGTGTCAATTTATTTTGTTAGGATTTGCTTCCTGTTATTTAGAATAATTTTTTGCATCTTTTATTTCAATAAAAGTGACATTGATAGCCTTTACTATGCTTATTTTACAAGTCTACATGTTGCTGTTTGAAAACAGAAAGTTTACCGCTGTTGCAAAAATTCCCTAGAAAAGTCAGAATGTGATAAAATGTTGAAACTTTTTGCATAATAAGCTCTGATAAATTTTATACAGTGTTCTAGAATTTCATAATGTTTGAAGTTGAATAAGTATAGATACTCTTGCATTCTTCACAGACTGTACTATTTTGGCAGATTGCTGTTATGTTTGCATATGTTTGCTTATTTAATGATTCTATTTGAGGATATGAGTATTAAATATGCAGAGGCATTTAGTATGTAATGTTGAATAATAATTTTAGTGATTTTATACAGTAGAGAATGATAAAGTTTTTGCATTGGTTTATACTAACTTATCTCACGAGTTCTTGTTGAGCTTTGTGTGGATGAGGCTTTTGAGATTTAGGAAAACCGTAATATGAGAAGAATTAAGGAGACACAAAAGCTCAAGCTTGGGGATGCCCAAGGCATCCCAAGATAATATTTCAAGAAGTCTCAAGCATCTAAGCTTGGGGATGCCCCGGTAGGCATCCCACCTTTCTTCTTCAACAATTATCGGTTAGTATCGGTTGAGCCTAAGTTTTTGCTTCTTCACTTGATGTATGCTATCCTTGGAATGTCATTTTATTTTGTTTTGCTTGCTGTTTTAATAAAGTACTCAGATCTGAAAGTTTTTAAATAAAATAGAGTCCTTAAATAGTTGCCATGGAGGCTAGGTAAGCGGCATTCACATCCCGTCAACGAAGCTCTTTTCTATGGAATTGCTCTAGTGCTTCACTTATGTAGCGACCAGACCTCAAATAGTCTAGTCTCTGTGCATCAGTGTCATCCCTGGATCGGTAATGCTGACACGCACAGTACTTGAAGGATTTATAACAGAGTAGCAATCACACACTTATTACAACGAATAGTCTCAAGAGAGAACTTATTACAATAAATATGGCTTAAGGCCATCTAAATACGATAACAACGGAAGGCTTGGAAGATAAAGTGAGTTCATCAACTCCAACGGCATCACTGAGTATAAGACCACGACCTAAGGCTCCTTACTCGTCGTCTGAAAAGTCTGCAACATGATACGTTGCAGCCCGAAAATGGGTCAGCACATGGAATATGCTGGCAATGTAACACATAGAGAGTAATGAACAGAATAATGCTATCACTACATGCATATTTGGCTGGTGGAAAGCTCTATGGTTACAGTTTTGCGAAAAGCCAAATTTTCCCTACTGCAAAGGAATATATTTTTATTGAACTACAAAGTTGGTTGAAAAAAATATTGAGAAGGTAAACCCCCTCTCAATCCCAATTAAAATTAATCATTAACAACCCAACAAATTAGTTAAGTATAAGATGATGAGATTCACATGATAATCCAAGAACTAGATACTCAAGATGTCCATAACCGGGGACACGGCTAACCATGATTAGATTGTACACTCTGCAGAGGATTGTGCACTTTTCCCCACAAGACTCGATCTCCTCCGTTGGATTTCTCGCACTACATGGTGTTTGAGAAACGGATGACCGAGACACAGTCTTTCAGAAGCGTTAGCACCTTACGATGGGTAGACAGTTACACCTACTTTCCCCTACATCTGCTAGTCTACCACTGTAAGAGTTCACACGACTTAATCAACTATGCTAGAGCCCATAATAGCATGTGGCTGCACACGGAAGTTTCTAGCATGAATAATCTCATGATCCCTTTGAGCCTGGGCGGCGGTCCAAAAAAACAGGCAATCACTGGAATACCCAGGTGTCTCAATCCACCCAGACGTGTGTTTAAGTTGCCACCTTAAGTTGAACCATTAATTAACGATCTCACATCTATCATGAATACTCTCAAACCCAATCCACGTCTACGAGCATAGCATAGCAGTATAAGCATAACGTAATAGTAACTCCCAAGGTTTGAATGCAGGGCAATAGGTTCCTACCTCATCAACTACTTCCCAATACCCACATGTTATCAATCCTACTCATGCAATGTTTGAGGGTGAAACTAACGCATAAAAATTGGGTATGGAAGGGATATGATCAAAGTATCACTTGCCTTGCCGATGATCCGTGAAACCTAGAGATTCGAAGTAGCACGCTGTGCACTCCGGGTACTCCATCGCAAACAAACAAGCATACAATAAGCACTCATCTAATGCATAGGTAAAACTCAAATAAAAGATCTAACCAGAAAGTTCAACTTAAGAACTCCGGTTTGCAAAAAGAATCAAATCAAACGAAGCAACGAAAGTCAAACGACGAAAGAAACAATCTTCGTTTACTAATCTGGATCTAAGTCAAATTTTACAGTAGCAAAAACTTGTTTGAATTGTTTAAACGAAAAGAGGGTTTCGAGACGAAACTCTAGGCGCTTGAATCGCCTGATTCCGATAAACGAGCGAAAAGTTATACTAGAACGAAAAACAGATCGGAAATCACGATCAGAAATAATCGTTGAAAATTCGAGAAAAGAAAACGGACAAACAGGCTAACGAACGAACGTTCGCTGTCTACGGGAAAAAAACCGAAAAACCGTTCGTTAAAACGAACGAACGAACAAGTGTTCGCTAAATAAACTAAATCGAAAAAAAAACAGATCTAGGTTTTTAAAAAAAAATACCGAACGAAAAACCGGACGGAAAACCGAACGGATTTCTCGAGGAAAACCGCCGGCGGCGGGGCAGTGGTTAACCTTGGTGGGGCGACGGGCGGCTCCGGCGGGGCGGCGGGGTCGGCGGCGGCGGCTCGGGCGACGGCGTCGAGCGGCGGCGGCGGCACGCGACGGCGGCGGATCGGGCTAGGGTTAGGGTTTTCGACGGCGGGGGCGACTTGGGCTGACGGGGCCTCGGGGGCGCGCCTTATAAAGGCCTGGCCGTGCGGAGTCCTGGCCGAATACGGCCCAAGGTCGGTTCACGTTTTTTTAAATAATTTCGCGCAGAAAAACAAATAAAAGAAATACTAAACGGACTCCAAAAATCCCGAAATAAATTTTCCACGACTTCTAAAATCAAGCCGGACAGGATGAACATTTATTTGGGGCCTAAATGCAGTTTGAAAAACGCGTATTTTTCCTAATTCAAATAATAATCAAATAAAATCCAAATAAAATCAAATATTTGTTTTTAATTTTTTTCCTCCAATATTTCGTTATTTGTGGAGAAGTCATTTTATCCCCTCTCATATATTTTGATATGAAATATTTTTGGAGAGAAAAATAATTAAAACAAATGATCCTATTTTCAAAATTTGAGATAACCCAAAATATGAAAATAACGAAATCCCCAACTCTCTCCGTGGGTCCTCGAGTTGCGTAGAATTTTTAGGATCACAAAACAAAATGCAATAAAATATGTTATGCATTATGATCTAATGTATAACATTTCAAATTGAAAATTTGGGATGTTACAAACCTACCCCCCTTAAGATGAATCTCGCCCTCAAGATTCGGGTTGGCTAGAAAATAGGTGAGAGTGGTCCTTCCGTAGATCTTCCTCTCGCTCCTAGGTGACTTCATCCTCGGTATGGTGACTCCACAGAACTTTGCAAAACTTGATAACCTTGCTGCGGGTGACTCGGCTGGCATATTCGAGAATCTTAACTGGTTTCTCCTCGTAGGTCAAATTACTATCCAACTGAATCGCTTCCAGGGGCACTATATCTTTCAGTGGTATCTTAGCCATCTCCGCGTGACATTTCTTCAACTGGGATACGTGGAATACATCGTGAACTCCCGACAATCCTTCGGGCGATTCCAACTTGTAAGCAACTTCTCCCATACGCTCCAAAACTTTGTATGGTCCTACAAAACGTGGCGCTAACTTTCCCTTAACTCCAAAGCGCTTCACTCCTCGAAGTGGTGATACTCAAAGATAAAATCTGTCTCCGACTTCGTAAACTGTCTCCTTGTGTTTAGAATCCGCATAAGTCTTCTGCCTGGACTGGGCTACCTTGAGCCTATCGCGAATCAACTTCACCTTCTGTTCAGACTCTTTAATCAAATCTGGTCCAAACAACTGACGGTCTCCAACTTCATCCCACAACAACGGTGTCCTGCACCTCCTTCCGTACAGAGCTTCGAAAGGGGCCATCTTCAAACTGGATTGGTAGCTATTGTTGTAAGAAAACTCTGCATATGGCAAATTGTCGTCCCAACTGGATCCATAATCTAGCGCACAAGCTCTCAGCATGTCCTCCAAAATCTGATTGACTCTCTCGGTCTGTCCGTCTGTCTGCAGATGAAAAGCGGTACTGAACTCTAGCCTAGTACCCAAAGTTTCGTGCAACTGATTCCAAAACTTTGAAGTAAACTGGGTTCCTCTATCTGATACAATGGTCCTCGGAACTCCATGCAGACATACGATCCTGGTCATGTATATCTTTGCCAACTTAGCACTGGTATAAGTGGTCTTTACTGGGATGAAATGAGATACCTTCGTCAAATGATCGAATACAACCCATATCGAGTCATAGCCTAAACGAGTCCTGGGCAATCGTGTGATAAAATCCATGCCTAGCTTATCCCACTTCCACTCGGGTATCGGCAATGGTTGTAGCAATCCCGCTGGCTTCTGATGCTCTGCCTTCACTCTCTGACATACATCACAAACGGCTACATACTCCGCAATATCCTTCTTCATTCCGGTCCACCAGAAACTATCCTTCAAATCCAGATACATCTTGGTATTTCCTGGGTGAATCGAATATGGTGAATCATGGGCCTCTTGTAAAATCAACTTCCTAATCTCCGGATCATTGGGCACATAAACGCGGTCCTCAAACCATAAGGTATCGTGCTCATCCTCACGGAATCCCTTGGCTTTTCCTTTACTCAACCTTTCCTTTATCTCAGCAATCTCCTTGTCTGTCTTCTGAGCTTCTCTGATCTTATCCATCAAAGTAGACTGAATCTCCAATGCTGCTACATAGCCTCTCGGAACTATTTCCAAACATAGTTCGCGAAGATCCTCTGTTAACTCCTTGGGTAACTCTCCAGTCATGAGTGTGTTGACATGGCTCTTGCGGCTCGACGCATCAGCTACTACGTTAGCCTTCCCTGGGTGATAATGCAATCTCATATCATAATCCTTAATGAGCTCCAACCATCTCCTTTGCCTGAGATTCAACTCCTTCTGCATGAAAATGTACTTCAAACTCTTGTGATCTGTGTACACCTCACAATGGTTTCCGATGAGAAAATGTCTCCATGTCTTCAACGCATGCACTACGGCTGCTAGCTCCCAATCATGTGTAGCATAATTCAACTCATGGGGTTTAAGTTGTCGTGAGGCATATGAAACAACTCTTCCCTCCTGCATTAGCACTGCTCCAAGTCCTCGACGAGAAGCGTCGCAATATACTTCATAATCCTTGCGTTGATCTGGCAGAATCAATACTGGCGATGTAACCAAACGTTTCTTCAACTCCTGGAAACTAGCCTCACATTCCTCAGTCCAATTGAATTTGGTGCTTTCTTCAACAACTCCGTCATAGGCTTTGCAATCTTCGAGAAATTCTCAATGAATCTCCGGTAGTATCCTGCGAGTCCAAGAAAACTCCGGATTTCTCAACTGTCGTGGGTGCTTCCCAATTTGTCACAGTGTTAACCTTGGTGGGATCAACTGCTATTCCTTCTCCGGAAATAACATGTCCAAGGAATCCAACTTCCTTTAACCAAAACTCGCACTTGCTGAACTTGGCATATAACTGATGTTCTCTGAGCTTTCCAAGTACCAAACGCAAATGCTCCTTATGCTCTTCTTCATTCTTCGAATAGACCAGAATATCATCAATGAACACTACGACGAACTTATCCAAAAACTCCATAAACACTTTGTTCATCATGTTCATGAAATAGGCGGGTGCGTTAGTCAGGCCAAATGACATAACAGTGTACTCATATAGCCTATACCTTGTGGTAAAAGCTGTCTTGGGTATATCCTGCTCTCGAATCTTCAACTGGTGGTATCTTGATAGCAAATCAATCTTGGAAAATACTTTAGCTCCTTGTAGTCGGTCAAACAAATCATTGATCATCGGCAGTGGGTACTTGTTCTTGATGGTTACTTCATTCAAACCACGATAATCAACAACCATCCTTAACGATCCATCTTTCTTCTCCACTAGAAGTATGGGTGATCCCCAAGGTGACGAACTTGGGCGAATATATCCTTTATCCAGTAACTCCTTAATCTGCTTCTTAATTTCCTCCAAATCCTTAGCGGGCATCCTGTACAGTCTCTTAGATATTGGCCCTGTGCCTGGAAAAAGCTCAATCAAAAACTCAATGTCTCTATCCGGTGGCATGCCTGGCAACTCCTCTGGAAATACGTCAGGGAAATCCTTCACCACTGGCACTTCCTCCTGTACAACTCCTGATAAGGAATTCACTTGAGTCCTCTTCGGCACATGCCGGGATACATACTTAATCCTTCTTCCTTCTGGGGTAGTAAGCAGGATCATCTTACTGGCGCAATCGATGTTTCCTCCATACATCGATAGCCAATCCATTCCCAAAATCACATCCAAACATTGCGACTCCAAAACTATTAGGTCTGAGGGGAAAACATGCCTACCTATGGCCAATGGCATCTGAAAACATCCTTGGCTTGCCATATACTCTGCTCCTGGCGAGGTTACTAACGTAGGTGTTCTAAGAACTTTGGTGGGCAACTTAAACTTATCCACAAATCTCCTTGATATGTATGAATGCGATGCACCAGTATCAAAAAGAACGATTGCAGTAAATGACTTAACCAAAAACTTACCTATTACTGCATCGGGCTGTGCTTCAACCTCCTCCACATTCACGTGGTTCACATGTCCTTTGTTGAAAGGGTTGGGATTCTTCCCAGAGCTTCCATTGCCATTTCCATTCTTAGCTTCGGGACATTCATTTGGATAATGTCCAGTCTTTTGGCATTTGTAGCAAGTGACTTGGCTTAGATCCCTCTTGGCTGGGGTCGATGGGTTGGTACGGTTCTATCCGTTGCTTCTCCATTCCCATTACCATTCTTGGGTCCACTATGGTTGTGCGAACCTCCTCCTCCATGGGTATGCTGAAAAGGTCCTCCCGAATTTGGGTTAAAACATGGCTTCTGATGAGCTCCAGAATTGTACTTCCCTTGTCCATAATTCCTCTTGCGGCTTTCAATGTGCTGCTGCTTCCCTTCAATCATGAGAGCTCTATCTACCAACTCCTAGTAGTTGTTGAAGGTTGCTACCATCAACTGCATGCTCAGCTCATCATTCAATCCTTCCAGAAACTTCTCCTGCTTGGCTGCATCTGTAGCAACGTCATCTAGGGCATAACGTGCTAGTTTACTAAAGTCCTCCACATACTGGCCTACGGTGCATCCTCCTTGGCATAAGTTGCGAAACTCATGCTTCTTCATGGCCATAGCTCCTGCTGAAACATGGGCAATACGGAAAGCTTGCTGAAACTGGTCCCATGTGACAGTGTCAATAGGGTGTGTGGCTGTGTAATTCTCCCACCATGATGCTGCGGGTCCATCAAGCTGATGTGCGGCAAAACGCACTCTCTCTGCATCTGTGCATCCTGCAGTGGTCAGCTCCCTTCCAACTTTGCGGAGCCAATCATCTGCCACAATCGGCTCAGTGCTGTTGGAGAACACCGGCGGATTCAGCCTAAGAAAACGGACTAAGTGGTCCACAGGGGGTGGTGGTGGTGGGTTGTTGTTGTTGTTGTTGTTGTTGTTGTTGTTGTTGTTGTTGTTGTTCCCCTGGTTCTGAACTAGCACTTGCATCAGGGCATTCTGCTGCTGAATCAACTGAGTGATCTCCGGTGGGAAAACAAATCCGGTGTCGCGTCTCAGAGGCATCTGATGGTTTTTTTTAAGAAAAGATGAGAAAATAGAATAGAATGAGGTCTAGAGGGAAAACACTACCCATATGCACATGAGACAAACACAATCATATCACTCCAATCAATTCAAACAAGGCATACAACCGATCTAACTATCGTTACAAAGTGCTTGGACTATACTATATACTGGTGGAATACTACTACTAATTTGGTGGTCTACTAGAAAAATTGCTCAGTCGAAGACTCCATGATATCTGCTCCGGCTTCATCCTCCCAATCATCCTCATTGGGGTCCGAGTCGGTGTCGTCGATGATGATGTAGTTCTCCGGGCAAGTAGAATCGTCATCTTCTCCTCCTAGTGCTGGGTCTCCCATGAAAACTCCTAGCTTCTGTGTCAGGTCCCCATTCTTCTCCAACAATGTTGCGATTTCCTCCTCATATCCATCGCGTGTAGACTTGAGTTCTTCCTCCAGCTCCGTGATCCTAGTCTTTGCCTTCTTCAGATCTATCATGTCTGCGCACATCTGGTTTTCCTGGCGACGAATGTGCTGGTTTAACTCCTGAATGAAAGCTGCAATAGATCTATCCTTCCTGGTGCTGATCATCTCCCATTGCTCGTCTCGGCGCCCACAAATCTGGTAGATAGTATCCTTGAGATCATTGTGGTACACTTCTCCAATGCGTCCCATGGTAATGTGAGCTGCCATACTCTTTCCTAGACTCCAGGTTGGTGCATCAAAGGAAAACTCTATGGGTTCAGTGACTGGTGTGAACGTCCTTCCTGGAACTTGAACTTGAATCATCCAGTGCTCCTCTTCTGGTAGTGTGGCGTTGTAGGTCCCGGTGAAGCTTGGTATTCCGATGTTCAGGTACCTAGTAACTTCCTTCAAGTGTCGTCCAAAAGGTGTATCCTCATCCCGTTGCGCGAACTTGTTCCTTGCATCCGCCATCCTAAAATAGTTGAAGAAAGGAGAGGAGTCAGAAATGAGAAGAGAGTAGTGATCTAGGGCTTTAGCTTAGTGGTTGTGTCCTACAGTCAGCGTGTGCTCTGATACCATCTTTGTAGCGACCAGACCTCAAACAGTCTAGTCTCTATGCATCAGTGTCATCCCTGGATCGGTAATGCTGACACGCACAGTACTTGAAGGATTTATAACAGAGTAGCAATCACACACTTATTACATCGAATAGTCTCAAGAGAGAACTTATTACAATAAATATGGCTTAAGGCCATCTAAATACGATAACAGCGGAAGGCTTGGAAGATAAAGTGAGTCCATCAACTCCAACGGCATCACTGAGTATAAGACCACGACCTAAGGCTCCTTACTCGTCGTCTAAAAAGTCTGCAACATGATACGTTGCAGCCCGTAAATGGGTCAGCACATGGAATATGCTGGCAATGTAACACATAGAGAGTAATGAACAGAATAATGCTATCACTACATGCATATTTGGCTGGTGGAAAGCTCTATGGTTACAGTTTTGCGAAAAGCCAATTTTTCCCTACTGCAAAGGAATATATTTTTATTTAACTACAAAGTTGGTTGAAAAAAATATTGAGAAGGTAAACCCCCTCTCAATCCCAATTAAAAATAATCATTAACAACCCAACAAAATTAGTTAAGTATAAGATGATGAGATTCACATGATAATCCAAGAACTAGATACTCAAGATATCCATAACCGGGACACGGCTAACCATGATTAGATTGTACACTCTGCAGAGGTTTGTGCACTTTTCTCCACAAGACTCGATCTCCTTCGTTGGATTTCTCGCACTACATGGTGTTTGAGAAACGGATGACCGAGACACAGTCTTTCAAAAGCGTTAGCACCTTACGATGGGTAGACAGTTACACCTACTTTCCCCTACATCTGCTAGTCTACCACTGTAAGTGTTCACACTACTTAATCAACTATGCTAGAGCCCATAATAGCATGTGGCTGCACACGGAAGTTTCTAGCATGAATAATCTCATGATCCCTTTGAGCCTGGGCGGCGGTCCAAAAAAACAAGTAATCACTGGAATACCCAGGTGCCTCAATCCACCCAGATGTGTGTTTAAGTTGCCACCTTAAGTTGAACCATTAATTAACAATCTCACATCTGTCATGAATACTCTCAAACCCAATCCACGTCTACGAGCATAGCATAGCAGTATAAGCATAACATAATAGTAACTCCCAAGGTTTGATAGCAGGGCAATAGGTTCCTACCTCATCAACTACTTCCCAATACCCACATGTTATCAATCCTACTCATGCAATGTTTGAGGGTGAAACTAATGCACAAAAACTGGGTATGGAAGGGATATGATCAAAGTGTTACTTGCCTTGCTGATGATCCGTGAAACCTAGAGATTCGAAGTAGCACGCTGTGCACTCCGGGTACTTTATCGCAAACAAACAAGCATACAATAAGCACTCATCTAATGCATAGTTAAAACTCAAATAAAAGATCTAACCAGAAAGTTCAACTTAAGAACTCCGGTTTGCAAAAAGAATCAAATCAAACGAAGCAACGAAAGTCAAACGGCGAAAGAAACAATCTTCGTCTACTAATCTGGACCTAAGTCAAATTTTACAGTAGAAAAAACTTGTTTGAGTTGGTTAAACGGAAAGAGGGTTTTGACACGAAACTCTAGGCGCTTGAATCGCCTGATTCCGATAAACGAGCGAAAAGTTATACTAGAACGAAAATCCGATCGGAAATCGCGATCAGAAATAATCGCGGAAAATCCGAGAAAAGAAAACGGACGAACAGGCTAACGAACGAACGTTCGCTGTCTGCGAAAAAAAACGAAAAACCGTTCGTCAAAACGAACGAACGAACGAGTGTTTGCTAAATAAACTAAACCGGAAAAAAACAGATCTAGTTGTAAAAAAAACGAACGAAAAACCGGACGGAAAACCGAACGGTTTTCTCGAGGAAAACCGCCAGCGGCGGGGCGGTGGTCAACCTTGGCAGGGCGACGGGCGGCTTCGGCGGGGCGGCGGGGCTCCGGCGTCGGGCGGCGGCGACGGATCGGGCTAGGGTTAGGGCTTTCGGTGGCGGGGGCGACTTGGGCTGACGGGGCCTCGGGGGCGCGCCTTATAAAGGCCTGGCCGGGCGGAGTCCTGGCCGAATACGGCCCAAGGTCGGTTCGCGTTTTTTTAAATAATTTCACGCAGAAAAAAAATAAAAGAAATACTAAACGGACTCCAAAAACCCCGAAATAAATTTTCCCCAACTTCTAAAGTCAAGCCGGACAAGATGAACATTTATTTGGGGCCTAAATGAAGTTTTGAAAAACGCGTATTTTTCCTAATTCAAATAATAATCAAATAAAATCCAAATAAAATCAAATATTTGTTTTTAATATTTTTCCTCCAATATTTCATTATTTGTGGAGAAGTCATTTTATCCCCTCTCATATATTTTGATATGAAATATTTTCGGAGAGAAAAATAATTAAAACAAATGATCCTATTTTCAAAATTTGAGATAACCCAAAATATGAAAATAACGAAATCCCCAACTCTCTCCGTGGGTCCTCGAGTTGCATAGAATTTCTAGGATCGCAAAACAAAATGCAATAAAATATGTTATGCATGATGATCTAATTTATAACATTCCAAATTGAAAATTTGGGATGTTACAACTTATATCCTTTTGAGCATTGTGTGCTTTAGTATTTTTGAAGAAATTCTCTCTTGCTTCACTTAAATTAATTTGGGAGAAAGAAATATTATGCTCATGATCTTCACTTATATCTTTTTGGAGTAGCTTGTCATTTACTCTTGTGCTTCACTTATATCCTATGAGTAAATTGTTGAATAAATTGAATGTCAGAAAGTTGAAATTATATCATGCCTAGTGGTAGCTTCACATTGGGTTCATAAAGTGAAATCTTTTGAGGCTTGACAATCACAATATTGGTCATACAAGCAATTCACGAATAATCAGTATAAGGAAGAGAACTTTCACATGCAAATACACTATCCTAGAAATCTTTTGTGATTGTGAGCCCCCATCAAAATATTATATGCCAAAGTTGTTGACGTTGGACAGGGAAGACAACGTAATGATTTATGTTTGTTCATATTCACATAGAAGTTATATTGTCATAGATCCTTCAACATGTGGTGCTTGCCGCCCATCTTTTCTAGCCAAAAATTCCGCACCAAGTAGAGATACTACTTGTGCATCCTAAAACCCTTAAACCCAAATCTTATTTTCAAGAGTCCACCATACCTTCCTAAGGATTGAGCAAGATCCTTCAAGTAAGTTGTCATCGGTGCAATAAGGCAATAAAAATCGCTTCTAAAAGTGTTAGATCATTTAGTGTAAGAAAAAATTGAGCGTTGTACGAACTTGTGATGGCAAAGAATAAAAGCGACAGACTGCATAATAAAGGTTGCTATCATAAGGGGCAATATAACGTGACGTTCTTTTGCACTAAGGGGTTGAGCATACAAACAAATAAGCGCATGGCAACCTCTACTTCCCTCTACAAAGGGCCTATCTTTTACTTTTCAGTATTTACTTTTATGCAAAGAGTCAAAGTTTTTCTCTCTATTCCTTTTTATTTTTCTCTTTTGGCAAGCATCATGTGGTGAGGAAAGATCTAGGCACATATGTCCACTTGAATATGGGTAGCATGAGTTATTATTGTTGACATCACCCTTGAGGTGAATACGTTGGGAGGCAAAACAATGAGCCCCTATCTTTCTATGTGTCCGGTTGAAACGTTTTACTCATGTGTATGCGGTGAGTGTTAGCAATCATAGAAGACTATATGATGGTTAGTATGTGGAGCTCTTACTTAAAATCTGTTGAATAAGTTGAATTGCAATTGCTTGGTGACTAAGAACATAGGTTGTTGAGTTTCAAGAGGGTTCATTGTTTGAACCTTAACATGTGAATTGGTTGCGACTATAACATGAGAAGTTTTATAAGAAAGAATTGTTGTTATGATGCTAGGAAAAGTGATTGAAATTGTCATTGATCAAACTTGTGCACTTTGCTAGCATTCACACTTCATAAATTATTTCTTTTATCATTAACCTACTCAAGGACGAGTAGGAATTAAGCTTGGGGATGCTGATACGTCTCCAACGTATCTATAATTTATGAAGTATTCATGCTGTTTTATTATCATTCTTGGATGTTTTACAATCATTTTATAGCAACTTTATATCATTTTTGGGACTAACCTATTGACCCAGTGCCCAGTACCAGTTGCTGTCTTTTGCTTGTTTTTTACATCGCATGAAATCACTATCAAACTGAGTCCAAACACTGCGTAACTTCTTGGAGATTTTTTATGGACCAGAATACCCAAGATGGGCCAAAGCAGCACCTGGGGGGGGGGGTGCCCCAAGGGGGGAACAGGCCACCAGGGCGCGCCTGGGGGCCCAGGCACGCCCAGGTGGGTTGTGCCCACTTCGGTGGCCTCCTGCACCTCCTCTTTACCCTATTAATTCACAGATATTCCAAAATCCTTCGGGGTGAACCTAGATCAGAAGTTCCGCCACCGCAAGGCTCTGTAGCCATCGAAAACCAATCTAGACCCCGTTTCGGCACCCTGCCGGAGGGGGGAATCATCTCCGGTGGCCATCTTCAACATCCCGGTGGCCACCACGATGAGGAGGGAGTAGCCCACCCTCGGGGCTGAGGGTTTATACTAGTAGCTATGTGTTTAATCTCTCTCTCTCCCTCGTGTTCTTGAGATGTCACGATCTTGATGTATCGTGGACTTTGTTAATATAGTCGGATCATATGGTGTTTTCCCCCTCTCTATCTTGTTGTGATGAATTGAGTTTTTTCCCTTTGAGATTTCGTTGTTATCGGATTGAATACTTTTATGGATTTGAGAACACTTGATATATGTCTTGCAATTGAATACTCGTGGTGACAATGGGGTATCGTATTGATTCACTTGATATATGTTTTGGCACTCAACTCGCGCATTCCCGAGGTGACATTGGGGTAATCTATGCATAGGGGTTGATGCACGTTCTTGTCTTTGTTTCTCCGGTAGAAATCTTGGGGCACTCTTTGAGGTTCTTTATGTTGGATTGAATATTATGAATCTGAATTTGCTTTGGTGTTATTTTAGTACGAACTCTTGGTTAGATCGATCGGAAAGAATAGCTTCATGTTATTTTAGTACGAACTCTAGGATAGATTGACCAGAAAGAATAGCTTTGAGGTGGTTTCATACCCTACAAACAATTCCGTCTTATGTTCTCCACTAGATAGGAACTTTGGAGTGATTCTTCGTTGCACGTTGAGGGGTGGTTATATGATCCAATTATATTAGCATTGTTGACAGATTGCACTAGCGAAAGTACGGACCCTAGGCCTCAACTTCAAGCATTGCAATACCGTTTTTGTGCCCGTTTACTATTTGCTACCTTTCTGTTTTTATTTATTCAGATTATAAAAATATATTTCTACCATCAATATTACACTTTTATCACCATCTCTTCGCCGAACTAGTGCACCTATACAATTTGCCATTGTATTGGGTGTGTTGGGGACACAAGAGATTTCTTGTATTTGGTTGCAGGGTCGTTTGAGAGAGACCATATTCATCCTACACCTCTCACGGATTGATAAACCTTAGGTCATCCACTTGAGAGAAAATTGATACTGTCCTACAAAGCTCTGCGCTTGGAGGCCCAACACGTGTCTACAAGAATAAAGTTGCGTAGTAGACATCAATTACTAATAAGAGAAAAACACCGGAAGCTGAAATCTCCACCATGCTTGCTAATTATTCTTTTAAGGATGGAGTACCTAAAAAACTTGGATATCCGGGAATACCAACTATACCTTGCTCCATCAAAAGAAACTATGTTAAAACTGCTTTGTGTGATCTGGGAGCTGGTGTTAGTGTTATGCCGTTATGTTTATACAAAAGACTTGATTTGAATAAACTCACACCTACTGAAATATCTTTGTAAATGGCTGATAAATCAACTGCCATACCTATCGGTATTTGTGAGGATGTGCCCGTTGTTGTTGCAAATGTTACCACCTTAACTGACTTTGTTATACTTGAGATGCCCGAGGACGACAACATGTCGATTATCCTTGGTAGAGCCTTTTTAAATACTGCAGGGGCTGTTATTGATTGCAATAAAAGCAAGGTCACCTTTCATATCAATGGTAATGAGCATATGGTGCGCTTTCCGAAGAAACAATTCCAAGTGAATGGTATTAATGTTATTGAAAAATCTCCGACACTTACTATTGGAAGTTTTCAACTACCTTTACCCACTGTCAAAAATAAATATGATATACTTATTGTTAGGGACATGCATATCCCCGTCGAGGTAACTTACTATTTTACAAAAGTCCTGAGGTTTCATGCTAATCGAAGGTGGTTGTTAGTAAGACTTGATCAACCTTATTAATGGATCATTTTTGAGAGGCATGAAGTTGAAGAATTTAGTAGGCACTACCTTCTCTCCTTAACTTTTGTTTTCAGTTTTTCTTAGTTATATAAAATAAAATGCCATATTTATCCTATTTTCTGGATTTCCCATGCAATAAAAAATGACCCAAAAATAGAAGTGTGCAGAATGCCCCTAAAATTTAATACAAATTTTCCTGAATATTTTCTGAATTTTTAGTACAAATAACATCAGAGGGGGGTGCACCAGGTGGGCACAACCCACCTGGGCACGCCAGCAGCCCCAGGCGCGCCCTGGTGGGTTGTGGTCCCCACGTGGCCCCCCTCACTTATCTCTTTGGCCCATGTCATCTCCTACCTCCAGAAAAAAAAATCACCATTGCTCTCTCTCTCTCTCTCTCTCTCTCGTGTTCTTGCTCTCAAACCCGCGGATTTCGATCTCTTTGCTCGAAGCTCCATTTCCGAAACTATTTTGGGGGATTGCTACTTGGTATGTGACTCCCCCATTGCTCCAATTAGTTTTTGCTTTAGTGGATTATATTTTGAATAATTAGTTACTCTTGGTGCTGCTGTAGATGAGCTTGCATGTTGAATTCTTAGTGTTCTAAGTAGTTTGAATGCTCAATATAGCCTCTATGCATGCTTATTAGTAGTTGCCATCAATCTTGTGAAGTTTTGTTGACAAAATTTTGTGGACTAAAAATTTCAAAATTTTATTTATATGAATAAGATGAGTTTCTTTAGGAAGTTTGCCTCCAAGAAAAGCGCCAAGGGTGTTATTGGGGAATCTTCGGACAATGACGTCCATACTCGGAGGAGGACAGAGGTGCGTCCGTGTGAATGGCTGCATAACCCCTTCATGGATGGAGCCGGAATTCGTTAAGAGTTTGCACAATTTGCTGCTAATTCTGGGCTCACTGACTTCATCGCGGCTGAGTGTGAACAATACCATCTCCTTACAAATTTCTTTGTGCAAATTTTTCATTTTCTGAGTAGGAATAACCCCCCTGAGGTGCAGTTTAATTTATACGCTGAAACCCGTCAGATACCACTTACTGATTTTTGTGATATATGCTTGATCCCTTCTAACGGGGAAATAAGAGAGCCCAAATCTGCAGACTTTGAGGACTTTTATCGTACTCTGTCAGTGGGAGATGAGAGAGGAGTATCGAGTGTTACCGCCACCAGCTTGCAGTTTCCTTCTGTGCATTATTTTGCACTATTTATCGCTAAGTGTTTAGTTGCTAGAGAGAAGGTCGGTGCACTCAGTGCTCCCGACTTTGCTATCCTACGCTGTGCACTTTACGACGATAACACTTTTAGCCTAGGGGCTATTATTGCATGTCGCCTGCACCTTAACAGGACTAAGGGCAAAATTCATGGTGGTATTTATGCTACTCTCTTAGCGAGTCACTTTAAACTTTAGATTCGCCAACATGATTATCCTCTGCCCAAGGTTTATTTAGGTTACCAGGCGATGATGGATCACTAGTTTACTGATATTGATAACTCTATCCATAATATTCCTTACAACCTGGTTTTGAGTGTGGGTACTTGTGATATTATTCCGTTGTCTACACCTGCTTTGTTTGATTCTATTGCCAGGGGCGGATACAGGATCATGCCTGAGGACATTATTGCCTACCGGAACGCCCATGGAGAGGCAAAGGAGGAGCCTCAGGAGTGGGACGCTCAGGTGCTTGCTCCACAACACTTCAACGTGGGACCGGATGGCTACTATGAGTGGTGATTACCAAGCTAGGCCGAAAGCCTAAGCTTGGGGGAGTACTCCACCGACATTACATTCATGTTCTCACATTTCATTCCAGTTGTCGGTGTTCACACTTTTTTGTTGTATTATCCATGTTAGATTTATTTTCTTGCTTTCTTCTTGTGTGCTTGAAAAACTTTGAGAAAACCCAAAAATATTTCTTACTTCTTCTCGATTTTTCTTTCTAGTTTGAGTAGTTGTAGTATTAAAAAGAAAACCCAAAAAGATTTCTCGATTCTTCTTCTTGCTTGTTGGGAGCTTTCCCGTGTAAATAGTTTTTCTCATTTCTGTTTTTCTTCTTTTTATTTGCTTTCCTCCAGAAAAACCAAAAACTCCAAAAATATTTCAGTGTGTTTCTCTGAATTTCTTTTCTGTTTACTGAGTCATACCAAGGAGAAGACCACGATGAAATTATTGAGTGGCTCTCATATGCATTATTGTTGATCTAACAAAGAGACCAAATTACCTTGTCTTCTCCTTTGAATAAAATGTTTGCAGATTCCAGCTTAGTCCACGACACTCTTGCACTATTATTATTTTCATACCATTCGGTCATGCAAGTGAAAGGCAATAACGACGATATTTGATGAACTGGTTGTGGCAGGGAGAAACGGGTATGAACTCAACTTGTTTGGTTTTTGTAAATATTTTTAACCTAGTATCTGTGATTCAGCATATTATGATCAAACATGTTTGCAATGACAATGCCATACTTAAGTAGCTAGGAGTGTATAATGATTTATCTTGGATGTCAACGTTGCATTAAAATGATTGTGATGTGGTATGATGATATGGTATCCTCCTCTGAATGTTTCAAGTGGCTTGACTTGGCACATGTTCATGCATGTAGTTGAATCAAAACCGACATAGCTTCTATGATATTTATGTTCATGGTGTTCATATCCTACTCATGCTAGTATTCAATGTTAATTATGCATAACGCATGTTCATGACCGTTTTCGCTCTCTAGCTGGCCGCTTATTAACCTATTTGCTAGCCTTCGCCTATACTAAGCGGGAATACTGCTTGTGCATCAAAATCCTAAACCCAAGTTATTCCAGATGAGTCCACCATACCTACCTAAATGCAGTATTACCCAACCGCTCTAAGTAAATTTGCATGTGCCACCTCTAATAACTTCAAATAAATATCCGTTTTTGTGTGCCTGGATTGTTCACAGAGCGATAGGGGGTAGTCGGTATGTTCGATGCTAAGCGGGTTATTCTCATGATGAGTGTTTATTCACTCGTCCTTGCACGAGAGGCACGGTAATAGGGATTCCCAGTCCTGAAATAAAAAATTGTAAATAATTAAACAAAACTTCCCCAGGAATGTTGTTTGTATGGACGGTACCCATGGATTCGGCTAGCCGTGGAGTGTGCTTGTTGGTGGAGGGGGAGCAAACCTTTACTTTTATCGCTTGGGAACTGCCACTAATGTGTTTAGCATGGAAGATATTGATAACTTTCGGTCGTGACGTAAACAGGAAGGGTGCATTTCTCAAAATTACATTTATCTCTGTTTTTAAAACTATGAGCTCTGGCACCGCTGCAAATCCCTGCTTCCCTCTACGAAGGGACTATTTATTTACTTTTATGTTGAGTCATCACCTTCTCAAATAAGCGCCAGATCTGAGAGCACTATTGTCATCCTCATGCATTGTGTCTAGTTAATGTTGGATGCATCATGACTGGATCTTCTCTACCATGAATTACATTGTTTAGTCGCTGCTTGAACTTTGGAGGTGCTCTGCATTTATGTTTTGCAGTCTCAGAAAGGGCTAGCGAGATACCACTGTTGTCATATTATATCATGATTGTTTTGAAAAAGTGTTGGGGTTTGAGATATCTTATTATTGCTCGCTAGTTGATTATGCCATTGATATGAGTTAATATAGTTTTTAAGACTTATAGCTGACATGGTTAGTCATGGTCTTTGCTGAAAACCTGGGTGCTACTTAAGCTTATTTATGTAAACAAGAGCAAAAGAGTTCGTAAAAGTCTTTGACTTTCAGTTTGTCAACTGAATTGCTTGAGGACAAGCAAAGGTTTAAGCTTAGGGGAGTTGATACGTCTCTGTCGTATCTACTTTTCCTAACGCTTGTCCTCTTGTTTTGGACTCTAATTCGCATGCTTTGAATGAAACTAACCCGGACTACCGCTATTTTCAGCAGAACTAGCATGGTGTTGTTTTTTGGGCAGAAATAAAAGTTCTCAGAATGGAACAAATTTTTTTGGAGATTTATTTTATTATAAAAGAAAAATACTGGAGCCAAGAACCACGAGAGGGGGGCCCTGGGTGAGCACAACCCACCAGAGCACGCCCCCCTCCAGGCGCGCCCAGGTGGGTTGTGCCCACTTGGTGGCCCCGCAGACCCTGACTCCGACTCCATAAATACCTATATTTGGAGAGAAAAACCAGGGAGGAAGAATTGTCGTGTTTCACGATACAGAGCTGCCGCCACCTCCTGTTCTTCATCGAGAGGCCAGATCTGGAGTCCGTTTGGGGCTCTGGAGAGGGGGATCTTCGATCTTCGTCATTACCAACCCTCCTTCATCGCCAATTCCGTGATGCTCCCCACCGGGAGTCAGTAATTCCTTCGTAGACTCGCTGGTCGGTGAGGATTTGGATGAGATTTATCATGTAATCGAGTTAGTTTTGTTAGGGCTTGATCCCTAGTATCCATTATGTTCTAAGATTGATGTTGTTATGACTTTGCCATGCTTAATGCTTGTCACTTTGGGCCCGGGTGCCATGATTTCATATCTGAACCATTTATGTTTTCAGCATTATATCTATGTTCTAGATCCGATCTTGCAAGTCATATAAGCCTATTACGTGTTTTGATCCATAAACCCCGGAGTGACAATAGTCGGGATACTTTCTGGTGATGACCGTAGTTTGAGGAGTTCATGTATTCACCATGTGTTAATGCTTTGTTCCGGTTCTCTATTAAAAGGAGGCCTTAATATCCCTTAGTTTCCTTATGGACCCCGCTGCCACGGGAGGGTAGGACAAAAGATGTCATACAAGTTCTTTCCATACGCACGTATGACTATTTACGGAATATATGCCTACATTATATTTATCAACTTGAGCTAGTTTTGTATCGCCCTAGGTTATGACTATTATATGATGAATATCATCCACCGAATCCACCGATCCAATGCCTACGAATTTCCTACATATTGTTCTTGCTAAGTCACTACTGCTGCTGTTACTGTTTCAACTGCTACAAAATCATTGCTACCACTGTTACCGTTACTATTGTTGTTACTACTATTATCAAAACTACCATACTGCTTTGCTATTGATCACTTTGTTGCAGATAGTTAATTTCCAGGTGTGGTTGAATTGACAACTCAGCTGCTAATACTTGCAAATATTCTTTGGCTCCCTTTTATCGAATCTATAAATTTGGGTTGAATACTCTACCCTCGAAAACTGTTGCGATCCCCTATACTTGTTGGTTATCAACAAGCATAACATAGCATAGCATAGGGGAGTTCATCATCACACGCATAGCTTAGGGGAGTTTTTAGTACAAACCGTAATTAAACATAACCAAAATTTAAAAATCATAGCTTAGATCTACTCATCGCCGGAGTTCTTGTCGAAGTCGCTCTCGCTACCGTAACTGGGCGGGGGATCGTTGCCATGGAGAGTGTTGTAGATCAGTGTGGAGCAGAGGATGGCATGTAGCTGGAACTCCTCCGCGCACGGCCGCAACTACATCTCTGGCTGCGGCAGCCTCATCCGCGTGGAACCAAGCGCGCTTCGCCTCCCTACAGCGCTGCAGCGCCGGATCGAAGATGTCGCCGAGGCGGGGGAAGTTGGCCCAAGCCGGAGCACTAGCGCTGTAGGAATTGGCGTCGCGCTTGCATACCACATCCCTCTACATGTCCGATACAGGAGTGTGGAGGTCGGAGCCGCCTGCCTTGTCGTCGTTCCTACGCTTGCGGGCGACGAAGCCGCTGCGAGCACCGAACCCACTGCGGTACCCGAAGCCCCCGCGGTCGCTGAAACTCCTGCCGCCGCCACGCTCCGCACCTGCTATCGCCATCGCCGCGAAGTTCTGCTCGAGGAAACCGCGACAAAACGCTGCTGGAGGGGAAGGATTTGCGGCGGAGATGGAAAGGGGACAGATATCCTAAATCAGTCGGGCGCCGACATATATACCGGATGCGAGGGCGGTTTATAGGCCGGGCCTTTTTTGCGGGATCTGCTCAGGCCGGATTTTTGGGTTGTCCCGTAAATCGGCCGGAAAAGCGTAGTTCGCCGGCGTTTAAGGGATCTGCTAGAGATTCTCTAAGGCGTGAAGGAGAAGGGAATAGAATGAACTGGTAGTGGCATTTGGTGTGTATATAGTAATTTAGTGGGAGGGTAAAATCATCATTCGCCAATTTGGAGCCAGCTCCCGCTGCGAGAAGCCCGAAATGGCAGTTGTGGCTTCTGGTCCTATTTCGTGGAGCACTCCGAATCATGGCTGCTTGGAGCGGTGTGTTTGTTTGGGCTCCAACTTTTAGGGACTGTTTGGATGGAGTTGATACGTTCATTTTGCATCATGTTTTCCTACTGTTATTTATGATGTTTTTATCCATAATAATGCTTTTTGGAGTAATTCTAATGCCTTTTCTCTCATAATATGCAAGGTATACACAAAGAGGGAGAATTCCGGCAGCTGGAAATCTGGACCTGGAAAAGCTACGTCAGGCCACCTATTCTGCACAACTCCAAACAAGTTGAAACTTCACGGAGATTTTTTATTGAATATTTGAAGAATATTGGAGCCAATAACTACCAGACGGGGCCCACCTGGGCGCGCCCTGGTGGGTTGTGCTCACCCAGGCCCACCTCCGGTGCCCATCTTTTGGTATATAAGTCATTTTAACCTAGAAAAAATAAAGAGAGGACTTTCGGGACAGAGCGCCACCGTCTCGAGGCGGAACTTGGGCAGGAGCACTTTTGCCCTCCGGTGGAGCGATTCCGCCGGGGGAACTTCCCTCCCGGAGGGGGAAATCATCGTGCTCATCATCACCAACAAATCTCCCATCTTGGGGAGGGCAATCTCCATCAACATCTTCAACAACACCATCTCATCTCAAACCCTAGTTCATCTCTTGTGTTCAGTCTTGTTACAGAAACTATAGATTGGTGCTTGTGGGTGACTAGTAGTGTTGATTACATCTTGTAGTTGATTACTATATGGTTTATTTGGCGGAAGATTATATGTTCAGATCGAATATGCTATTTACTACCCCTCTGATCTTGAACATGATTATCATTTGTGAGTAGTTACTTTTGTTCTTGAGGTCACGGGAGAAATCGTGTTGCAAGTAATCATGTGAAGTTGATGTGTGTTCGATATTTTGATAGTATGTATGTTGTGATTCCCTTAGTGGTGTCATGTGAACGTCGACTACATGACACTTCACCATATTTGGGCCTAAGGGAATGCATTGTGGAGTAGCAATTAGATGATGGGTTGCGAGAGTGATAGAAGCTTAAACCCCGGTTTATGCGCTATTCCGTAAGGGACCGATTGGAGCCAAAAGTTTAATGCTATGGTCCACTGACATATCAAATTATCAAAGTAGCGAACACAAATCAAACCAACATGGTGAAAGTGACTAGATGAAATTCCTGTGTACCCTCAAGAACACTTTGCTCATTATAAGAGACCGTTTTGGCCCGTCCTTTGCCTCAAAAAGATCGGGCTACCTTGCTACACTTTTGTTACTATTATCGTTACTTGCTCGTTACAAATTATCTTGCTATCAAACTACTCTGTTATACAATTTTAGCACTTGCAAACATTACCTTGCTGAAAACCACTTGTCATTTCCTTCTGCTCCTCGTTTGGTTCGACACTCTTACTTATCGAAAAGAGCTACAATTGATCCCCTATACTTGTGGGTCATCAAGGCTATTTTCTGGTGCCTTTGCCGGGGAGTGAAGCGCCTTTGGTAAGGGTAATTTGGTAAGGAAACATTTATATAGTGTGCTGAAATTTACTGTCACTTGATACTATGGAAAACAATCCTTTGAGGGGTTTGTTCGGGGTATCTTCACCTCGAACGGAACCACAATTAGCTACCCCTCAACCTACTGCACCTACTAAAAATATTGAATATGAAATTTCTTCGGGTATGATAGAACAACTGCTAGCTAATCCTTATGCAGGAGATGGAACAGAACATCCTGATATGCACTTGATATATGTGGAACAAATTTGTGGATTGTTTAAGCTTGCAGGTTTACCCGGGGATGAAGTTATGAAAAAGGTTTTCCCGTTATCTTTGAAGGGAAAAGCATTGGCATGGTATAGGCTATGCGATGATATTGGATCCTGGAACTGGAATCGATTGAAATTGGAGTTCCTACAAAAAGTTTATCCTATGCATCTAGTTCATCGTGATCGGAATTATATATATAATTTTTGGCCTCGTGAAGGAGAAAGTATCGCTCTAGCTTGGGGGAGGCTTAAGTCAATGTTATATTCATGCCCCAATCATGAGCTCTCAAGAGAAATTATTATCCAGAATTTTTATACTCGGCTTTCTCGTAATGATCAAACCATGCTTGATACTTCTTGTGTTGGTTTTTTTATAAAGAAGACTATTGAATTCCGGTGGGATCTTTTGGAAATAATTAAACGCAACTCTGAAGATTGGGAACTCGACGAAGGTAAAGAGTCAGGTATTAAGCTTAAATATGATTGTGTTAAATCTTTTATGAATACCGATGCTTTTCAAAAGTTTAGCACTAAATATGGAGTTGACTCTGAGATAGTAGCCTCCTTTTGTGAATCATTTGCTACTCATGTTGATCTCCCTAAAGAGAAGTGGTTTAAATATCACCCACCTATTAAAGAAGAAATTAAAGAATCGTTACTAGCTAAAGAAGAAACTATATAATGTTGATCCAGTTGTTCCTACTGCTTATATTGAGAAACCACCTTTCCCTGTTAGGATAAAGGAACATGCTAAAGTTTCAGTTGTGGTTAACAAAAGTTATATTAGAACACCTAAACCTGATGAACAAATTAAAGTAGAACCTAGTGTTTCTATGATTAAGGATCTCTTGGAAGAAAATGTAGATGGGCATGTTATTTACTTCTGCGAAGAAGCTGCTAGAATTGCCAAACCTGATAAAAAGGATAAACATACACTACTGCAGGATGCTCCTAACGCGACACTACGATCAGAGACCCTTCGACGAAACTATGTGCGATGCCATAATCGCAAATGGTGGTGAAAAAACCCCGTCAAAAAGGTGCAAAACGTTTGCGATGGAGGATGCATCAAACACGGTTCAGATTTTAGTTGCGTGTGCGATGCAGGGCATACGGTTCAGTTAAATAAACCGTTTTTGATGAGGAGGAACAAAAGAAACGGGCAGCCAGATGGAGGTGTGTGCGATATACAACATATGGTTCACTCAGATGAACTGTTTGTGATTAGGCAACACAAAAGAAACGGCCAGCCAGATCAAGGTGTGTGCGATATATGGCATGCGGTTCACTCGGATGAACTGTTTGCGTTGAGACATGAGAACATAAATGGTTCAACTTAACAAGATGTGTGTGATACGCGACAAACAGGTCTGTAATCAGAAATGTGTGTGAAGACCGATAATAACACAGATGGTTGCTACTAATAAGACGTGTGTGTTGTGCGATGGGATTGCATACAGAACAACATATATATATATATATAGATATATATATATATATATAGACACACACACACACACACAAACACACACACACACACACACACACACACACACACATATAAGGACATGCTTGCATAACCAAATTAAACATCCACTTACATAGGTGGCTACTACAACCATGGCATTTGCACACACCAAAGTAAACTATTACATGCATAATTACATAGGTGGCTACTACACACATGACATTTCCACACACCAATAAAGTAAACTATATATTACATGCATGATTAACTAGCATAAACGATCATCTGATCATCATCTACTTCTTGTGACGCTTGCTCTGCTTGTGGCTCGATCCGGGCTCGTCGATTTGGGTAACGAGGCACTTCCTCATGTCAATGATCCGCCTGTGCATCTCGTAGCATGTGTACACGCTCTTGGCCGCGAACCTGAGGTGAGGTTCATCCAGTTGCTGCATCTAGGCCCTGTGCTAGGATAGGGGACTTGTTCTCTGGGCATCCTGCTTCATCTTTTCGTAGTAGGGGTCGATGATGGCCGAGGCGAGTTCGACCAGGGAGTCCTTCTTCGTGCTGCCCCAGACCCTGTAGTGGTCACTGTCGGGGATATACCCCGCGGTATGACCCAGCCAGAGTTATAACCCGGCTGGGACTTGGTAAACCGGCAGAGAGTTAAGACAGATGATAACCCGGCAGGTGTTAAGTCAGATGATAACCCAGCAGGTGTTAAGTCAGATGATAACCCGGCAGATGTTAAGTCAGATGATAACCCGACAGGTGTTAAGTCAGATGATAACCCGGCAGGTGTTAAGTCAGATCATAACCCGGCAGACAGTCATAACCCGACAGACAGTCATAACCCGGCAGACAGTCATAACCCAGCAGACAGAGTCGCCTGGCGTTAACAAGCCCGAGACGTTAAGAAGCCCGAGATGTTAAGAAGCCCATGAAGAGAAGTCAAAATAGTTCAAGTCTTAATCCGAGTTGGACTCTACATGTAACCCGCCCCTTCAACATATATAAGGAGGGGCAGGGCACCCCAAAGGGAGGAGGAATAATCTTTAGGGCTAGACATAACTAGGAGAGCCGGTTTACGGCCACTCCGTCGTGATGATAAGAGACCTAGCCACAAACAACATGTAGGGTTGTTACCGGATGATGTTTCCCGGGGCCCGAAGCTGTCTAAACCCTTGTCTTGTGTTGCGTCTCTCGATTCCGATCAACCCCTCTCAAGCTACCACATAGATGCGTTGGCCTCACGACTAAGTC
This sequence comes from Aegilops tauschii subsp. strangulata, assembly GCF_002575655.3. Taxonomy (NCBI): domain Eukaryota; kingdom Viridiplantae; phylum Streptophyta; class Magnoliopsida; order Poales; family Poaceae; genus Aegilops; species Aegilops tauschii. Next base: position 524,725,048 of record NC_053041.3, read on the forward strand.
CTCACACTAGGACATCTGCCGTGACAATTCCACGACAGTTGGCGCCCACCGTGGGGCAAGCGCACGGTGGTGATAAGTTCTTGGAGGGATCTCTTCCAGGGATCGAGAAGTTTGCAATTTTCCATATAAAAATTACCTGTTTGGAAGGATTCACATCAGCCACAAATTCATCAGTCAAAGATCAAAGGAGTTTTTCAACGATGGATTAGAGAAAGTTGAGATCAAGAGGAGTTAGGGTTACGCTGCCATCCAACAACTTATTTGGTGGATGATGAGTCGCCCAGATCAAAGGATTTTCTTAAAGAGGATGTGTCCGATCAAACCGCTGCTGTTGCGTGTGCCTGCACTAAACTCCAAACCAGAGAAAACAAAGTCAAGCCAAGACCCAGATAAGATTGATCAAAACTCCACGACTTGGAAAATGACTCGGCCATGGTTTGCAAGTGCCTCTGAGTTGCCCCCGGATCGTCTCGGCCTCACCTTGGACCGGCTCGTCTCTGCCTAGTCGGGGCCGCCTTGACATCTTCAAGTCGCCCCCGTGGACCGGCCTCGCTTGCCGCTTCGGAAGGGACCCAACCCCGTCGCAGCCTCGGCGGCCGTTTCGAGCCATTCCAAGCAGTAAGGGAGCCACCGTCGCTTCTGTTTCAAGTCGCCTCCATTGACCGGCTATCAATATGAGTCTCCATCGAGTCACCAAGCATCAGAGGATCAAATTGCCTGGTCAAACCGCCTTGTCGACCGACCTCCAAGGCCTTGAGCCGCTTCCGTCTCCACCGGTTGCCTCCTGCACGCTCGCCGTCTCCGGTGTGCCGACCGGCTCCTGCATCTTCCGTTGATGCGCCTTGAACCGTTGCGCCAAATCGCCCCGGCCTCGCTCACTTTAAGCAACCAGTGTAGCCCCCAAGTCCCCGATCCCCTAGCCCCCGCTTCGGCTGCCGCCCCGCCGGGTTACCGCTGCCCGCTTCAGGTACCGCCCCGCCGGCTCACCTCTGCCCGCGGCTGGCACTGGTTCTGCCCTACATGAGCTGCCGTCTCGGGCCTTGCCGCCTCGCCGGGCAACCTGCCAGGGCCGCCACCGTTCTCACCGTGGCCTTTGCCATGCCACATTGAGTAACCGGCCTCATATCTGCCGTGAGCCGCTGTTGGGCCTCTCTTCTGCCGCAAGCCACCGCTCGGGCCAGGGCCTACTGCTCCGTGATCCGCCACCTCCGCCGAGGTTCGCCGCGACTTGGGTCGTCTCCGTTTGCTTCAATCCACCGGCGAATCACCGCGTCCAGCGCCGCCAGCCACGACCCGAAAGGTGGGGATGGATGCGCTATACGACTCATTGCATGGGTTCGTAGCACGCTAAACCGCGGTACCTGACGCCGTGGCTGCGTCACCTCGCCGCAGCAGCCGCCGCCATCGCTGCCGGGTCAGCAGCGCGCCTCCGCTTTATAACCCGGCTCTTCCCGCCCGCTCGCCAGCAGCGCGTGACCCGCCCGTGCTGGCTCCGCCTTTGCAGTTTGCACCAAGCTGGCTCCACCCCGTGCTAAACCGCTCATGCTACAAATTAAATCGCCGCCGCCCAGTTTTTGTCGCCGGGTCGACCCCGCCCTGTTTCCACTGCGGTTGAGCCGCCACTGCCATCGCTTCATGTGTCGTCGTGGCCTCGAGGGCCGCCGTCGCCTCGTCAAGCCAGCCGCGCCTGAGCCACCACGACCCGCCCGTGCTCCGCTGAGTCTCGCCTCTGTTCGCATGGCCTTGAGCGGTCCTTTGTTCGGCCGCCTCCGCCCTAAACCGCCGGACGCTGTCGTCGCCGTCGCCTTGCCACCTAGCTGCCGTGCTCCATCTCATTGGGGGCCTCCCTGAGCTGCCGCGCCTTGCGCCGTGCTGAGCCGCCGTTACCTCGTTTTGAGCCGCCCCTGTTGCGAGCTCACGCTGAGTCGCCGTGCTACTTTCACAAACCGCCGGCCACCTCGATCTTCATCTTCTACAAGCTGCTACTGTGCACTGTTACGGCCGCCGTTTCAATGTCGCCACTGAGTCGTCGCCGGGTCAAAGCCCCAGTGAGGCCCTGTTTGTTTGAGCTGCCGCCTTGGGCCGACCTTGCCGCCTCGTCGTGGCCTCGCTGCCGCCGCCGCTGTGGCCTAGACCGCCCCGCGCCCGCGCCGGTTCTGCCCCGGGCCGCCTCTGCCGTGGCCAGTTCAGCCCCGCGGGCTCTCGCCGCTCGCTCTGCCAGAGAAGGAGCCCTGTTTGCTTTGCACTCGCTCTGGATGGAAAGAAGGAAACGAAGGAAAAGTCAAGGGATGGCTGCTAAAAAAATCAGGCTATGGTGTTGTCTACAAGAAGAGGAATGGTGTGGCTACTTGAAATCGGCCAATCAAGTTGACTGACTCGCTACTAGCTAGCTTTGGAAGATGGGTCAACCGCGGCCTCCTGAGCTGCCCGTGGACGGCGCCTCTATGACCTACGTAAGGATAAAAAAAGAAGGGGGAAGGCAACCGTCCGCGTTCATCCGACAAAAAATACCAGGTGCTATCCTTTCTATATATTTTATTAGTACATTTTTATTCCTCTGAGCACCATTACACTGCCCTATTGGTGTTTTTATATACAGGTAAAATTATTGTTATAGTACGGGTATAAAGCACGCGCTGGCAATGTTCTACAACGGCGTTTTCCTCCGTGTCATATTACCTAATGAACGGACGGCCAGTTCATGCATCCGCACCGGTTTACAACATGGAGGACAACTTGCCCGTCCGCACCGGCCTATCATATCGCGGCCGACTCATCTGTCTGCTCCTACGGCGGACTCACCCATGATTGATTTCCGCTTCACCATGGTGATCATCAACTCCGCGGTGGATAACTACTGGCCTGGCGTATCAGGTGAAATCCATCCAGTATATTTTTATATTATATATTGCTTTCTTTAAAAGAGCAATTACTCCGGCTTGCAAAGTTATCTAATGCAGGACCCCAAACCGCCATATTGGTGCAAATTTAAAGGTCGTCAGAAAATTTCCGGCTTAAAAAGAAGGATTCCGGTTTAAAAATCCGGCTCAAGGGAAAGCTGTCTCCCACAAAGCTTTGAAGCTCTCAATATCCGGTTTAAGAATTTCCGGTTCAAAAGAATAATCTCTCGCAAGTTCGAGTTCTCAGGAAAAATTAAAGGGACCAAAGAGAGTCTGTTGCAAAAGCACAGTTCAAACATAGGTGCCCCTTGAGCACAGCTCACAATACCACTTGGGGGCTTGGTCGTATTCGAACCATAGTCTATTTTCAATGAAGTTTATATATAAAGTCCCAACTCAGTATTATCTTGCTGAGCCGGCCCTTGGGGGCTACACGTTGCTGCTCAAGTTTACATGATCATATCTACAAAGTCCCTGCTCATTATTGCATAATGACCCGGCCCTTGGGGGCTACACTGGTTGAAGTTTTTATGAGCATAAGGCAATTACAAGTCCCAGGTTGCTGCAAGCATGACAACCCGTCACTTGGGGGCTACATATATGGAATATTCAGTTTATGACTAGTGACTGAGAGGAACAACCTGGATTTCTTCAAGGTGGTGACATTTATATTGAAGCAAGTCTTAAGCTGTTGCTACACTACCTTCTTAAGACTTGGGGGCTACAAGTGATAGGCGTATAAGAGGTATATTTTCAAGCTTGATGTTAACTACAATTATAACCCGGTGCCATCAATATTTATAAACCAGCAATTTTGGCAATGATAAACCTGCAAGTTCTACATCCTTAAACCGGCTGAAGATCAGATGTGTATTTCAAGGACCAATATTTTTGTTAAGCATTGGGAGCTGAGTCAAATGAATTATTCTTCATAATATTTTTCTGTGACAAACCAATGTCAGCAAATTGATTATGAAGTTGGCTTATTGACCCGGATTTTCTAGAAGAAGGAAATGACAAGGACTTAAGGATGATCAGGATCAGTTTAACATGGATAAATCCAAATTAAACTGGGGGCTAATGTCGGGGATATACCCCGCCGTATGACCCGGCCAGAGTTATAACCCGGGTGGGACTTGGTAAACCGGCAGAGAGTTAAGACAGATGATAACCCGACAGGTGTTAAGTCAGATGATAACCCGGCAGGTGTTAAGTCAGATGATAACCCGGCAGATGTTAAGTCAAATGATAACCCGGCAGGTGTTAAGTCAGATGATAACCCGGCAGGTGTTAAGTCAGATCATAACCCGGCAGACAGTCATAACCCAGCAGACAGAGTTGCCTGGGGTTAACAAGCCCGAGACGTTAAGAAGCCCAAGATGTTAAGAAGCCCATGAAGAGAAGTCAAAATAGTTTAAGTCTTAATCCGAGTTGGACTCTACATGTAACCCGCCCCTTCAACATATATAAGGAGGGGCAGGGCACCCCAAAGGGAGGAGGAATAACCTTTAGGGCTAGACATAACTAGGAGAGCCGGTTTACAGTGACTCCGTCGTGATGATAATGAGACCTAGCCACAAACAGCATGTAGGGTTGTTACCGGATGATGTTTCCCAGGGCCCGAAGCTGTCTAAACCCTTGTCTTGTGTTGCGTCTCTCGATTCCGATCAACCCCTCTCAAGCTACCACATAGATGCGTTGGCCGCACGACTAAGTCCTCACACTAGGACATCTGCCGTGACAATTCCACGACAGTCACGGATTTCGACAAGGTTCTTGCAGGCCAAGCCCGTAACACTGAGCGCTTTTACATCGTCCATGGTTTCCACCTTGGCGAACCTGTAGTCGGCGCTGTTGACAAACCTGTTGAAACGGTCGCAAGGCTCTGTGGCCAAGCAGTAGTGGTAGATGAGGACATGATGGCGCATGCACAACTGGGCGACAGCAACCTTCTGATCTATGCCGGGACGACCGGTGGTGTAATGGATGTCGATGCCGGCCACCTTGTACTTGTCTCGAGCAAGCAAATGCTCAACCCTGTTGATGTAGTCGTCCACCACGGCCGGGTCGATGGTGTACACCACCGAAAGATCCGTCTCCCTCGCGTGGGTCTCCACTCTATGCTCTCCGAACTCCATTGGAGCGCCGCTGGACATCCCCTCTCTATGTGTCGTCGTGGGTGTGCTTTGTGTTGTGGGGCGCGATCGAAAGGTTGAAGAGACTAAGGTTATAATGGCCGCGGGAATTAAAGGGGAAGCTGGACGGCCAGGAATATCAGCAGGCCATGATGGCAGTTCTAAGCGCGTAACTCCATCGTGCTGCACGTAACTGCATCGCGTGGCAACGCGCATGGCGCAACCGCATGCATACGGGGCCCCCGACATGATCGTACGCACACCCAACCGTTGGTAGAGCGTGCGCGGAGGGACGCGAGCAGAGCGCTCCGCGGTCGCCTCAATGGTGAGCAACCATATATATATATATATATATATATATATATATATATATATATATATGCATATAGTAGTTGAACACGCAAGGAAAAACTGTCCACAAGCCGCGCGCGCCAACGGACGCGAGCAGAGCGCGCCGCAGCGCCTAACAGTGAGAACAGCGCGCTGCGGTGCCTAATGGCGGGATAGACCTTCATTCAAGCCAATCAAAATAAGACTGGAACGGACATGTATGTATTGAGCAAAGGGATCACACATGTCTGTATTGACTGGAACAAGAATGCAATAGCAAGATAAGAATTAAGGCCACGATGATGCGATCGCAGTGGTGGTTACAGGAGGCAAGAAGAAAGATGCATCCATCAACGTATGACCTCCTCCTCCTCAACTCAGTGCGCCGGCCGGGCCACCGACCGGCGGCTAAGGAGTGGTGGCTCGTGTGGCGAGGTCAAGGTGCTTCTCAGCTAAGGCAGCCAAGGCTTCCAGCCGGCTGAAGAAGGCCAACGTCGTAGTGTCCTCACTGCCTTGTAGATACCTATGCACACGATTCGCTCGTACACATGGATGTGTAGGTCGACGGTTTCTTGCAAATGGAGGCGCCTCGCAGCGAGCGCGACCTTTAGGTGGACATTCTTCGTGGCATCGGCGGGCAGTCGCAGGGCCACCAGTGCTTGAAAGAGGTTCCGACCATGGAGGCTGATTAGGGTGGCAGGCAATGAGGAGCCCGGGTGCGCGGGCTAGAGGAGTAGGGCAATGTCGTCCGCGAGCTTCTTGATGACGGTGAACCTGTTGGTGGTGCGAACGATCTTCTGGTCCAACTGAGAGTCATAGCTGGCGTCGACGGGAGCCATCCACCAGCCGGTCGCCAACACCGTATGGAGATGATCCACGGTGCCATGCCGCGGGCCGGCGTCGTGGACCATCTGGCACAGCCGCTGGCTGCTCACGCTCATCACCGCCATGGGTCTGGAGTGGGCACTTTTGCGCTTATTAGTGTAGGTGCTTAGGCAAATGCTTAGGTGCGACGATGTGGTAGATGCTTTGGAATGGAGGGGCGCCTTTATATGAGTGCAAACTGCGTTGCATTCACATCGTGCTGCCTCCTTTCCCGGTCCTCCCATTACTCCCCTCATGCATTCACACGATGCTAATTGAAGGAGGATGCATCATTGGCCGTTCAACATTTTGGGAACCGCTACCCTCTCCCTCGTCTGCATTAAAGCCGTATCGGGAATTGCGCCGCCCGCTGTCAAATCGAATGGTACTGCGTCGCTCGCTGCACGCCTGGCTGAACACGCCTCCTCGCCTCCATCTATGCTTAATTACTGAATTTTAGTTGCAAAAATTAGACACCGCTAGTGATTTTTAGCTTCATATTTTGACAAATCGCAGTGTTACAAGGTTGGCAAATGGCAATGTTACTAGATCAACAAATGTCAATCTTTCTAGTTTGACAAATGGCAACATACCCAATATGACAGATGCAAATCACACCAAATTGTTTGTAAGTGGTTCACACGGGTCATCCAAAAGAACCGTTTGTGTTCAAGAGATGCACAAATCCTGCTCTCACTTTGCATACGGGTGTTGTATCTGAAACCATCATGCTTGTTGTGAGAAGCTCTGATTTGTGAGAAGCATATACCTAAACCTGCCCCAAATGGGACAAAAACTTTAGTACGACATGTTGATGCCGCTCCATGATAGCATGCCAAGTTTCATGAATTTCAGACGAGTTTTGGATTTACTAGAATTTAAAAACTAGGTATCTCAATGTTTGCGGCCGAGTGACAGTGGAAGGGTGTTTGACATTCATACCCATTTCTTGCATGGGACCTAAGCATGCACCCAAGGACAAAGATTTGATTTTTCAACCAATTTATATGCACCGAAGCATGTGCATGAAGTTCAAATTTGAATTATGCACATAAATGCATTGAAAACTCACTTAATGCATAAAAAAGTCCAAACGAACCCCGAAAAGTCACAAAAAAGAACACAACACTCCTGTTGTTCTATGTTGACACGAGAAAAATTTGAAAGCAATACGAGGCAATGGATATCGTTTCGCCCCCAAAGTTGGGGCGTTCCCTACCGAAACCATCAAGCTTGTTGTGTGAAGCTCTGGTTTGTGAGAGGCATATACCCAAACCTGCCCCAAATGGGACAAAAACTTTACCACAACATGTTGATGCCGCTCCATGATAGCATGCCAAGTTTCATGAATTTCAGACGAGTTTTGGATTTACTAGAATTTAAAAACCAGGTATCTCAATGTTTGCGGCCGAGTGATGGTGGTAGGGTGTTTGGCATTCATTCCCATTTCTTGCGTGGGACCTAAGCATGCACCCAAGGACAAAGATTTGATTTTTCAACCAATTTATATGCACTGGAGCATGTGCATGTAGTTCAAATTTGAATTATGCACATAAATGCATTGAAAACTCACTTAATGCATAAAAATGTCCAAATGAACCCCGAAAAATCACAAAAAACAACACAACACTCCTGTTGTTCTATGTTGACACAAGAAAAAAAATTGAAAGCAATACGAGGCAATGGATATCGTTTCGCCCCCAAAGTTGGGGCGTTCCCTATCGAAACCATCATGCTTGTTGTGAGAAGCTCTGGTTTTTGAGAAGCATATACCCAAACCTGCCCCAAATGGGACAAAAACTTTACCACGCCATGTTGATGCCGCTCCATGATACCATGCCAAGTTTCATGAATTTCAGATGAGTTTTGGATTTACTAGAATTTAAAAATCAGGTATCTCAATGTTTGCGGCCGAGTGACGGTGCAGGGTGTTGGACATTCATTCCCATTTCTTGCATGGGACCTAAGCATGCACCCAAGGACAAAGATTTGATTTTTCAACCAATTTATATGCACTGGAGGATGTGCATGTAGTTCAAATTTGAATTATGCACATAAAATGCATTGAAAACTCACTTAATGCATAAAAATGTCCAAACGAACCCCAAAAAAGCACAAAAAATAACACAACACTCCTGTTGTTCTATGTTGACACGAGAAAAAAAATTGAAAGCAATAAGAGGCAATGGATATCGTTTCGCCCCCAAAGCTGGGGCGTTCCCTACCGAAACCATCATGCTTGTTGTGAGAAGCTCTGGTTTGTGAGAAGCAAATACCCAAACCTGCCCCAAATGGGACAAAAACTTTACCACGCCATGTTGATGCTGCTCCATGATAGCATGCCAAGTTTCATGAATTTCAGATGAGTTTTGGATTTACTAGAATTTAAAAACCAGGCATCTCAATGTTTTGTCGGCAATCAACGGTGCCATGGTGTTTGAAATTCATTCCCATTTCTTGCATGGGACCTAAGCATGCACCCAAGGATACAGATTTGATTTTTCAACCAATTTATATGCACTGGAGCATGTGCATGTAGTTCAAATTTGAATTATGCACATAAATGCATTGAAAACTCACTTAATGCATAAAAATGTCCAAACGAACCCCGAAAAATCACAAAAAATAACACAACACACCTGTTGTTCTATGTTGACACGAGAAATTTTTTGAAAGCAATAAGAGGCAATGGATATCGTTTCGTCCCCAAAGGTGGGGCGTTCCCTACCGAAACCATCATGCTCGTTGTGAGCTCTGGTTTGTGAGAAGCATATACCCAAACCTGCCCCAAATGGGACAAAAATTTTACCACGACATGTTGAGGCCGCTCCATGATTGCATGCCAAGTTTCATGAATTCCAGACGAGTTTTGGATTTACTAGAATTTAAAAACTAGGTATCTCAATGTTTGCGGCCGAGTGACGGTGGCAGGGTGTTTGACATTCATTCCCATTTCTTGCATGGGACCTAAGCTTGCACCCAAGGACAAAGATTTGATTTTTCAACCAATTTATATGCACTGGAGCATGTGCATGTAGTTCAAATTTGAATTATGCACATAAATGCATTGAAAACTCACTTAATGCATAAAAATGTCCAAACGAACCCTGAATAATTCCAATTCTTTTATGATCGCTGCAGATAAAAGGTCTAGCAATTCAAACACCGTCCATGGCCGCTGTGACCCCATTATGTAATTCAAATCAAGACGAAAAATCAAGTAGATCCCACACAGTTTATTATAACCAATCGTGTGAGATGCAACACAAAATATCTTCGGACCGTGTTTGAATAAGGGACCGTGTCTGATGACACTTTGCGCGCCAGTTTTTTGGCTGAAGCGATTCCAAAGCTTCGGCTTCCGCGGAAATATCTACCTCCCCGCTCCCTCCCCCTTACCAAAAGCCACATTTCCCCTCTTTCCATCTTCCTTTCCAAGTTGAAACCTTCACTCCTTGCTTGCAGCGCCGCCGCCTCCTCGCCGGCGACCCTCCTTCACGCTGCTCGGCCTCGCGTATCCAGGTAGGTAATCCACACCCGAGCCCCATCCTCCTCCTTCCACATCCCACATACGCCGACCGCCGGCGCGAGCGCGACATCTTTAACCCAAATCACCGACCCCTCCACCAAATAAGCGCCGGCCTAAGCCATGGTGCACGTAGTATAGCCAGGACCTCAAGGAGCATTTGGCAGTGGAGAAGCAAATCGCGGCCGCACGCGCGGATGAGGTCGCAATGGCTGCCATTCGTGCTGACCCCCAGATCTTGGAGGAGCACCTCGCCGTCGAGGCCACCGTTGACGCCTCGCGCGCTGACGCCGCGACGCAGTTGGCTGCTTTAAACGATAGTTTGTGGCATTTTCTCGAGGCCGCCGTCGGTGCCTTCGACGAAGACTATCGGAGTTATTGGCCATGGTAGCCTCATCTGCCCCCCATGGCATTTCAAGACATCGGGGCCGACTGCGCCCCTCGGAGTCTCAAAGCTTGGTTGCCGCCTTCCCGTGACCGGCTGGTCCAAATGGCCGGTTGCCAGAAGGAGGAGGACCCCAGAAGACGGTCACGAAACGGGCCGCCTTCTAGCAGGCGGCCTCCAGAGAGGCCGGCTCGCAGGCGGCCCCAAGCGCCCTCAAAGTCTGCACCCCCATAGAGACGACGAGACGGGGCGTGGCTACAGTGAAGCCTGCCACCCCCATATCCAGGGTGAGTCGTGGTTACAGTGCGCTGTACGAGCCAGAGATCTCCTGCACGGCGTGGCACTGTAGCCCCTCCGCCCATGACATCACCCAAGTCAGAAGGGCCTTGCCCCCATGACGGGCTGTCGGTACGGTCCGCAGACGGCGGGCCCTACTTGCCAGCGAGGAGCCAGAAGGCGGCAAGACTGGCCAGCCGGCCAAGGGGGAGGCCGGCACCCAGAAGGCGGCCCTCCCCCATCCTAGGAGTTTGTGCACCATTAACCAGAAGAGACGGGGAATGGCTACAGTGAGCGTCCGCCAGGCGGCGGGACTGTAGCCATGCCTTCCCCGACAAAGCAAGCGTCATTAGAAACACGACAACAGTAACAAGCTGCCGGCAAGACCCGCAAGCGGCGGGCGCGGCCTGTCGGCCAAGTACAAGACAGCCGGCGGGGCCCACCAGTCGGCGGGCCCCAGCAGCCAGTGGAGAAGCCGGCCATAAGAGACACTGACGGCCTGGGCCTACACCCGGCTAGTTTACTATTGTACCCCTGGGGGGTAGGCCTATATAAACCCCCAGGGCACCCATGCAAAGGCTTCAGACTCTTAGCCAACACACACCCACAGAGAGAGAGGAGAGAGCTAGCCTTGCCCTCCTTCCTCCTCTAGAAAACAGCTCAAGGAGCAACTTGTAGCTACTTGTTGAGATAATGATCATGCGGAGACCCCGCAGAGTAGGACTAGGGGTGTTATCTCCTAGGAGAGCCCCGAACCTGGGTAAAGTTCGCCGGCGTACGTGTCTACGCCTCATCCCGCTTCCTGGCACAGGCGATGTCTTACTATCCCCCACCATGATAAGCCACCCGTTGGCATATGTCGCACCAAAACCCCGACATTTGCCGCCCACCGTGGGGCTAGGTGCACCATCGTCTGGAGATCTGTTCTGGATGGGAACCCTCTACCTCCCCCACGAGCGCAGCCAGCCCGGCACGCCGGACGGCGTCTGCGTCGACGCGCTGCATGGCGCGGAGGTCGCCTGCGCGGCGAGCTGCCTCGCCGACCTTGTTGGCGAGATCCGCCTCTCCGACGAGCCTGCATCCGACGCAGGCACAGATGGCCTCGAGGGCCGCCTCGTCAGCCTCCTCGACCAGCTCCATATCACCAACGAGCCGGCCGTCGACTTGGCGTCGGTTGGCTCCACCGACCCGATGCTTGTCGACTCCGACACGACGTCGCTTGACGCGTTCCCCACCAACATGGTGGTCATCGACGACCCTCTCCCTTGCGCCGACAGCAGTGCCAGCACCGTCACAGAGGTGCTCATCATCAGCCACGATGGAGCCTCTGGGGGCGGCGCCCAAGATCCGCTCGAAGCGGCGCTACGCGACCTGTCTGCACCCATTGCAGAAGGCGCCAACGCCGAGACGCTGGAGGCGCGCCGGGTCCAGCTCATCGAGAGCGCCAAGAAGCTAGCCAGCATGAGACGCCTCTCAGAGGCTTACCAGCGCGAGATGGACCGCGCTGTTGGCGGCACGCGTGCTCCTGGCGGGCCCAGCCGCATCGGCACGGTCCCGCAGCATGGCGCGGCCATAGCCAACATGTTCGGGGCAGACCGCCCTATCTACGCCACGCCTGCAGAGAACATACGAGCTGCCCACGCGGCAGCAGACGAGCTGGACAAGCTCGAGGGTGACGACCGTCGCCACATGACGGAGCGCGTCCAGCGGCTCATTGATGCGGCTGCCGAGCAGCAAGAAGCCGGCTGCCGCACCGAAGCACCCAACCGGCGGAACGACGACCCGCCTCCTTGCCGAGATCAAGGCGCGACATCCCGGACGCCGACTGGTGGCGTCTGCAGAGACAAGGAGCCAGCTGCCAGCCGCAGTCGGACTCGCATCACCATCGAGCGCGACCAAGACGGCCGCCCAAGAGCAGTGGAGCGACGTGACGACTGTCCGCCTCCCCCTCCTCCCCGCAGGGAGAGGTGCACCTCCCCGCCGCCTGTTGACCACCCGACACTCGGCGACCGCCTTGGCCGCCGAGAAGGAGTTGGAGAGAACGATGCCCGCCACCGGATCGACCACCTCAACCGATCCCTGGCGCTAGAAGAAGAAGACGCGCCGGGCCCACCTTGCTTCGGCCCCCGCATCCGCGATGAGCCCTTTCCCAAAGGGTTCACGCTCCCAAGATATACGCCCAAGTACACCGGCTCCATGAAGCGGGAGGACTGGCTAGTCGACTACTCCACGGCTGTCAACATAGCGAACGACAACAAGCGCGTTGCCGTGAAGTATGTTCCGCTCATGCTCCAGGGCACCGCCCGGACATGGCTGAACAGCCTGAAGCCCCGCAGCATCAACGGCTGGGTAGATTTCACTGAAGCCTTCGTTCGCAACTTCACTAGCACATACAAGCGCCCCCCAAGCCCCACCAACTCTCCTTGTGCGTTCAAGGCCCCAACGAATCGACTCGTGATTACCTCATGCATTGGGCCGATCTACGCAACTCTTGCGAAGGCGTGCACGAGGTGCAGGCTATCGAGTACTTCACAACCGGGTGCAGAGAAGGCACCCTACTCAAACACCGACTTCTCTGCGATGAGCCGGCGACCCTTGACGAGCTGCTGATCATAGCGGACAAGTACGCCATGGTCGACTCCTCCATGAAGAAGGAGATTCAAGTAGATGCATCCGACAAGGTGGCCCCTGATGACCCACAAGTATAGGGGATCTATCATAGTCCTTTCGATAAGTAAGAGTGTCGAACCCAACGAGGAGCAGAAGGAAATGATAAGCGGTTTTCAGCAAGGTATTCTCTGCAAGCACTGAAATTATAGGTAACAGATAGTTTTGTGATAAGATAATTTGTAACGAGCAACAAGTAACAAAAGTAAATAAACTGCAGAAAGGTGGCCCAATCCTTTTTGTAGCAAAGGACAAGCCTAGACAAACTCTTATATAAAGAAAAGTGCTCCCGAGGACACATGGGAATTATCGTCAAGCTTGTTTTCACCACGTTCATATGATTCATGTTTGGTACTTTGATAATTTGATATGTGGGTGGACCGGTGCTTGGGTGCTGTCCTTACTTGGACAAGCATCCCACTTATGTTAACCCCTATTGCAAGAATCTACAACTACAAAAGAAGTATTAAGGTAAACCTAACCATAGCATGAAACATATGGATCCAAATCAGCCCCTCACGAAGCAACGCATAAACTAGGGTTTAAGCTTCTGTCACTCTAGCAACCCATCATCTACTTATTACTTCCCAATGCCTTCCTCTAGGCCCAAATAATGGTGAAGTGTCATGTAGTCGACGTTCACATAACACCACTAGAGGAGAGACAACATACATCTCATCAAAATATCGAACGAATACCAAATTCACATGACTACTAATAGCAAGACTTCTCCCATGTCCTCAGGAACAAACGTAACTACTCACAAAGCATATTCATGTTCATAATCAGAGGAGTATTAATATGAATAAAGGATCTGAACATATGATCTTCCACCAAATAAACCAACTAGCATCAACTACAAGGAGTAATCAACACTACTAGCAACCTACAGGTACCAATCCCAGACTTGGAGACAAGAATTGGATACAAGAGATGAACTAGGGTTTGAGAGGAGATGGTGCTAGTGAAGATGTTGATGGAGATTAGCCCTCTCCCGATGAGAGGAGCGTTGGTGATGACGATGGCGATGATTTCCCCCTCCCGGAGGGAAGTGTCCCTGGTAGAACAGCTCTGCTGGAGCCCTAGATTGGTTCCACCAAGGTTCCCCCTCGTGGCGGCGGAGTTTCATCCCGAAAGCTTGCTTATGATTTTTTCTCGGACGAAACACTTCATATAGCAGAAGATGGGCACCGGAGGGCCAACAGGGGGCCCACGAGGCAGGGGGGCACGCCCAGGGGGGTAGGGCGCGCCCCCACCCTCGTGGCCAGGGTGTGGGCCCCTTCTGGTATTTCTTCCGCTCAGTATTTTTTATTATTTCCAAAAACAACTTCCGTGGAGTTTCAGGACTTTTGGAGTTGTGCAGAATAGGTCTCTAATATTTGCTCCTTTTCCAGCCTAGAATTCCAGCTGTCGACATTCTCCCTCCTTATGTAAACCTTGTAAAATAAGAGAGAATAGGCATAAGTATTGTGACATAATGTGTGATAACAGCCCATAATGCAATAAATATCGATATAAAAGCATGATACAAAATGGACGTATCAACTCCCCCAAGCTTAGACCTCGCTTGTCCTCAAGCGGAAGCCGATAACGATAAATATGTCCACATGTTTAGAGGTAGAGGTGTCGATAAAATAAAATATGGACATGAGGGCATCATGGTTAATCTTATAATAGCAACATATATGGATATTGTCATATGATTTCTTATGCTCAAGTAATAATCCATTCACAATGCAAAGTATGAATCAGAAACTTCATTGAGAACTAACAAACTATAATCTCAGTCATTGAGGCAATTGCAATTTATCATAACATCAGAAAGAGTCTATGTCAGAGCTTTTTAGCAAGTCCACATACTCAACTATCATTTAGTCTTTCACAATTGCTAACACTCACGCAATACTTGTGGTTACGGAGTTTTAATCGGACACAGAGAAAGATAGGGGCTTATAGTTTCACCTCCCAACCTTTTACCTCAAGGGTAATGTCAACAATAATAGTTCATGCTAACTTACATCCAATTAGATATATGTATCAGGATCTTTCCAACACACTGTGCTTCCAAAGGATAAAATGTAAAAAGGAAAGGTGAAGATCACCATGACTCTTGCATAAGGTAGAAGATAATAATAAAAGATAGGCCCTTCGCAGAGGGAAGCAGAGGTTGCCATGCGCTTTCAGGGTTGGATGCACACAATCTTAATGCGAAAGAACATCACTTTATATTGCCACTTGTGATATAGACCTTTATTATGCAGTCCGTCGCTTTTATTTCTTCCACATCACAAGATCGTATAAAGCTTATTTCCTCCACACCAATCAATCATACATATTTAGAGAGCAATTTTTATTGCTTGCACCGATGACAACTTACTTGATGGATCTTACTCAATCCATAGGTAGATATGGTGGACTCTCATGGCAAAACTGGTTTAAGGGTATTTGGAAGCACAAGTAGTATCTCTACTTGGTGCAAAGAATTTGGCTAGCATGAGGGGGAAAGGCAAGCTCAACATGTTGGATGATCCATGACAATATACTTTATCTTAGATATAAGAAAACATAACCCATTACGTTGTCTTCCTTGTCCAACATCAACTCTTTAGCATGTCATATTTTAATGAGTGCTCCCAGTCATAAAAGATGTCCAAGATAGTATATTTATATATGAAACCTCTCTTTCTTTATTACTTCCTATTAATTGCAACGATGACCAAAACAATGTTTGTCAACTCTCAACAACTTTTAATCATCATACTCTTTCTATGTGAAGTCATTACTCTCCATAAGATCAATATGATCTCTTTGTTTCTTTTTATTCTTTTTCTCTTTTCTTTTATTCCCTCAAGATCATAGCAAGATAATCAAGCCCTTGACTCGACACTAATCTTTATTATATAACTCACGAACTCGATTACATAAAGGGATCATAAGGCAAAACTCAAAACTAAATTATACCATAAACTTTATTCTACTTTATCAAGATACTACTAAAAGGATCGAACTAAGAAAAACGGTAAAGATAGAGATGTGATGGTGATACGATACCGGGGCACCTCCCCCAAGCTTGGCAGTTGCCAAGGGGAGTGCCCATACCCATATGGTTATGTCTCCTTTGTTGGTGAGGAAGGTGGCGGAGTTGTTGATGATGTGGGCTTGTCGTCCATCTTCCAAGGCATAGGCTCACCATCATAGAAGGATGATCGAGTTTCCGGGATCCTCAAATCTGCAGCCAAACTCATCCTTTTGAATCTATATTCATACTCACAGTTTTGGTTTTGTAGGTCATAGATTTGGGCTTGAAGGTGCTCGATCTTCTCGTGAAGCTTGAAGATGGTCTCCCCAATGTTCTTGGCATCCAGCTTGTGGTTGTTGGTGAACTCCGCGATCATCATGTGGTCGGAGTTGAGTCCACGTTCCACCATCCCCTGGCACTTGAAAACTCGTTGCTCCATTGCTTTGAGCCTCGTCTCCACGCTTCTGGTCCCCTTCGGTCCCTCAACATCGCGGATGTGCAGCAACCCATCATGCATCTCAATGGTTTGAGGGTGTCGCAGCACCTCCGCAAGGTAAGGGTTGATGACCTTCTCGAAGAACTTGTCCTTGGGGGCACTTGGAGACGTCATGATGATCTAGATCTATCAGAAAAATAGCTCGAAACGAAAACAGAGGATATTTGTGTGATACAGGAGTCAAAACCTTCGGGAGATTATATAATGAATTTTTACCGACCAAAATACGTATCATGCAAGAAAACGGAGTCCGGAGAGCGCACGAGGTGCCCACGAGGCAGGGGGCGCGCCCAGGGGGGTAGGGCGCGCCCTCCACCCTCGTGTCCTTTCCGGACTGCTTCTTATTTTTCTATTTTTCTAAATATTCCAAAACAGAGAAAAATTGCCATTAGAACTGTTTTGGAGTCGGTTTACTTACCGTACCACATACCTATTCCTTTTCGGAGTCTGAAACGTTCCGGAAAGTGTCCCTTATGTATTCCTCCGGGGTTACAGTTTCAATAACATTGGTTTCAACATTTATGGGATTACCTGAGATATAATGTTTGATTCTTTGACCGTTCACCACCTTCGGATTTGTGCCCTCGAAGTTGTTGATTTTTATGGCACTGGAACGATAGACCTCCTCGATAACGTAAGGACCTTCCCATTTAGAGAGAAGTTTTCCCGCAAAAAATCTTAAACGAGAGTTGTATAGCAATACATAATCACCTACATTAAACTCACGCTTTTGTATTCTTTTGTCATGCCATCTTTTAACTTTTTATTTAAACAATTTAGCATTCTCATAGGCTTGGGTTCTCCATTCATCAAGTGAGCTAATGTCAAATAACCTCTTCTCACCGGCAAGTTTGAAATCATAATTGATCTCTTTAATAGCCCAAT